>NC_063352.1:4188244-4266038 GCF_021869965.1 Rhincodon typus | reverse complement strand
ACATGTTGTGTGCCATAGGGTTCGGAGCTGAGGCCTCAGCTCTTTACAGTTAACATAAATGATTTGGGTAAAGAGATCAAAGGTATGGTAACTAAATTTACTGATGATAAAAAGATAGAGAGGAAAGTAAGTAGTTCACAAAGGGATACAGACAGGTCGAGTGAGTGGACAAAATCTGGCAAATAAAGTTCAACATGGAAATGTGTGAAATTGTCCATTTTGGCAAAAAGAAAAAGAAAGCATATTTCACAATTGTGAGAGGTTGCAGAGCTGAGATGCAGGGAAATCTAGGTGTCCTAATGCACAAATCACAAAAGGTTAGTATTCAGATTTTCTGAAGAAGGGTCCCGACCCGAAACATCAGCTTTTCTGCTCCTCTGATGCTGCCTGGCCTGCTGTGTTCATCCAGCTCTACATCTCGTTATCTCAGATTCTCCAGCATCAGCAGTTCCTACTATCTCCACCCTGTCTATCCTTTTTTAAGTATTTTGTAAATTTCATTGCAATCACCTCTCATTCTTCAAAACACTAGAGAATACAAGTCCAGTTTGCCCAATCTATTTTCATGAGACAGTCTCACCAATCCAGGAACCAGTCTTATGAACCCTTGCTGTCCTTCTTCTGTGGCAATATATTTTTCCTGAGACAAGGAGACCAAAATTGCATGCAGTATTCTAGTTGTGATCTAACCAAGGCCCTATACAATTAAAGCAAGACATCACAACTCCTGCAGTCCAATCTTCTAGCAATAAAAGCTAACATCCTGTTAGCATTCCTAATAGCTACAACTGAAAATGTTAGCCTTCAGTAACTTACAACCGAGGACACCTAGGTTCCTTTGTATGTCTATACTTTCCAACCTACCATTTAAGAAATATTCTGTATATCTGTTTCTCCTACCAAAGGGAGTAGCTTCACATTTTTTTCATGTCTATTCCATCTGACATGCTCTTTCTCATTCACTATGCTTGTCCAATTCCTCCTAAAGCCACTTGACATCTTCCTCACAACACACATTACCAGTTAGCCTTGTATCATCTACAAATTTGGAAATCTGTTTCTTGGTGCCCAACTTCAAATCATTGATATATACTGTGAACATCTGGGGCCCAAGTACAAATACTTGCAGTACCCCACTATTCAAAGCCTGCTAACGTGAGAAGAGCCCATTTATTCCTACTCTCTGTTTTCTGCCTGTTAGCCAATCTTTAATCCATGTCAGTATATTATCTCCTATCCCATGTACTTGAATTTTTCTAAACAGGATCCTGTGGGGTTTTTAACAAAACTCTTGTGAAAATCTAAGTATAGTATATCCATTGACTCTCCATTATCAATTTTGTTACTAACATCTTCAAAAACTTCAATAATTTTGTCAAACACAAATTCTCATTCACAAATCCCTACTATACCCAATCAGATCATTATCATCCAGGTGTCTCTTATCTCATCTTTTCAATAAATTCTAGCATTTCCCCTACAAATATTGTACGACTGACAGCTCTTAGTTCCCTGTTTTCACTTTCTTTCTCCATTTTTAAATCATGGGACACATTTGCTAGCTTCCAATCCATAGGAATCATACCAGAATCTATAGAAGTTTGGAAGATAATCACCAATGCATCTACCATCTTTGTAACCACTGCCTTCAACACTCTGGGATGTAGACCATCCTGGGGATTTTTCAACTTTCAGCCCAAATAATTTCTCCAGTACGATATTCTGACTAATGCTAATTTTCCTTCAACCCCTTATTCTCCATAGCCACTTAGATCTCTAACTTGTGGGAGATTTATGGTATAATTCTGAGTGAAAGTAGGTACAAAGTAGTTATTTAGCTTCTCTACTAGTTCTCCATTTGTCATTATAAATTCTCCTGCAATAGACCCATGTTCGTTTTAGCCAAACTCTTTGTGATATTGAGCCATCTCCTGATTTGGAAACATTACATACGAAGTCATTCCTGGAGGGGTGGCTGAAGGTACCGTCTTTGTTGTGTGCTCGTTTATTCTGAAGGGACTTCTGTTTTTTTTCTAAAATATTGAGATCCTTTGATGATGGAGACTTCATCATTTCAATTGCTGTAACGTCGTTTCCCACCCCAAACCGCATGTTATAATTACGGGATCCTAGACTGATTTTCAGAATGTGTGAAACCAAAAATTCCTATCATGTACATAAAATTCCACTGGATGTTTAAACCAGTCCAAGAATATACAGTTGTTCTGGAGAAGAGTCACTAGACTCGAAACGTTAACTCCTTTTTCCTTTTCCACAGAAGCTGCCAAACCCGATGAGCTCCTCCAGCATTTTCTGTTTTTATTTTATTCGTCTGGAGTGTTATTTTCACGTCCCCTTTGAAGAGAACGTGTTAGCCATTTCAGTTACATAAGGCTGTGTCGCAGAATAGTCGATGTTATGGGGCAGTACTACAGTTTTGTTGAACGTTTGCAGAATGGGTTTTAATGAGAGATAGTTGTCGAGCTCAGGGAAGTTCCAGGTTTGAAGCAGCGGATCACCAGGCCGAGCACTTCCAGTCATACGAGCTTTGTCTTCCAGTGTATGGCCACTCGGGGTTTTAGTTGAAGCTCTGAACATACATGGAGAAAGGAGAGGATATTTAAATTGTTTCTGAATTATTCCCTCCTCTCCTCCCCACCCAGCGACTCGAAAGCGCTGATTCTTCAAAATCCGGCTTAACGGTCAGCCGCTCGAGCGCCTGGTTGGGACGAGAAAGAGGTCACCCATCCGGGCATTTGATAGGAATTGAGGTAGGTGGGGGGAAGGGGGTCAGAAGGGATTGTGGGACATGTAGTCCACCGGTGACGGCTGTCTGGAGCGATGGAAGCGGGACTACAACTTCCAGGGGGGACGTGGGAGGAGGGGTTTGAGCTAGCGCCTGCGCAAAGGCCACTGTGGATCTAGCGATCGATCGCGTCAGTGCTGTCGGGAGAGACACACGCGAGGAGTCGGAGCTCGGTTTCTTCTACCACCAGCACCCGGCGGATTCTCGGTGCTCTCCTCCTTTCCCACACCACCCTCTTCGGCCTCCATTCGGACACCCACCGACCCGTCGGAGAGAAACATCACCACAAAAGGAAAGGTTGGGGAGGGGGAGAGAGAGAGAAAAAGAGGCTTTTCAAAAAAAAGGGGCTGCGACGTTATTTTTTGAATCCGGTGACATTCTGAGCGCGGCCATGGATTCGAAAGACGTGGCGGATTACGCCCCGGATTCCTGGGAGCTGGCGGCCGACACGGATGTCGAGGCCCAGATGAATTCCTCGTTCTCCCGGCTCAATGTGAACGCCAAACCGTTCGTCCCTAATGTGCACGCAGCGGAGTTTGTGCCCTCCTTCCTGAGGAGCTCGGACGAGGTTGGGGAGACGCTAGAAGGTAATGAGACATAGTGTGTCTCTCTCACTCACACGCGCGTACAATTTTTATATCGCTTAAATCAAAGTACACACAATAAATCCCCGAGGCTGTAGAGTCGGTGTGAGTCCGGGTGGCGACGGGCCTTCGAGTGAGGCCTTTGTTCCGTTGAAGCATGGGAGGTGGGACTAGGGGAGCTTGGGAGGGGTTGCATTGACCGCCTTCCACAGGGACAGGAGACTAATGGTGTCCACATTTTTCCCCCTCTCTGCACGATCCGCTACAGTGAATTTTTCTTGTCCAAATTCCAGCCAGAATGGGGCGAGCCGCTCGCCTATTTTGCGCCTGGATGACAGGAGGTCTGGGGGTGGGGGTGTTTATAACTAACCCTGAAAAAAAGGCCCTCTTCCATGCCCTCCATGTCGATGTGAAGCGCCGGCTTTTCAGATGATGTTTCAAACTCAACTTTCTTGGAGCCGTATTCTATTCGCGTGTCTGTATGGCGCTCTGTGCTTTTACCCCCTCCTTCTTGCGAAATGTTCCATATGGTGGACTGGGGAAGGATTATGCTGCATCTCTCATGGCCTGAGGCCCGGACATGAAAACCGAGCTCCGTCTCAATTTTGTGTTTGTAAAATTCCTGTTCCGCTTCGACATAGTGAGAGAGAAAAAAATACTGACGAATCCTTATAAACAGGCATTAACGTCTGCGCCGTGTATTCCTGCTTTTCAGACAATGCTGGGAGTGTTGAATTACAAGAAAACTTGAAGAAAGAGCCGCGTAGTTATTTTCGCGTATGACTTCATTTATTTATCCTAGTCCTAGTCAGGTTTATAGGCAAAAATTGGTCATTGGTATTTACGAATCGATGGCTTAACTTTGCAGATGCGATTGTAGCCACTTTACAGAAACCTTGGAAACTGTTTTAACTTAAATTGGCATGGCGGGGGGAGTTGTTAGGAGCTTGAACCTACTGTATGTCACGCAATCACGTAGTTATATTGCATGCTGCCTTGTTAAGTACTGTATGGTAATTGTGTTGGCTACTTTCAGCACTTTTTTGAAGACATCCGTGCTACAAACAACAATTAGTACTCATGGATTTATGAGACGGTATGTATTTGTTATGGAGTTGTGACATTTCTAGTGGTCAGTCTGATTATAGCAAGTAAGCTGCAGTGCATTAACTAGAGAAGTATTAACGCCGCATCGAGTTTTGAGTTGAATGAGCCGCAAGCGCCCTTTTCTTTAAACATTGGACTTTTTCATCTAGGGTTGAACAAGGTGGAGTTGCAAGTTAGATTCAGCTCTTGGTTGTAAGATGGTTGTTATGCAGCTGTGTCCTAGGAATAACAAGGATAACTGCCTGTTTGTACATTGAAAGGTTCTTGCGTTCATTTCGGGTAGACCCTGTGAACGGTGATAGTTAGAAGGCATTTGCTTCTGAGGCATGGTTCATTCTTGCTCAATTTCTCCTCCACATTCTGAATATAACCAGAACTGGAATTGCAATTTGTGTTTCCAAGTCTCTTTCATGAACACTGGAATAATTTTGTAGAAGTTGTGTTCTCTTGTGGAATATTGCCTTCAACGTTTTAAAAGAAAACTAAGCAAAATTGGTTTTGATGAGGAGTATAATTTGTATTGAAATAGCATGTCCATTTTTGCATGCATTGCAATTTCTATTCTGATTTTTAAACTAAAACCATCTCTCCACATTTATTCTTGACATGGGTTCTTAAAAATTATGCTGGTTACAATATAAATAAGTGTTGTTATTGCAGCATGGTGGTGTGGCAATGGTGAAAATTGTGATCCATAGGTCTCTATGTAAAAGTAAACTTTTTTGGGCAATGCTTCTTGATATAAGGACAAGTTGTAACTTCTGGTAGTCAGCTACAAAGTTCAGACAACCAAAAGATCATTTTCTTTCTTTCATGGGAAGTGGGATCAATGGAGTGGCCAACATTTATTACTGTTGCCTCATAGTTCTTGAGCTGAGTGGCTTGCCTGACCGTTTGTTTTGGAGGGCAGTTTAGAATAGGTGACATTCAGTGGATCTGGGCTGGTATGTAGACCAGGTCAAGTAAGGATGGTAGATTTCCTTCCCTGAAGGACATTAGTGAACCAAATGGGTTTTTACAAAGGTCAGAATGATCTTGTGGTTGCCAATGTGAGGATGACTTTGAATTCCAAGTATTTCAGAATTCAAATTCTGTTAGCTGCTGTGGTGCAATATAAACCTGTCTGGGCCCCTGAATTGCAGCTTGAGTGAAATGATCACATCATCCCAAACCATCCTTCCATCCCTACTCTGTAATATTGAAGGGAATATGGCTCCAAGAAAAGGGAGAACATGCATAGTTGATCTCCACTGATGGTTTTGATGTTCCTTAGTAAAGTAACAGGCGCTTCTGGAGGATGCAGAGGCCAGGGCAGCGTGCTCCATTATTTAGGTATGACTGCCACTATTTATCATACTGTTGATAAATTTGTCATTTAAGTCTTAAATTTCTATAGCACTTCAACATGAAGTATCCCTTTTCTTCATAAGGCAGGTTAAGCCTAACAGTAATACCCGAAACATTGACTGCTCCTTTCCTCCAGATGCTGCCTGGCCTGCTGTGTTCTTCCAGCCTCCTGTTGGTCTACCTAAGCTTAACAGAAGTTGAAGATAGGAATGGATGACCAATTTAATGAGGAAAGTTCTGCAACGAGCTGTTCAGTGTTTCAGTACAATGTAGGTTTGACCACTAGTGCTATATATGAAGTTGGGAGAAAACAGTTGAGTCTGGTGTTTGGCCTAAAATAGACTTGAATTTCGGACCGGTTGGAAACGCAGGGGCATAATGCTGAGAAGCAATTTGTAAGTGAGGATTTACTCCTGAGTAACAGCTTTATTGCTACATCCAAATATTTGCAACAGGGATCCATCTCACAATATGTTTATGCATCATCTCCAGCTGCGGCTGCAACTCTTTCCATGGCATTTTGTATATTGTTAATTTCTGCTGTATGTTTGCACACCAGCTTAATTATACTTCTTGAAAGTTCCTGAAGGACAGCAAGTGAAGACTGTTGAAAGCAAAGTTCATAGCCAAGGTCAGTTTTGTTTCAGAGAACAGTGCACAGTTGCCAATAGTATTTTGTGCAGCATAGAGCCTTATTGCTGATGAGGTATGGAAAATTCAAATCTAGTGGTCCGAAAGAAAGTTCCCATTTTAAATTCTCGGTAGAATGTGGAAGTGATGACCATGAAAAATTACCTTCAGGAGAAATTGATCCTTGTGTCCAGGATTTGCACCCTAACTTCATGCCTAACAGTTGGAATGGGAATGGAATTGGACACTTCGAGTTTCTGATAGTGAGCACCAGGAGTGACTTTCTAATGTTATAAAGAGGTACCTCAACGATTTGATATCAGATACAGATGATTGCATAACTGCTGTTTAAGGCCAGTTCCTAAACTGAAGTTGACTTTCGACAAAGATTTTAATGTCTGTGCGCTTTTTTAATCCTTGTGTGGAAAACATGCATTTACATTCCAAATTTCGAACGATGCATGTAAAGTAAGCATTTTGAGCAGATACTTGTCAGAAAGAGTTGTCTGGAAAGTGCAACTTTATCTACTCAGCACAGATTATGACCAGGATCTTTATGTAAATTTTATTAGTAGTGAGTAGTGTATGCAATAATCTCAATTTAACCTCCTTTTCACGCGTGTCAGATTCATGATGTGAATGTACAGATTAGGATTCAGTAATATCATAGCTGTTCTTGTTACCTCACATTTCTACCTTCCACCAATAACCTTTCACCCCCCTTGCTCAACAAGAATCTGTCTGCTTTGACCCTTAAAAAAAATTAACGTTTTATTTTCACCACTTTCTAAGCAAGAAAGCTCCAAAGAGACTCAATCCTTAGTGAGAAAACACTTTCCCATACCTATGCCTTAAATGGATGATTTTTTTCTTTTTAATCAGTGACCCCTAGTTCTAGGTTTTCCTTTCCAGATCTGTAACAGCCCTTCAGAATCTTATCGGTTCAACCAAGTTACCTCTTACCCTCCTTACCAGCAGCAGATAAGCACTAGCCTGTCCAACCTTTGTTCATAAACCAGTCCCCTCATTCTAGGTAATAGTCTAGTAAACCTTCAGCTGGTGTGGACTGGAGGGGCCAAATGGCCTGCTTCCATTCGGTGGGATTCTTATGAGCCTTCTCTGAACTGCTTCCAATGTATTTATACATATTTTCTGTTCAGATGTTGTGAAGCACCTCTGGAACAGGTGAGCCTTGAACCAGGGTCTTCTGGCCCAGTGATCAGACTACCATACCTACCACTGTGCCACTGGAACTGACCAGTATTCTTACTTAAATAAGCAGACCAAGACACACTGCACTGTATTCCTGATGTGATTTCACCAGTGCCTTGTATAATTTTACCATAAGCATGCTTTTATATTTGGTTAATCTTAATACATGATAACATTCTGTTTGCTTTCTTCGTTCTTTGCTGAACCTCATGTAAACCTCTGCAGTTCATGTTTGAGGATACCCAGATCCTTCCACATCTCTGCAATCTGTCATCACTTGGATAATATGCTGCTTTTTCATTCTTTTTGCTGAAATTGACAAATTTCACATTCTTCAACATTATGATTCATTTGCCTGATCTTTGCCCATTCACTTAACCTATATGCATCCGTAAGGCTGTAAGATATAGGAGTTGAATTAGGCTAGTGAGCCCATTGTCTGCTCCATCATTTGATCGTGGCTGATATGTTTCTCAACTTCATTATCCTGCTTTCTATGTGCGTTCCTTGTGTCTTCACAGCTTACTTTCCTATCTAAGTTTGTGTTCTTAGCAATTTGTGCAGTTGCACCACAGTCTTTCAAATTATTTCTGTGGAGTGTGAAGAAAAATTGAGAAGTCACCACCATGCCTGTGGCACACCACATGTAACCAACCAAAAAAGGTGTCAATTTATGTCTACTGTTTCCAGTTAAATAGCCAATCTTTTATCCATACCAATATGATGCCCCCTACAAGCACAGCTTTTCCACGATAAGTTTTGTGGAACTTCATCAGTGTCTTCTACAAATTTAAGAATAGTGCATCCACTGGTTCTTTATCCTAGTGTGTTATTTCCTCAAAGCATGCTCGTAAACTTGTTAAACATTTTTTCTATAAAACCGCGTTGACTGATGATTGGTCCTGTCTTGAACTTAAGTACCTTGCTATAACGCTAGCATCTTCCCTATAGCAGATGTTAAGCTTGCTGGTTTGTAGTTTGCAAGTCGAAAAAGCCTGATTGATTGGCACCACATCTATAGACACTTACTCCCTCGTCCGCCAATGCACAGTAACAGCAGTGTGTACTATGTACACAATTCACTACAATAACTCACCAAAGCTACTTTGACAGCACCTTGCGAACCCAGAACCACTACCGTCCAGAGGGCCAACAGCATGGGAATGCCACCACCTACTCTTAAATAATTTTGCCATCAGTGAATCCCCCTCTATCAACATTCTGGGGTTACCGTTGACCGGAAATTGAGCTGGACACGCCATTATAAATACAGTAGCAGGTATGAGACGAGGAATACTGAAGCGAGTAACTCACCACCTGCTCCCACCATCTACATGGCACGAGTCATGAGTGTGATGGAATATTCTCCACTTGCCTGATGAGTATGGCTCAAACAAGCTTGGCATGATTGAGGATAAAGCGCCTGCTTCATTGGCGCCGCATCATCAAGTATCCACTCCCAACGCTCAGTGGCAGCAGTTGCACTATTTTCAACATGAACTGCAGTAACGTGCCAAAGATTCTTAGATAGCAGCTTCCAAACCCACGGTCAAGACAAAATGCAAAACAGCTTGTCTAACATCAGCGTGATGTACTGAAGTTAACCTAAAAATCTTTTCAGTAGTGCGCAATGAGGTGCTGCATTTTGGAAAGGCAAATCAGGGCAGGACTTATACACTTAATGGTAATGTGTTGGGGAGTATTGCTGACCAAAGAGACCTTGGAGTGCAGGTTCACAGTTCCTTAGTGCAGTCCCAGGTGACAGGGCAGTGAAGAAGGCATTTGGTATGCTAGCCTTTATTGGTCACTGTATTGAGTACTGGAGTAGGGAGGTCATATTTGCAGGCCACTTTTGGAATACTATGTGCAATTGTGGTCTCCCTGCTATAGGAACGATGTTGTGAAACTTGAAAGGGTTCAGGAAAGATTTACAAGGATGTTGCCAGTGTTGGAAGGTATGAACTACAGGGAGAGGCTGAAAAGGTTGGGGCTACTTTGCCTGGAACTTTGGAGGCTGAGGGGTGTCTTTATAGAGGTTTATAAAAATCATGAGGGGATAGATAGGGTGAACAGCCAAGGTCTTTTCTGTGGGGTGGGGGAGTCCAAAACTACAGGACATAGGTTTGAGGTGGGGGTGGGTGGGGTAGATTTAAAAGGGACCTAAGGGGCACCACCTTCGTGCAGAGGGTGGTGTGTATGGAAGAGCTGCCAGAGGAAGTAGTGGAGGCTGGTACAATTACAACGTTTAAAAGGCTTCTGGGTTGGTTTATGAACAGAAGTTTAGAGGGATATGGGCCAAATGCTAACAAATAGGACTAGAATAATTTAAGTTATCTGGTCGGCTTGGACAAGTTGGACCACAGGGTCTGCTCCATGCTATACAGCTCTATGACTCTGACTTCCAATCCAGAGGCAGGACTTCTGATGATTTTTCCAACATCTCACTATTTTCTCAATGCTTTTTGAAAAGTGGTATGTCTGTTTTATTGGTAAATCAAGTTTTGAATGCCCAAAAATATAGTTTTAAACATGTTTTCAAAAGGCTCCCATGCTACCATGACACTTGATGACAAGACTCTCAGACCTGGCTGGCACTTATACTAGCAGATAATAAACACGAACATTATTTCATCAATTGTCCAAAATCCGTTACAAAAGCCTATTATTTTCAAGGTTCACACAGACATCCCCTTATCCAACTTATTAGGTTTGTATAACACCAACCTGTATTAACAGTATTCCCCAAAACTAAAACGAGGGCTCATGTCCCCCAAATCCATCATCTCTCTGACAATTACCCTAAACTTCGTACTTGGCTGTCACATCCAGAAACCCATCCACAGCGTTTAAAGAATTCTGATATCCCCTCCCAATTATTCCAGACCTCATGTGCAATGCTCCTTAAAACTGTTGGGACTCAAAACCCAACCACCAGAAGCTTCTTTAATTCATTCATAGGATGTGGGCGCTGTTGATTTGGTCAGTGTTCGTTGCTGATCTCTGATTGCCCTTGAAGGTAGCAGTTCCTGGTGCTTTGAATCACTGTAGTTTATTTGGGGCAGGAAGTGTATGTTATAGCAAGAACTTGCAATTATACAGTGCTTTTTGTGTAGCAAGGTATCCCAAGGTGTTTTAGAGGAGCTTTACCAAAAGCAGTCAAACGCACCCAAATGAGAATGGCGCTGCCCATCTATCTCTAACCTTTTCCACTTGCACATTCTCAGCCTTGAGTCTTGTGTTTTGTGTGTTCTCTACCCTTCTGTTATCATTTTTATCATGTGAAGTGTTCCCTTCAGCCATCAATAAGTAATATTTTGGTATTTCTTCCAAAAATATCTCCAACTTTCTGATCCTCCTTAGAATACATCTCTAGATGTTTGACGGAAACCTTGATCTAATATCTTATCCTTTCGCTTGGAGTTAACTTTGTCTGTTAGACAATGAAGATTTATTTTCTGAAGGTGATGTGTAAATACAAGTTATCTTTGAAGGACAGTACAAATCATTTTTTCTGACTTGATTGTCTTCCATCTTTACTTTGACCTTGGTGGAAATAATGCTAAACAGATCTTTTAGCTACAAAGGAATGGCAGGGCAATTGCATTTCCCTTGATGCATCTTGGTCTGTGTATTATCTTGCTACTTTTTATATTTGTCAGGTGGCTATTTCATGAAATGTTGGAATATGCATCAGAGCATTCTGACTAGACATTGATTTTTTTTCGTGGGAGATGCCGTGCATCTACTTTCGAACTTAGTAATGGAGCCCTCAATCCTACCTTTATCTTCTTGGATAAATATTAGGATGACAGCATGAATTGAAGTGAGTTTGAGGTTCTCTAATTGGATGTTGAGAAGCTAAATTCTAGGTTGAAGAAGCAGGACTTGCAGTTCAGTCATGAAGAATGCTCCCCATATTGGAGTAGACACGAGACCAAGGTTCAATGTCAATGCATGATTTGAGGACAGCATAGAGAGGAGTGCTTTGGGTTCCTTTGGCTAATTGTTGGATCAGAACAAGCTGTAAAATTGGGTTAAGAAACAGTCTCAAACTAAAATAAAAGGCCTACACAGTAGAGATGCAGCGGACTGGAAGAGCTATAAAGGTGTAAGGCAAGTAATAAATGAGAAGGGAGTATATGGGGTGAAAAGAATGTAAAAGCTAGTTTAAAATTTACAGATACTGAGTGGAGGAAAGCAATGCAGCCCATAAATGACTTGTAGGTGAAACAAACGGATAATGAGTGTTCAATTTCAATGGCATTTTTAATGAAAAGGGATTTGATGTGTGTTATAAAATTCAAGAAAGATTAGCATCTGTGTGGAGTTTTCGCATTCTCCCTGTGTCTGCATGGGTTTCCTCCAGGTGCTCCAGTCCCTCCCACAGTCCAAAGATATGTCAGATAGGTGGATTGGCCGTGCAAAATGGTCCAGTGTCCAGGGATGTCTAGGTTAAGTGGATTAGCCATGGAAAATGGAGGGTTACAGAGATGGGGTGAGCCTGTATGGGATGTTTTTCAGTGGGTTGATGTGGACCCGATGGGCCGAATGGCCTGCTTCCACACTACAGGGAGTCTGTGATTGTAGGTGAGCAAACTTGTTGTCACTGATGGTTTCTCACCCAGATATCAAACAGATGATTGACGAATTGGGAATGTATTAACCATAATTTTACAAAGCATGCTGTATTCAGGAGTTTTGTCTTTTAGACCTTGATGTACAAATGTCATTTCATTATTCGAGTGCAAGAAAGGAATTTGTTATCTTCAGAGTTGGGATAAAATGTTTGTTATATCACAGGATGTTGTAAGTTGTATTCCCCAGATCTATGTTGTGGTCTAACTTTTTTCAAGCCTTTATATTAATGTTGACTAAGAAATTAAAATTTTATGTCCAAGTTTGCAGGTGAATTCATGTTTGGAGGCAGGTGTAGTTTCATGTTGTGACATGCGAGGTTGTCCACTTGGGGTCCCGGGAGTTGAACGAGTATAATGGTTTTCATATCAGACTAGCAACAGTAGAGAAGCAAAGTGATTAAAATGTCTATATATGAACTCAAAGCTCGTCATTGGGTTATTCCTTGATTTAATGTCTATTCAAGTTGCAAATTTCTGCCGTGCATCTTCACATGCTGAACAGTCAGATTGTCAACCTAGAGATCTTTGGCATTCCTTTCTCTCAATGTACAATGTGGTAAACTCTTCCACAAGGTGGTGGAACCCAGAGTGCATGCTTTGCTTCCTTTTTCTTTGCTTCTCTGCAGCTGTTCTGCTTCATGAAGGATATTGGACTTGAAACATAATGCAGCTTAAAGGACGAGTTGTCACCATTTTACATGGTTGAGTGCAACCTACTCCGTCACAAATGTCAACGCTGCCATGCTGAACATTGACCATTTGAGAGTTGAAAAAATACTAAGGCACTTTTCAGCTGTCTGGTGCAGTGTCCATAGAACATTACAGCGCAGTACAGGCCTTTTGCCCCTCGATGTTGCGCCGACCTGTGAAACCAATCTGAAGCCCATCTAACCCACACTGTTCCATTATCATCCATATGTTTATCCAATGACCATTTAAATGCCCTTAAAGTTGGCGAGTCAACTACTTTTGCAGGCAGGGCATTCCACGCCCTTACTACTCTGAGTAAAGAACCTACCTCTGACATCTGTCCTATATCTATCACCCTTCAATTTAAAGCTATGTACCCTCGTGCTCGCCATCACCATCCAAGGAAAAAGGCTCTCGCTGTCCACCCTATCTAATCCTCTGATCATCTTGTATGTCTCTATTAAGTCACCTCTTAACCTTCTTCTCTCTAACCAAAACAGCCTCAAGTCCCTCAGCCTTTCCTCATAAGACTTTCCCTCCATACCAGGCAACATCCTGGTAAATCTCCTCTGCACCCTTTCCAATGCTTCCACATCCTTCCTATAATGCGGCGACCAGAACTGTACACAATACTCCAAGTGCAGCCGCACTGGAGTTTTGTACAGCTGCAACATGACCTCATGGCTCCGAAACTCAATCACTGTACCAATAAAACCTAACACACCGTACGCCTTCTTAACAACGCTATTAACCTGGGTGGCAACTTTCAGGGATCGATGCACATGGACACCGAGATCTCTCTGCTCATCCACACTACCAAGAATCTTGCCATTAGCCCCGTACTCTGTATTCCTGTTACTCCTTCCAAAGTGAATCACCTCACACTTTTCCGCATTAAACTCCATTTGCCACCTCTCAGCTCAGCTCAGCTCTGCAGCTTATCTATGTCCCTCTGTAACCTGCAACATCCTTCCGCACTATCCACTACTCCGCCGACTTTGGTGTCATCTGCAAATTTACTAACCCATCCTTCTACGCCCTCATCCAGGTCATTTATAAAAATGATAAGCAGCAGTGGCCCCAAAACAGATCCTTGAGGTACACCACTAGTAACTGAACTCCAGGATGAACATTTCCCATCAACCACCATCCTCAGTTTTCTTACAGCTAGCCAATTTCCGATCCAAACCGCTAAATCACCCTCAATCCCATGCCTCCGTATTTTCTGCAATAGCTACCGTGGGGAACCTTATCAAACGTTTTACTGAAATCCATATACACCACATCAACCGCTTTACCCTCATCCACCTGTTTGGTCACCTTCTCAAAGAACTCAATAAGGTTTGTGAGGCACGACCTACCCTTCACAAAACCGTGTTGACTATCCCTAATCAAATTATTCCTTTCTAGATGATTATAAATCCTATCTGTTATAATCCTTTCCAACACTTTACCCACAACCGGAGTAAGGCTCACTGGTCTATAATTACCAGGGTTGTCTCTACTCCCCTTCTTGAACAGTCGATAATAGTCGGTTTTCCAGGAATTGTACTTGATTGCTTGTGGAGCTAGCTTTAGGACGGACATAAGCATGTGTTCGTTTCTCCCATTGCATCTGAAGAATGTATTAGACACATTGCTGCTCGAATTTCTCCAGTGTTACATGTGTCACATGTTGCTGGTACGCACTGCGAACTTCACTGTGGTACTGGAATGTAGTGATGCCAGTTTCTCTGTTTAGTAAGACTTTTTGTTGACTTCCAGTGTCTTTGTGTCAAAAAGTCTTTGCAGTACTATACAGAAGACTGAACGGGTGCAGCTGAATGCAGTGCTGGATCATTTCAGTCGTGGCCTTTTGAAAGATGTCTGCCAAGATATTCTGCATAGTCCATATATACCAGTGTGTTCCTTAACATATATGCAAGGTAGACGATTTGGACTGACCAGATATGGGTTGATGCAAAATTTTTGTTTGGTAACATCGAAAATTGCTGCATTAAAGAGGTTCAGTCTTTGAAGGGTCAAGAATCATGTACGGATTTGGTGCTGTCACCTTTCTCTCCTCTTCCCCTTACCCCCCCACCCAGCCAAAAAAAAGAATCTGGTGAGTGTATGGTGTCTTGATGTGAACAAAGGCCCACCAGGGATAGATAGGCAAATGACAATGTACTTAAAAATCATAGAATTCCTGCAATGTGGAAGCAGGCCATTCAGACCACTGAATCCTCCCTGATCCTCCAAAGAACATCCCACCCAGACCCACTCTCCTACCCTATCCCTGTAACACTGCGTTTCCCATGGTTAATCCACCTAACCTACACATCTTTGGACCTTGTAGCTGCATGAAATAATTTTATACTTGCGCTGTGTCGTGTTTGAATCTTTTTAATTGCTAAGTATTTTTACGGGATCACATATTATCAGGTACATAAGTCACTTCTGAAGCCTTGGGCTTTGAAAGAACATTATCACAGAAATACATTCAGATGGTTGTGATTATATCGGTCAATTGTGTTTTGATTCGAAAATTGGTTTCAATATGAACTGAAGGAAAAATGCCTTGGCATTTCATATTAAAAGCTGGAAGTAGTGTTACTGTTCCAGTTGTGTGGGACAGGGCAGAATAAGTTCAGTAAATGAAAAGACTAGCAAGATTTCAAATCAAGGAAGATAATTTGTTCTTGTGGTGAACCAGCTTGGACTCAGCAGGGCAAATTGACACCATGTGTTGTGACCTTTCTGATTGAGATGGCTGTTGGCCAGGAGAGTTGAAGCTCTGCTCATTTTTTGAATTGCATTCAATTTGTAGCACAGAAGCAAGTAGTGTATGATTTGTTTGTACTGGCATGCGCCTTCTCCAATTCTGTGTACCTAAACCCTTATAGAGTATACAAGGGTTCATCTTTGTCTCCATCCTCATTGCTTGTCTGACTTACTCTTAAATGTATCTGTGCTGTTCCCATAATTACCCCATTTGGGAGTGAGTACCATGTTCATACCACTGAGTCAAGAAATTTCCCCTGAATTCTTTGGATTTTCTGGTCACCTATGTAACCCATGGTTTGTATTTCGGTAATCATGGAGGAATAGGATTGCTGTTTGTATTCTTGATCTCTTTCGCAAGGGAATAATGCAATGCTATCTCAAGTGTACTTGAACAGACACTAGTGCTCAATGTACAATATCACAAAATAGGTATCTCTAATGGACAATTGCTTCCACTGAACTGGAGTGGCAACCTACATTATCTGCCAAAACCCAAGTGGAGCTCGCGGTTTGTGGCAGAGCTTGAATCTTGTGACAAAGTGCTACCGGCTATCCAAGATGTGTGTACGTTCAGGAGCATGTTACTAAAGTGTTGCCCTTAACCTCAGCTCTTGACCGTTTGAAGTTGTCAGAAGACGTTACGTTTGATATATTTTGTCTCGAAATAACTGATTTGTCTTTCTAATTTGGCATTTTCTGCATGTGTAATGTTTTTGCCTAGTGCCTTCTGTTGCTATCAGCATGATGAATGTGGTACTTTTCACTTAATCCCAGGGGGTGGCAAATTGCTATTTTATGCGAAGCCCGCCATGTAATTGAAAGCTGGAAAATCTAAATCCAGCCTGAATTAACTTCACCTTCAATAATCTTATCCCTTTTGGCAAATAGTTTGGTTTGTGTACCCTAATTTAGTTCAGTTGGAGTCCAAATCTTCAAAAGTATTTAATGCAGAAAATAAGCAAGATTAACGGTCTGTTTCAGGTATGATTTTCTTCCCAAGAGGAATGCAATAAATCCAATCTCCTGGCCAACAGACATCTTGAGAACACTGCTCATAGAATGAGAATGATTGTCCTTTTTTTTTTGTAGAATTATTACACGTGCTTAGAGTAAAACTAGTATTTGATCATTGAGAGCTGCATTTTAAAGGAAGCAAATCTGCATAGACTTTGACAGATTTATGGTTGTGAGCAGCAAAGTGAATTCATTCCAAAACTGTGCAAGAACAGCATCCGATTTAGATGGAGCGAGTAGAAACTCCATTCCCCATTCTGTTCGTAACAGTTGTTAGATATCATTGTGTGTTTTGGTTCAGTACAGATTAAAGACTGAACCAAAAAATTGAACTACTTAAACTTCTATAAAGAGTGTTTCTACTTGTCCATACACTCAACCCTGACTTGTGGAGAGTGGGTACTTGTATTATTGATCTTTAAGCAAAGAAGAATGTCCTCCGTAGGTATTTATTTTAGATTTCCTTCTGGCGAGACTAATGCTTAAACTGAGGATTTGTTTGTGTGCGAGTTAGGTGGTTTCTGTGGGATTGTAGGTAGGTAAGAGTGTTTACAGGTAAACTTCAAATGCTGACGGTGATGTTGCCTTCATATTTTTGTGCTGTTATTTTTGAATTTGCTATTCTGGTTCCATATAAGAATGAAATTAAAAGGCTGAAAAACTCAACAAGTCAGGCAGCATCTGTGGAAAGAATGTTAACGTTTTGGGTTGATTACTTTGCATCAGAACCCTGTTTCCAGAGTAGTATTTTACAGAATCATGTGATTCTGTATTATCAACTACATTTTGCTTTTCTACGACATTTCTCATGACATTACTTGCTGAGGTTACTCTGAAGTCTACACATACTTGGCAGGTATGAATAATGTTAAGATGGACACAGAAGGCAGGGCTGGGAGCTTGGACAAAGAGGCTGATTTCATGGCATTGGCCAAACCTAGAGTCTGATGGATACTGCACTGGCACTGTATGGTTTTATGAAAACCTTTTTGAAAATTTAAGACATACAATTCTACTGGCTTTGTTTGCTCTTTGGTCACGTGTTTAGCATTGTCTACTCATATCAGCCTTACTTAACTTCAACTGAAGCAACATAAAGGCATTTTGTATGGAATTGGGTTGCTCATTTCTCATTTGAAGTACTTGAAATTTAATGGAGATCAATATAATCTGCCATAATTTTACACCATTTGTTTTGCAAATGTTCCAGTTTTCACACTTAGTTTTGACCAGTTTCCATGGAATCTCTGGTTGTAATTTGTGTTAGTGATTTGGATGCATTCTGATCCCAGGGCAGAGCAACCCACTTGATTTGGAACGACATCCAAAAATTGGTCATTTATCCAATGATAATTAAGAAATATGAAGTTGCCAATTTATAACTGTACAACCTAACTCTTGTAAATTCCCTCCTTCAGTGTGAGGAGGTGCAGAAACAAGCAAGCAAGACATGGGTGTCGGGGTGGAAAAAGAAAAAAAAAAAGCAAACCATTTGAAAACACCGGTCTCGACCACAAGTTTTGATGAGTTGCTTTCTTTCTCATTGCTTTAAAGTCTTTATAGTCCTATTGGATTGTAGGGCTGTTGTCTTTCAAGAGAGAGAGATAACTTGGTGGTTTAACATGAAGGTCAACACACCTCAGACAAAAGCAGAGATTGAGAAGGAGTGCCCCTCGCGGTAACCTTGGCTGGTATAGAAATTGAACCCACACTTGGTGGATTCTGCTTTGCAAACCAGCTGTTCAGTCAAGTGAGCCAACCTTTGATTGTCTGACATGATGGTTTGCACACCAGTGCTTTTTCATTTATTGGTTGAGAATTTGTCTTTGTGTTGCCTTCAAAGGTGTTTTATTCCTCCAGCAAGGGATTGGAAGTGAGTGGAAGACAGGTAGCTATTACTGGACACTTCGTATTCCCTACCCCCCACCACAAGGGGGAGAGATTCTTTCCTCACCACGTGATCATAGCCTTGAATGGAGCATGGCAGCAGAGAACAACCTAGCCTGTAAAGGGCAAGTATCAAAACAATCAGAATGTTGATGTTCAACAGTTTCCCCCCTAATTCAGAGCCCATCGGTTCTATGGTGTCTGTGTTTTGCTTTCCAGTGTCAGGGAAAGGTAACAATGTGTACAACTTGTTGTGTTCCAGTTAACATGATTTCTAAAACTGCAGCCATCTCTTTGCAATATAGACTTTTTGGTTCAAAGACCAAAAATCAAGTAGATAAAAGGATGCAAATCTTCTCATTAATTCGTGCAAAGAAAATTTGCAGGTTTGAGAGTCAGATGCGAACTAAGTCACGAAGACAACTGTTGACCATTATTATGGTATAGGTCAGAGTTGTCTAACCTTGTTGCACAATTGGACAGAGTGTACATCTCCTGTTCACTTTCGGTGGAGTTTGGAGTTTTGTCTCTCGATCTGTCCTTCTGCTGCTGTCACGCCCATCGGCTTTCTGCCTTAGCTGTAGGCTTGGCTATACAGTTTGCTACTTCTTTGATCTGTTATATATCTCTGCATACTCATTCTATCATTTTTGTTTAATCTGATTTTACTGATACCAAGTTTATCCTGCAAGATCAGTGTCATGCTTTAGAATTTATCTCTGCCCTTTAATGAAATTGCCCCACAGCCTCCTCCAGTCCATTTGTTGGTACTGAATTACCAGTGCTCATTTTAGCCTCTGGGGCAGTTGGATCTGAATCTTATTACTGCCTTTGCATAAACATGGACAAGAAATATGAATTCCAGAGCTGGGGTAAGAGTGACTGACTTTTGCATTGAGATAGCATTTGGCAGTATGCTATCAGGGATCTCAAGCAAAACAAAATTTGTTCAGAATCTAGAGCATTATTCACTGATTAGTCATCTCTCAAACAAAGGAAGATGGCTTATGGATGCTAAGAGACCATCTCAGCACTCCACTTCTGGAGTTTATCAGGTTGGGGTCTTGGGTAAAATCATCTTCTCATTTTGATTGGTATATGGAATGTAAGTGTCCACCAACCCACCATGAAGAAGGAATTAAATGTAATATCTCCAGGTTTGCAGATGATACTAAGCTGCGGGAGTGAACTGAGAAGGTTGCAGATTTTTGTGTGATTTGGGCAAGTTGAGAGTGGGCAGATGAAGTTTTACAGTGGATACATGAACGGGGAGTTAAATACTTCGGCAGCAAAATCTGCAAGGCAGGTTATTATCTGAATGGCAATAGATTAGAAAATGGAGAGGTATAATGGGTATTCTTGTGCGATACGTGCTGAAAGTAAGCATGCAGGTGCAGCAAACCATGAAGAAGTCACATGGTATAACAGTCTTCATAGTGAGAGGATTCAAGTATACGAGCAAGGATGTCTTGTTGCGATTGTACAGGGCCTTGGTGAGTGCACACCTGGAATATTTTATGCAGTTTCGGCCTCCTTATCTGAGGAATGATGCTCTGGCTATAGAGAGAGTGCAACAGAAATTTACCAGACTAATGTCTGGAATGTCAGGACTGATGGAAGAGACAGTGGATTGGTTTGGCCTTCATTCACTGGAGTTTACAAGAATATTGGAGTGATCTCATAGAAACTTGCCCTTTCTAGTCCTGCTAGAAATTTATAAACACAGGAAGGATGATGATTTGGGGAATCTATAACCAGAGGTCACGGTTTAGGGATATGGGGTAAGCCAGTTCGGACTGAGATGAGAAATTTCTTCACCGAGTGGTGAGCCTGTGCAATTCTAAGCCACAGAAAGCAGTTGGAGTCAAAATGTTTTCAAAGATGAAATGTTTACAAAGAAGATAAATGTACCACTTAGGGCTAAAGTCCAAGTGAAAGTGGGATCAGGCTGCTGAGTGGGATAATCAACCAAGTAACTTTGTGAAGAGGTTTAAAAGAAAACTGAGTATCTCCCCTGGAGTGTTAATAGAGCAATGTTTGTATATACTGTGGGATTATGACAGGGTGTTAGCTTTTTTGTTTTTATTTAGTTAAAAGCTTTGGGGGTAGTTTTGAAGGAGATCTACCTGGGGCCCAGATGTAAATAGAGTTCTTCTCTCTGGGAGGTGGGACAGTGAAGGGATAGCTGAATTACCTAGGTGTAAAAATTTAGTTTGTGAAAATTCCAGACCAGGTGCGATTGTTTCAAAATCGGCAGATTCGTGAAAGACTGAGGAAGTCTATGCTTTGTGGTCATGAGGATTCGAAGCCTTTCTAGTTCACAGAACAGAACTGGGGAGAAGCAGTTAAGTCAATCATAAAGATTTGATATGAAACAGTAATGCCTCTGGATTTGACTTGCTGGAAATTGGTGGTGTTGGGGAATATGAGACTTGAGACTTATTTTGATGTGTTTTAATATCTTTCAAACCATGTTTTGTCTTTAGATAGCTTGGTTTGTTTTTTCTTTTGTGTAATAATTTTCTGTTTTGTTGTTAGAATCTGCAGCCATAAGTGTTTGTGTGTCAATGCATGACGACTAATGTATCAGGCCAGATTTAATTCTGGCATCTGACTTGTCCAATAGTAGCATTAGCTGTGATTATAACATAGTGAACTCTTGAACACTCCCCCACTTACTCCTCACAGCAAGTGAGTCCATCGACATCACTACTAGCAATTCATTTTATGTAGTAGATGCAAAAGTTTTTATAGTTCAGAAAAATCAGTTGTCAGTCGTCTTAAAAGGGTACTTTCCCAGACCCATTGTTTTGCATGCTGTAAGTTGGAGGGCAAGAATTTTGTACAAGGACAGGTGCATTACACTGTGACACACAAGGTGCTGTGGTGCCACTGAGAGACAGCTGTGTGTAAGCTGATCTGAATTGTCAAAATTATTTTCAAAGTGTTGTGTCCACCTTAAGCGTTGCATCTCTGTGCTGACTTGGTTCTGTACTGGCTTTTGGTACAATTTATTAAAAATTCTTCCATGGGATGAGTGTTGCTTGCTGGACCTAGCATTGATCATCCTTCCCAGTTGCCCTTTAGAAGGTGGTGGTGAGCTGCCAAACTCTTGAAGAGTTGTTTGGACAAGAATAGAGTTAACGCCAGCTAGTGGCATGAACTGCTTACTCTTCTTCCTCAACAGCCGCTACTGGTCATTTAATTGTATCAGTTGCTCATACAAAAACCAAATTATCCACCAAGGGTGGCAAAACAGTTGTGTAAATTGGCTGATATGGAGCCATATATCGTGCTCGTGATTGCTTTGTAAGCTTTCCTGATCAGGGAAAGACATTCAAACCCTTAAATGCTGCTCGACAACAGCAAAAACTGTTCAGTTCTGAGGAAGGGTCACCGGACCCAAAACATTAATACACTCATGCTGCCAGACCTGCTGAGCTTTTCCAGCAACTTCTGTTTTTGTTCTTGATTTGCAGCATCTGAAGTTCTTTTGCGTTTTTCCTTAAATGCTGCTGCTTGATTTTCATATTTTGGCAACTTCCAATAATCTCTTAGTTTCTGAAAATTCTCTTAGGAGCATTTTTCAACCAGTGCAAAATCTATCTTCGTTTTCCACTGACCTTGTTCTTTTATACTTAAAAGAATTGTAGCTGACATGATGTGCTTTATACTACATCTTTCTTTATTCCAAACATGGCTGTCCTGTTTCTTCTGTACTTTTCTTGTAGATGTTTGATCTTGATAAAGTGCCTACATGTTCAGTGCTTAAATGAACATTGGCCAAGCACCATGTTGATTTTACTGCCACATCTACTTTCTACTAGGGAAGCAATGCAGGCCATTCCTGAAATATTTGAAGCGCCCGAGCAGCAGCAGCAAAACTAACTGAACCAGATGGTTGATTTTATGACCAGTCAGCAAATAATTTTCAATTAGCTGTCTCTAGAACTGGATTGATTTTCAAAGTCATTCCTCTCAAGATAAAAATACCAGACATGAGTTCATTAGAAAGTTGAATTTAAAAATCAAAAAGGGAAAGAAATCAAAATTAAACCCTTGAATCTTTTGGCTGATGCTTAATATGATTTTAATTTGAAAGTGACGCTTCACATTATTTTTAATCTGATGGCAAACATCAGCTTCAAATAGATTAGGCAATAAACTATTAAGATGAATGAATTTCATGTAATTTGTGGAAGTTCACTTCAGTGTGTTGGTTTTACATTTGTCTTGAAATGTGTTGAAACTTTTAGTATTAAATTTTCAGTCCCAAAACCTTGATGGAAAGGGCGAATGTGTTTTTTTAATTGTGACATATTTTCTAGTTTTCCCCAAATCCCTCCAAACCTCGTGCTTCACTTTTTTGACCATGCAGATGCCCAGTGCTTTGCACCACCACCATTCAATAGTAATGAGCAAGAGAAGAAATAATCATTGCATGTGAAAATTATCTTGCCAATCTTCTTTGCATACAGGTGGGAGTGAAAACAAAGTTCTCTTCAGGTGAAGTGTGATCAGACTACTTTATTGACTGTAAGGTGCAAGCATAATAAATTCCTGTTTTGAAGTCATGTGTTGTCAGTTTTTCTGCTACTTGTATTGTAATTACACTCTCCTACCCGTAGCGCTTCATTGCATGCACAGAAGCCAAATGATTCTGGTATCCAGTATACTTAGTAATTCCTATGCCCACATCATAATGGAAACTACGTTGTTTGGGGGTGCATATAGTCTATAAAAGTTTGATCGCAAATTAGAAATTGTATTTGTCAAAAAGTGACTACATTTTAAGTGACTGCATTTTTTCATGTTTTTTTAGTATTGTTATGAGCTGAGTGAAAGGTTGAAGACATGCTTCAGCTTCAGAAATATTCATGCTAATGTAAAATTGAGAATTTGGTTTTTTTAAATAGTGGTACCAAGGGACCAAGTACCTTGTGTTTTCCTTTGTCTCTCTTGAAACCTCTCATGGAATTCCACTGTTGGTTGCCCTTAAGTACTTGTCCTGTCCACCATTAATCTGACAATTAAGATGCAATGTGTTCTGGAATTATTCAACACCTCTCTGAAATCAATTTGTCACTAGGTGTGTCTTTAAAAACTTTCAAAAAATGGACCAGATGTGAAAACCACGGCTGTTTTTAATTCAACTCTTCTTCATTTCCAATTGCAGTACTCAATTGGCATCCCTCCAGCCTCCACTTGAGTAAGAACATTGTAGAGTACAAATTGATCTCGGTGCTATCTGTTTGATATGGTTCATTCAATGCATTTCTTAACCCTTTGTACTTGGGTCTTGACATATTTCTAGAAGTGTTTGGTAATAGTTACTGAGTTGGACCTTGGATTTTGTCAAAAGATAACTCTATTTCCTGCATTTTTTTTGCAACTTAAGCAGTTAAGGCCAACATGGATTCTTGGACTATATATGGTATTTTGCTGAATTGAGTTTTCCTTTAGTTAACATCAGGGTTTCTCCATATCTTAAAAACAATTGGTAGGCTGTGAGGTTTGAATTAAATAAAATCTGGAATATGAAACCAGCCTTCTGGTGACCATGTAACCACTGTAAATTGTTTTGTAAAAATTTATGGATATCTAAGCAGATTAGCTGAGTGGTTGTCAGTGAAGGAGGTCTTGGCTTACAGGAGGATTTCGATGGATTGGTCAGATGGGCAGATCAGTAGCTGATGGAATTTAACTCTGGAACTCTGTCCACAGATCCCCGAAAGTGGCAGAACAGGTTAATAGGGTGGTTAAAGCGAAATACTGAACACTTGCCTTCATCAGTCATGGCATAGCTTATAAAACCAGGAAGTTTATCATGGAGCTGTATGCAGTTCTAATCTCGTCACTGTACTATAGCAAGGATGTGATTGCTCTGGGAGAGGGGAGATGGTTGCAAAGGAGATTTAACAGGATGTTGCCCAGTTCAGAGCAGCTTAGCTCTGAAGGGAGGTTGGTTAAGCATGGGTTGGTTTTTTTGGAGCAGAGAAAGCCGAGAGGGGACCTGTTTGAGGTGTATGAAGTCATGGAAAGGATGGGTAACAAAGGAATATAATTTGAGTCCTAGAGTTGTACAACGTGGAAAGTAACTCTTTGGTCCAACTAAAACTCATCTTGTCCCATGTGCCTGCATTTGGTGAACATCCCTCTAAACTCTTCACAGATGCTGCCAGATCTGCTGAGCTTTTCCAGCAATTTCTGTTTTTGTTCCTGATTTACAACATCTGTAGTTTTTTTTTTTTATCAAGTGTACCAAACACCACCTTCACTACACTATCTACTTGTAACTCCATCTTCAAGGACCTATGAACCTGCACACCAAGGACTCTTTGTTGGCAACACTCCCCAGGACCTAAAACTTATAGGGGATTTGAGAGGGAGATAAGTTTCACCCGAAAGATGGTGGGAATTGCAATACCACAAGGAAACATGAATTTATTAAAAGTACTTGGATGAACATTTGGAATGTCGCAACATTTGAGGCTCTTGGCCAAGTGCTGGAAAGTGGAGCTAGTGTAGATTTAGAGTAATTTTTTGGTGCAGAATTGATGAACTGAAGGATCTCCTCTGTACTGTGTGATCCTGATGTTGCAAACTTCGCTGTTTTATTTTTCCCATTTTTGGTTGGAACAGAAACTGAATTGAATGTGACCTTTGGATTGTGATCAGCAGCTTGGTGTCTAAAGAGCAGTAGATGTTTTGTCTTCAGAGGTGCATTTATGCTCATTACTAGGCAGATGTTTGGATGCTAAAAAGGGCCATCATGGCGAGGTTGGTGCTGACCCATCTACCAAAGCATATTGGAAAAACAGAAACATAAGTTTGAGCTATGCTTTAGTCAAAGGCATGGCTGCAAAAGCTACAGATGGAGCTTGGGTAGTTCTTTTGTTATCCTCCCGTTATCGTATTGAAAGTTTTTAAATTTATAACCCCAGTTATAAGAATTGGACGAATATTCCTTGGAGCCTACTGCAAGGTGTCTTCAGAAATCAAACAGGATACAATCCCATTTGCCTGTGATATTATTCTGATGATACAATGGCTTTCAGGTGTATTTTGTCCTGGTTTTTTTCTGGAGAGAGATTTTAATTAAATAGGTACCAAGCTGTTGTCTCCAAGCTAATAAACAGCTTGTGAGGCCTTGGATATTTTTTAAAATAAGGTCGGAAAAAAGAAGCAGCATGAATGGTTGTAGTCAAGCTCTCACAGAACTAGGATTAGAGCAGTTATTGGGGTCTTGTTATTCCTCTCTCTACAGCTGAAAGCTGGAATTCTCTCAGATTGCCTCACATGCAATTCTCAATTTTACTGAATTTGCTTTTGCCAAGAGTGTGTTTATGGGATGTTACTAATTGGAACAGTTACTGTTTAGTAGTTAGATAATCTATTATTCTGTTAAGTTTTTGAATTAATTATAGTATTCTTATGTTTGTACTTTGACTGTTGTGTAAGAATAACGTGGAACACAGCACCTTACATTTGCCTTGCACTGAAGAAAAATGGTTAGGGTTTAAGCTACCCCTTGATATATTTGAAGGGGGTTTGGTCTGATCCATAACAATATAGATCATCGAAACTGCTTAAGTAAACTGGCCAGTTACATGTTTTATTTTACTTTTAAATTATCCCTTAACTGTGTCTGTCTGAGAGAGCATGGGGCTTCTAATCAAAGAAGATCGAGTTGAAATCATAGTCATTAAATAACTTCATTTGACTTTGCAAAACTGCTGTACTTATAAATGGTTAACTTTCTTGTTTAAGCTGTAAGCTTTGGTGTCTGATATCAGTTATATATAAAATCTGATTAGGTCAGTTTTGAGGATCGTTGAATATTTTAATAGGAAAGCTAGTATAGTTTGGCTTGCTGTCCACGTTTGAGAAAACGATTGTGAGATTTTCACCTTGCTAATATCAACTGAGAAAATAGTAATACAGTTAGTTAATTTTAAGATCTAGAACTGATGTCATGCAGCCCAATAGCAAATGATGGATGAATGGGGTTATCTGATAATTATCCCAATCATTCATCACTTGCTATTAAGTTAGAGGGCATAAGGTTGAGATCTTAACTTTATACTGTCTAATTCCAAGTATTACATGTGTTCGTAGTCTGAAAATCAGGCATGGGCTATGTATTAATCAAGTTGAATCTACAGGAATTTGAGTTTTATGACACTTTCAGTATGAGAGGAGACTATCCTGTACTTGAAATGGTACATATCAGCTTTGCCCATATCCGTATATTGCCTTCAACTTCAACTATTAAACAACTTTATCGCTTAAGATATAATTGCTTCAGTTTCAACATTCTGGCTGATAATGTAGGTGGGGTTAACTATCTCTGTTTCAGCGTATCAATTCAGAAAATTTCTCCAAATTCAGATCTGCTCACTCCATTATCTATAATCTCTCTAAATTTGTGGAATCTTTATTAGTTTGCAAATTTTCTTTTTTGCAACTTCACGCCATTTTCCCAGTTTTATTTCTTGTACATAGAACATAGAACATTACAGCGCAGTACAGGCCCTTTGGCCCTCGATGTTGCGCTGACCTGTGAAACCAATCTGAAGCCCATCTAACCTAAACTATTCCATTATCATCCATATGTTTATCCAATGACCATTTAAATGCCCTTAAAGTTGGCGAGTCGACTACTTTTGCAGGCAGGGCATTCCACTATCCATTGTTTTTTGTCTTTGTGTGATCCTTAACTTCTTAGAAATTTCTGTCAGAAATATATTTCTTTGTTGAAATTCTTTGGTCATTTACAGTGAATCCAGCCTGTGTTTTCCACTGCTTTCATCTTGGTCCTGCAAGGCGTTATCTGTAATTGCTTACAATTCTTCAAATGTGGTCTCACTGTTTGCATGAGTTTGTCATTACCCCTTTGCCTTGGTTTCTATGCTTTTAGGTACAAGACCAATGATTCAGGCATTTATGCTACATCCTAATGACCATTGTGTCTACAAGTGTTCTTGCTGTTCTATTCATAAAATGTTGCCAGTCAGACGTCTTTATTTTCCCTTATAAAATAGTGAACATTTGTATTATGGGAATGAAAATTCTTCCAATAAACATGGTTCTAGCTACTGTTCCAAACAAATAATTCTCAGCTTCTGTCCTTCAGGGCCAGATGCTACAGATGCCAGCATGGAAATCTCGGAGCCAACTGGTAAGAAGCTTTGAATAACATTTCGATCTTGAACATAATGGTGATGCACGTTGGCAGATTATATTGGTTACTGACAATTTGTCTATATTTTGAACTTGAGATGCATTTTGAGCACTTGGCTTATTTAACCACTAAAGCAGCTGGAATATTTTCTTAATTATACTGTTTGCAAATTTGTATCTGCATTGACATACACATTATTTATTTTCAGTTTAAAGTATGGTATAATTCTTTTGGACAAAATTAACTCAACACCCTTTTCAGTTTGTGTTCGTGCAGAGCATGATCTTGTGATTCCACGCCAGATTTTAGGTTTGATGAATAGATTTAATTTAGTCCATTGACGACTTTTGGATTTGGTTTCTCTTCAACTGATGGTTCAGTGTCTGAGCAATAGCTAAATTTTAACTAGTTGCTTTAATGGCCAACTACTGAGAACCTAACCGTACATATCTTACAGCACCAGTAGAAAATGGCGATACAGAAGCTGGATCTGAAGAATCATGGGAACAAAAAGCAGAGCCAAGTGAAGCAGAGCCAGGAGGTGGTCCTGCTGGTGATGGGGGTCCGCCTTTGGTAACTCCAGTCGGAATGGAAGAGGACGAAGATGTGTCTATGCCCACAGTTGCAGTGGTGGTAGAACCAGGTGCTCCAAGGAAGGAACATGTAAATGTTGTATTCATTGGTCATGTAGGTAGGTTACCAGATAAAATGGTATGGCTGTGTGCCTCATTTAAAACTCCAATCTTATAAACTGTCGATCTCGCTTAAAATGTTGCATTTATTTCTGGCAATAGAACTTTGTTAAATGAAATCTTCTTGTGATTAACTAATTTACAAAAGCTAATACTTATTTGCATTTCTTTGTGCAGTAACGCTTTTTCTTCCCCTTAGATGCTGGAAAATCCACTATTGGTGGCCAGATAATGTAAGTTACAACTCTATTCTTGATATGTAGAGCTAAAGCGAGGGAAAATATTATTGTAATCGAAGTTCCCAATTTATTTGATAATAACTAAATAGCCTGCAATACTGAGCCATTCTTTGTCATTTGTATGTGAGTGCTTCATTTAAGCCCTGCCCCTATCATTTCAGTCAGCAGTGTATGAACTTGAGACCCACACCAGGATTTGAGTTGATAATTTGTGTTGAGGCTCTGATTCTTTATTGCACTTGTATTTGGTACTGTTTGAAAGGAAATTTGGTAAAATCTGTTTTATTACTGTTGTAATGCTTCATATCATGGCTAGTTACTTAGCCTTTATCATGTTGATTCTGTTCCAGAAGTAGTTTAATCTGATTTGAAGCACTTTAAGGTCATGAGACTTTAATTTTTTTTGCAACCTGAAGTTTGGTTCAGTTCTGTTTATTGCAATGATTCCTCTAATAATACGATTGTCCTGTTTGATCCTTCATTTTCATTGTCATGTTTTTCAAACTGAAAAGTTTAAAATGCGAATAGTCTTGATTTGGTCTAGAGGTACAACAATATTATTTTGATAACATTGCTTCATTTGTGGGTTTGAGACTATTAAAAATCTTGTGAACCTCTGAAAATTAAGATCTGTCTCTTCAGCTATCTGAGGAATTACGATCAACTGAATCAGACGTGTCGTGTTTATCACAGCAGAACTTTTTGGGCTTACTGTTTCAAAGAAAACTTGTTTCTTTAAGTGATTAGCACAATGAAATCAAATTGATAAGCCATCTTTTGACCATTTGAAGTGAGTGCAAAAAGATTCCACATTTTGTACACTGTTTTATGCTAAGAACCTTTTAAAATGTTTGGGCATTTGTATGTCCCCTTGTATATACTGTATGTTATATTTTGTCAAATACTCCGTAATAGCTCATGGGACAAGTTTAGCTCAGCCTTCAAGATGACCTGCACCAAAGTTGAAATTAAAAGAATGTTTAATCTGAACAAAGTATTTACCAAAACGTGAGTGCCAATTTGTTCATCGTTTGGTAATTTCTTCAAGGTACCTCACAGGTATGGTTGACAAACGAACACTGGAGAAGTATGAGAGGGAGGCCAAGGAAAAAAATAGAGAAACATGGTAAGATTATGTTTATATTTTGAAATCATCATCAAAACTTCTAAACGAAACTCTTACTTTTGGAATCTCTTTCTTATTTTTAACCTTTTTATAATTTTTAAAATTATCTTGACTTCCCAATAATTGAAAGTTCGTCCATTGGCTGTCTTAAAGATGAGGAGTTCCTTGAATTGGAGAAGTAGAATGTGTTAATTTAGCTGATTTCAACTTGATGCTCCAGTCAGGATAATTTTGTGAAGCACCTCCAACCAGCAAAGAAATTGGTTAAAGTAATGCACCTACAATCCCTGTTTCAAGTGTGCTGATCATGTGGTTGAGCAGGCCCTCCTGTCTATCTTCCTTTTATCAAGTTGGCTGCCATATTTCATTGAGTTTGCATCGTTATGGCAACTTGGCTGAGTTTGCAGAGGGTAGCTGGCATTGAGGAATCAGTGCTCCCTCTGGAGAGGGGGCAGGAGACTAAGGTTAGAGACCATAGACAATGTAGAACAGAACAGCAAAGAAACGGGTCCTCCGGCCCACAATGTTGTGCCGAACATGACGCCAAATTAATACATTCTGCCTGTCCTTGGTCCATGTCCCTCCATTCCTCACACATTTGTGTGCTGACCTAAAAGTCCCTTAAACACCCTATTGTCCCTGCCTCCTCCTCCTCCCCTGGCAGCAAGTTCCAGACTCCTACCACTGTTTTAAAAACAAATTGCCCCTAACATCTCCTTTGAACTTGCACCCTCAATTTAAATGCGTGCGCCCGAGTAATAGGCATTTCATTCTGAGAAAAAGATTCTGACTGTCAACCCTATCTATGTATCTCATAATTTTGAGACTTCTGTCAAGTCTCCCCTCAGCCTCCATTGGTCCAGAGAAAACAACCCGAGTTTTTCTAGCCTCTCCTTATGGCTCCTACCCACTAATCCAGGAAGCATCCTGGTAAACCTCTTCTGCACCCTCTCCAAAGTCCTCTACCTCTTTGCTGTAAAGTAGTGACCAGAATTGAATGCAGCACCCTAAGTATGGCCTAATCAAAATCATATAAAGCTGGAATATGACACCTTGGCTCTTGTACTCCGTTCCCTGATTAGTAAAGGCAAGCATGCCATACACTACCTTTCCCGCCCTATCTACTTCTGTGGTCAGCTTCAGGGAAAGGAAAGGTAAGGTTCGGAAGTTGGTGGGGAGAGTAAATAACTGTTTTTGAATTTAGTTGAATTATTGGCCTGAGGGGGCAATGCACATTGCAATTTGAGTAACTCCCCAACTCCTGTTTAATTGTTAGTTTTTTGGTTACCTGCTGAGAATGTGCTGTTGGTGAACTGTATTGAAATGGCTTTCTTAAACAATTTGAAAATTCCATATGTTAATGCTCTTATTCATCCAACAAGCTAATTTGAATGGCATAATTTTTTTTTCCTGTTTGCAGCATGTCACAAAACTCTTTTTATTTTTAGGTATCTTTCCTGGGCCTTGGACACTAATCAGGAGGAGAGAGACAAGGGCAAAACAGTAGAAGTGGGCCGTGCATATTTTGAAACACAGAAGAAGCACTTCACCATTTTAGATGCCCCAGGTCACAAAAGCTTTGTACCGAATATGATTGGTGGGGCATCTCAAGCTGACCTTGCTGTCTTGGTAAGAGCTCAACTTTTCTGGTTATTGGGGTACTGAGGTTAATCTTCAGATTTGTGAAATTGTCAGAAAAGAGACAATAGTGAAATAAATCCAGGAAATGCTGATTAGAAATTGACAATGCTGATTATATAGGAAGAAACAGTTGAATGTTTCAGACTGATGACCTGCTTTTATAGTTGTCAGCATTAAAATGCTGCCGGACTACTTGAATACCTTCAACATTTCCTGTTCTTATTATTCATGCTATTTTGCTTTTGAGAAAGAAGAATGATCATTTTCTATGTAATATAAAACATGGGCAATTAATTCATGTTTATTCCAGTGTAGCTTTTAGCACTAGAAAAATAATACGTAATTTTAAACAACTTTTGCCGTAGCAATGCCATTTTGTTTTGGTTTAGATACATGTCTTAAGTCTGTTTCTCAGTTAAGTGTAACTTGTGTGTTCTGTGAAGGAAATTTTAAACTGCAGGTCAAGTTAAGCTTGTAATTTTGAATCAGTTCAAGATCTGAGTGTCTTTCTCTACCTTGTCATTCACGCGTTTTCTTGGGGAGGGAGGTTATAGGGGAATGTAAGGCCAGCCTTTGGGGATTTCTTTCGGCTATTCAAATGTACCCCTGCTATTTAAATGTACCCCTGCTATTTATGGTCTTTGTGCAGTAATTATGTGGCCATTTTTAACTACAGAAAAGTCCCCATGATTTCCCACTTTCTAACATGTTTCTTGTTCAGGTTATTTCAGCCAGGAAAGGTGAATTTGAAACTGGCTTTGAGAAAGGAGGTCAAACACGAGAACATGCTATGTTAGCGAAAACAGCAGGAGTGAAACATCTGATAGTTCTTATCAACAAGATGGATGATCCAACAGTAGCCTGGAGCCAAGATAGGTATGATTCTATATTAGACTGTGCATGTTTTGGATATTTTTAAAAATGGAGATTGCGAGCAAAATTTGACGTGACAGTATTAGCGTTAATTTGGTGAAACAAAAGCACATGATTAGTACTGAATAATGAAAAATGTTTATAATTGTTTCTGGTGTAGTTGTCATATTACAGGAGCAATTTGAGATCTGCTTTGCTTTTGTTCAGTTTTGTTACCTACTTAGACTCATTGATGAAATGAAAGTCTTCTCTGGCACTGGTCCTTGATAAAATGAGTTTGTACAACATTGGCAACCACGGCAGTAGGAAATAAAAGAAGTGAAAGACAATTCCAAATTTATTTCACTCAATCTGCGTGATGGCACATGGACAAAAGAAAAGGAAAAGGTTTTATACATCAGTGAGAGTGTAATTTTTAACTCAAAACTGAGGCACGTTTTTGCTTCAGAACAGTTGGGGACCTTCATCAAATTCTTTTATCTGCTGTGCTTTTCCAGGCCTTGAGGTTATTGTTGGCTCTGTGTGCCAGAAATGAGTAACATTGTTTCTTCAACAGTCTTCACCCTTTAACACTGGAACATTTCTATTGAAGTGACAGCGTGTTGGCTTAACAGCGCAATGTAGAGTGCTTTTCTTTGTAAATGCATGTTCTAGTTACTGATCGTTTTTGTTCTGAGTAATGACTGACTCTCTATGGGGGGGGGATAAATTAAAATTGAGCAAGATGACCAGAGTTAGAGTATTTTCCAGTACTTAAATGAATCAGACATTTGGGAGCATGATTTTTGTTGCCAGGATGTAATAGATAACTAATCTAAGGGAAGGAATGCAAACATTTACATTTCTTCCTAATTTTTTGCTTTTAGCTTCAGGTGTAATTTGCTCTCCATGACTTTAATTGACCAATGAAATTTTGAAATTAGTTCCAGTGCCTAATACTGAGTACCTGATTCTGGTCTTGCTATCCCTTCTGGCGTCCTTAAGAGTGAATCACCCAAGTATTGATGATCAAGTCATGAACTTCTTCCTCCTTGTCTGAAGTAGTTTCTGTTCTACGTCCTCTGACTTCATGCTGTCCATGAGATCCACAGAATCCATAAGGACTGAACTGCTGGCTAGCTAATATTAACTGTTCTCTGGCTTCATGTGCTTTGTCACCCGATCCACTGAAACTGCCCTCATTGCATGGTGCTGCCATCTCCCTACCCTGAGAAACCCTTCATTTTTAAAAATTACTGGGACAGGTATGTGCTTACTATGAAATGTTAGAACTTTTGTTTGCTTGACCTGCAGCTTTTGAGATTGATCATGCCACACTCCCGTCATCTGACAGGTTGAAACTGCCCTCATCCTTTTATTTATCCGGAGTAGCCAAAGAATGGTCTTTGGCTTATTTCATGTTATTTCTGGTGCCCTGTCATAGAGTAATACAGCATGGAAACAGGCCCTTTGGCCGAAACTGGTCCATGCTGACTATGGTGCCCACTCAGCTCGTTCCAATTGTCTACATTTGGTCCACATCGCTCTAAACTCTTCCCATCCATGTACCTATCAAAATGCTTTTTAAATGTTGCTATTGTACCTGCCTCAACCACTTTCTGTGGCAGCCCATTCCATATGCGCACCACTCTGCGTAAAAACGTCGCCCCTAAAGTTCTTAAATCTTACCACTCTTACGTTAAACCTATGCCCTCTCATTTCAATTCCCAATCCTGGATAAAAGACTATATGCATTGATCTTGTCTATGCCCCTCATGATTTTATACATCTCAGTAAGGTCACCCCTCAATCTCCAATGTTCCAAGGAATGAAGTCCTATCCTGGCCAACTTCTCTCTATGACTCGGGCTTACTAGTCCTGCCAGCATCCTTGTAAATCTTGTTTGCACACTTTCCAATTTAACTGTCTTTCCGTAACAGGGTGACCAAAACTGTACACAATGTTCCAAGTGCAGCCTCACCAACGACTTATACAACTGTAACTGCCTTGACTGATGAAGGCCAGCATGCCAAATGCCCTCTTCACCACTCTGTCTACCTGTGACACTACTTTCAACGAACTCTGTACTTGTATTCCTAGGTCTCTCTGTTCCACAACACTCCTCAGGACCTTACCATTTATTATGTAAGTCCTACCTTGGTTTGACTTTCCAAAGTGCAACACCTCACATTTATCTGTATTGAATTGCATTTGCCAATCCTCAGCCCACTTGCCCATCTGATCAAGATCCCTTTGTAATTTTTGATAATCCTCACTATCAACTATACCTCCTAAATTTTGTATCATCCACTAACCTACTAATCATGCCTTGTACATTCACATCCAGATCATTTATGTAAATAAATAACAAGGGTCCCAGCAGTGAACCCTGTGGCCGACCACTAGGCCTCCAGCCCAAGAAACAACCTTCAACCATCACCCTCTGCTTCCTACCATTGAGCCAGTTTTGAATCCAATTAGCTAGCTCTGAGTCCCACGCGACCTAACATTTGTGACAAGACTGCCGTGCAGGTCCTTGTCAAAGGCCTTACTAAAGTCCAAATAGACAACATTCACTGCCCTACCTTGATCTAACCTCTTGGTTATCTCTTCAATAAACTTCAAAAGATCTGTCAGACATGATTTCCCGTGCACAAATCCATGCTGACTATCCCTAATCAGACTTTGCCTATCCAAATGTTGGTTGATCCTGTCCCTCAGTCTCCTGTCCAATAACTTACCTACCACTGATGTCAGGCTCACTGGCCTGTGGTTCCCTGGCTTGTCTTTGCTACCTTTCTTAAACAATGGAACAGCATTAGCCATCCTCCAGTCTTCTGGAACTTCACCAGTGGCTAAAGATCAAGCAAAAATCTCTCCAAGGGCCTTTGCAATTTCTTGCCTAACCTCCCACAATGTCTGAGGATGGACTTGATTAGGCCCAGGGGATTTATCCACCTAACGTGCTGTAAGGCTGCAAACACCACCTCTCTGGTAATGTGTGTGGTCCAAAACATCCCCACTTGTTTCCCATATTTCCTTAGAAGCCATAATTCTGTCCTCGCTGAGGAGAAATATCCATTAAAAATCTTCCCCCATTTCCTGTGGCTCCACACATAGACGGCCATGCTGATCTTTAATGGGACCTGTTCTCTCTCTAGCCACCCTTTGATCTTAATATAGCTATAGAACCTCTTGGGATTAGCTTTAACCTTATCTGCCAGATCCATCTCAGCCTCTTTTTGCTCGTCTGATTTCCGTTGAGCGTGCTCCTGTACTTTTTATAGTCATCTAGGGATTCGCTTGAGCCCAATAGCTTAAACCCAATGTAGCTGCCTCCTATTTCGTGACCGGAGCCTCAATATCCCTCGTCAGCCAGGGATCCCTAAACCTGCCAGCTTTTCCCTTCACCCTAACAAGGACATACTATGCCTGGACTCTTGATACCACACTTTTAAAAGCCTCCCATTTGCCAGTAGCTCCTTTTCCTTCAAATGGACTCACCCAGTTGACCTCTGCTAGATCCTGCCTAATGACCCTAAAATTGGCCCTGCTCCAGTTCAAGACCTTAACCTGTGGACCTGTCCTATCCTTTTCCATAACTCAGTTAAAACCGAGAGATATGGTCGCTGGATCCAAAGTGCTATCTGACTGACGCTTCAGTCACTTGCCCAACCTCGCTTCCTGAGAGGAGGTCCAGCGTTGCACCCTCTCCTATTTCTCATTTGGGGATTTCTCTACTGTCTGGGTGAAATGAGGCTGTTCGCATTTTTGGGTATCATATTTGATCCTGAGATGAACTTCTGACCAAATACCTATGTCATCACTACGCACCACTTATTCTTGCCTTTTGTAATATCATTTAACCCTACCCCAGCCTCTGCCCTTTTCCTGCTGAAACTCATCCATGCTTAAATTCAGATATTTCTACTGTCTGTGAAGTTGAGGTCATTCAGACCTCTGACCATCATTCCTTCATGCATCTGCACTCATTCACCCTTAACTGACCAATATTGCCTTCTGGTTAAGAATGTCTCAACTTTAAAGTTCCCATCCTGGTTTTCATATCCTTCCATGACTTCTATCTCTAATCATCTGAGCTTTGCAACTCAATTTACACTCATTGCATTTTGACCCATTGAGCAGCCTGATCTTTACCCCAAGCCCCTCTGTGCATCTTTGCTTTTTGGCACTTCAAAATCTTACTGCTGACCAAGCTGTCGATCATCCACCTGAATATATTTGTGGCTCTGTCAAATTCAGATTGGTGGTATTTCTGTGAAGTGATTTGACATGTTGCACCTTATTAAAACTGCTGTATAAGATAGAAGTTGTGTGATGAGGCTATGCTGTACAGTTCAAAATCTTTTTATGTGCTACATTATAACTTTGCAGTGAAGAGGATGTGGATTTTTGTTTTGTACATCTGGTGAATGAATCTTTAATTTTGTTGATGGCATCCCTATGGAAAAAGTTAAAATTGATTGGAAACGTGTGCACTGCCAGTGAAACCCTGACTTCCTGCAAAATAGTCTTTTTTTAAAGGACTGGATTAATCTTGTTGATTGAAGTGGTGCAACTGTTTTAGTACTTCTAAGAGGGCAATTAGACGTGGACAGAATGGCCACATGCCATGAAAGAATGTTAAAAAATGAAAGTTACAATGCTATTGTATATGCCTATAAAGTCCTTATGAATTAGTTAAAATAGCATGAATAAGCCTCAAAGTCCATTGTGATACTCATGAATTAGTGCCACTAATTCATGATTGGCATGTTTGGTTGGCTTGAACACTTTTTAGGACAGTGACAAGAATCACAGTATAATCTCTCACATATCCTAGAACCCCTGAATAAAATGGAATTTAACATGATAATAGGTTCTGATTGGGGAGTAAGAAAAAATAAAGAAGCTTTAGCTTTAATAGCTATTCTGATTAGTGCTACAATGTAGTCATCGTTGTTTTAAGTAATTTGAATTAGATTACTTGTATTGCGATCAAATGTTTATTGTAAGGTTTTTTAGAAGATCACAGATTACATGCAGCAAATAAATATTGTTGTCGTAACCAAGGCAGTCATTTTGAGCGTTTTTGGCCCAGGCAATATGTAATCGTGTTAGAGCTGAAAACGAACACTCACCTGTGTGGAAACATCTACTTGGTTCAATTTGTGCAAAGTGTTTTGCTTCACTGCATTTGTCCTGCATTAGATCTAATCTTTCCAAATGTTTATATTTTTCTCAGATATGAGGAATGCAAGGAAAAACTTGTGCCATTTTTGAAGAAAGTTGGTTTCAATCCTAAGAAGGATATTCACTTTATGCCTTGTTCTGGATTAACTGGTGCAAACTTAAAAGAACGAGCTGAGAACTGCTCTTGGTACACGTAAGTATTATCATCAAAAAACGTTAACAATCAAGTGGGCTAACAGTCAATTTGATAAATGTCATAACTTGATGCTGGTACTGCTGAAATGTGTGGTACAATTTGGCTATTAAGGGTTCTTCTTTAAAATCTTGAGTGGAATTAACATCGTCATAACAGTTCTCAAATATTATATCCCTGATTACAACTGTCGGGCTGCCCATGAGCGGGCATTCTAGGTTGGATTAAACAGTATTGTGCCGTAAAAATTTCTGTGTATAAACTAGCTAAACTGTTATTATAACCCACTTGGGAGGAATGTGGTGATCTTGTTTGGGGTGTGGAGGAGGGTGAGTGAGCAAAAGCGTAAGAGGTTTTATGTTGTGATATTTTATTTAAGGTTTGATCTTCCAGAAAGAGGTTTCTGGGCTGTCTTTTTTATGGTGCTTGTTTGTTTGTGATCATTCTGAACATCTATCTGTTCTCATAAGGCCACCGTCCCATTGACCTCTCCAGGTCCAATATTTCTAGGCACTAAGAAAAATGTCAAGACTGAAAAGATTTCCTACTATTACCAAAAAAAGCTTGAATAACTGTGGCTTAAATAAAATCAAGAGTATAAGGAGTTTTCCTTGGTTCCTCAAATAGGTGGCACTATATTGTTGAGATGTAAATAAGGATGTGCATAAGAAATGAGTATTTCAATGATTGGTAGTTAGAGGAAAAGGAATAACAGACTTCTGCCCTCCCCCTCCCCACACCTTGGTTTTGCAGTAAGTTTGGTTTCATGTTTAAATATCTCGAAGTGTAATATATTGAAGCAGCATGATTTAAAATGGTTAAACTCCTATGTTAAGAAGCCAATGTTCCCTTTTGTTATGACTGCTCCATGCTGCAGTGGGAGCAAGTTTGTTTTCAGCTTGATGGAAGAAGTGAGAAATGTGGGTAAAATATCTTGATATTATTCATGACATAAGGGGGTATGGTGATTTTGTGATTGGAGTATTTTTTATATTTACACAAGGATTGTGGGCATCTCTGGCTAGGCTAGCATTTATTATTGATCCCTAATTGCCCCCAGGGCGGTTAAGAGTCAACCACGCTGCTGTGGATCTGCCAAATCTGGTAACGATGGCCAATTTCCTTCCCTAAAGGACATTAGTAAACCAAATGGGTTTTTTTTACAATCAACAATGGCTTCATGGCCATCGTTAGACCCTTAATTCCGGAGTTCCACCATCTGCCGTAGCATGATTTGTACATTAGTTGAACTTCTGGGTTTAATAGTCTAGTGATAATGTCACTAGGCCATTTCTTCCCCCAGTACATTAGCTACGTAAGTTATTCAGCTCCAACAACAAACACAATGCTATCCTGGGCCATATAACCTGCTGAGTTGGCACCACATCCATAAACATTTATTTTCTTCCCCACTGATTCAGTGGCAGCGGTGTGTGCCATCTACAAGATACATTGCAGAAATTCACCAAGGCTTTTACCACCTTCCAAACCCACTACCACTAGCACCTAGAAGGACAAGGCAGCAGATACCTGGGAACACCACCGCCTGCAAGTTCCCGTTCACCATCCTGACTGGAAAATGTATCACCATTCCTTCACTGTCACCTAATCAAAATCCTGGAACCTTATTCCTAACTGCATTTTACCGACAACTACTGGGGTATGAGAAGGTACCTGACCACCACCACCACCTCAAGGACAGCTATGACTGGGCAGTAAAAGTTTGCACATCCAGAAAAGCCCAAATTCCTTGAATATAGAATCTGTACCAAATTTGCTTTAATATCTAAAATATAATTTTAAATAGAGTTAGTCAAATGTTTACAATTTTTTCAGTGTATTCTGTGTATCAGAGCTGTAGTTCATTATCTTTTAGTGTACATGTGTATAAGTGTGCAATAAAATTTTTGGAAGTTGCCTCTTATATTGAAGTTAATAAAATTATAGGAAACATACTTTCAAGACGAAAGTTGAATTTGTTTTGATTTGTTTATGTTCCCAGACAAATTGTTGTCGAGTAATCAGTGGAGTCTGGTTGCATTTGTTTTGAAGAATTTATTATTGACGTGCTAATTTTGTGACTGCTTGCCCATTCATTTCATACTCGATTGGTAACTGATTAATTTGAAATTTAGAAATAGAACTAGATTTTTATAGAAAAAAATTCCATCTTAAAATTTGGCTGCTCTATTGTGATTTTTCTTCCAGTGGATTACCATTTATTCCCTATCTGGACAATTTACCACACTTCTATAGGGCATCTACTGGACCTGTGCGAGTACCCATTGTAGATAAATACAAGGTAAGCTTGTGTATTTGTCGTTGACTTTATTCAATTTAAGTACTTGGCACACCTTTTGTGTGTTTTTTATTATTTGAGAAGATAACAACTAATCTGTTGTATTTGAAGCTGCATCAGTCTTAAATCCTGAGCTATTCAGCTTTATCTATTCTCTTCAAAAGGCTTTTGTTCCACTGACACAAATTCCAGAAAATCCAGCCCTACAGATACCTGGCTGAATTTAAAATTTTGAGAAGTCATAAGTTCCATGATTTGTATAATCTGCAAATATACAGGCATGAAACCGCACACATTCCCTCCTTACACTGAAGTGATGATTGGTTTCTGTCCTTGAAGGCTTTAAGTTGACCACCTCAGTGTGATAAATATAATGATGACCTCAATAACATGCATGATCATCAGAGTTGCAATTCAGAATACAATTCAAACCAGTATTAAAATCTTTTAATTAAGATAGATAATCTTATTTTTTTCAGGGTTGCCACATCTGTCAATCATGCACTGGAAACGGTCTAATGCTACACAAACCCGGCCAGTTCAGTTGCTTCAAACCTTTGGGCAGGCTATTGACAATCTGACCTGGTAGCTCTTGAGTGGCTGAGTGTTACACTTCATTTAAAATAGTTCCTTGAAGTGCCATGCGACACATCACACTACTTTAAACAGCATGAGCAGTTATTGTTGGGATTTAATACGGACTTGGAGTTATAATACTGCAATTATGTATTAAGCAGTGAAGCTTAATGACCTTGCCAGTGCTGATCCTGGCAGTATCTGATCTTTTTTAGCCAGGAAATAGAATGGTGATTTACAAGAAGTTAAAGCTAACTCGATCATCTTGTTTCAGAAGCTCATAGCTGCAGTAGAAAGTACATTAAAGTACTAACAAAATTTACTGTTTAGCTCAGTTTTCAGTTCTGAAATATTCCAACTGTTTCAACTGTAGATGAGAGAAAGTCAACTTTCCAAAAGAAACTTGGTCACAAAGTACCTCATTAAGTGTGGGTTGTTGAATAGAAAGTAACTTAAGTTGTGCTTAGCATGGGCAACAGAAATGTGATAATTTGTGTTTTAAATGGTTCATAGTGGCTGAATAACTCATTTTAATTTTTTTTGTAGGATATGGGTACTGTGGTTCTAGGCAAACTAGAATCTGGATTAATTGGGAAAGGACACCAACTTGTCATGATGCCAAATAAAGTAAGTTTACTTGCAATTATTACATGTATGTCTGAAATATGACATTTATGTATTTAGTAATTCAGTTTGCAGTTGGATATCTCATTCAATCTAGCTGCAAGTGTGTGTCGGGCTCCCAAATACCATGGTATATATTGCAGCAAAATTACTTTTCAGACTACCAAGGTTTTTTAAGCCAGAAAATCACTTTGTTCAAGCTAGGTGTTTCACTCAAGCCTGAACATTGGCCCTAGTTTGTCTGAGAAGATGGTGATCTGCTTAGGTTTTCTGCAGTCCTTGTACAGTATTTGTTTGGACAATAGCCAATATTTCAAGACAATTTGAAATCTTAATCCAAATTCTGATCTGTAGCTTTTTCTTGTTCATTATCGAAAAGAAAGGTAAGTTGTGATGCACCTTGAGGATGGTTAGTCAAACACCAAGATGAAGGATTAAGTGGGAAAGCTTGCTAGTTTGCTCAATGTTACATCTTAATATATTTGTATCTTCAGTAGTGGAAAAGTTAGTCAGTCCTCCAGATGTTGAATTTGCAGAAAGATAGGAGCATAATGGTCACGTCAATGGACTGTGCTAATGTTTGGGGACACAAGTTTGAATCTTTGCTCAGCAACTGGTGGAATTCAAATTTTAATTAATGAAAGCTAGTCTCAGTAATAGTGACCATGACATGCAGTCAATTGATGCAAAAAGATATTTGGCTTCGCCACTGTCCTGCTGGGAAGGAAATCTCCGATCCTTATCTGGTCTGGCCTACAAGTGACTCCCGACCCACTGCAATGTAGTTGACTCTCAACTGCCCTCTGAACTTGGCCAGCAAGTCAGTCAGTTCCAATGTAATTAGTAATAGGTATAAATGCTAGCATCACCAGCAATGGCCTAGTGGTATTATCACTAGGCTATTAATCCAGAAACCCAGCTAATATTCTGGGGACCCAGGTTCAGATTCTGCCACGGCAGATGGAATGTGAATTCAATGAAGAATCTGGAATTAAGAGTCTAACGATGACCATGAAACCGTTGGCGATTATAGGGAAAACCCCATCTGATTCAATAATGTCCTTCAGGGAAGGAAATCTGTTATCCATACCTTGTCTGGAGTCACGTGTCTGCATCCTGTGAGTGAATTTAAAAAAAAAAAAAAAAATCTCCAGTGGAACCCGTATGAAATATAATTTCTTCTATTGTACCTAATTATTTGTTAACTTGCCTTTATTTGTGATCATTACAGTTTTTGTTATACAATTGGCTGGTCACTTTAATTTCTTTCCCAGTTGGTTTTTATGGAAGAGTAGCTAAATTGACTCAAACTAGTACAGTTTGCAGTGTTGCTTTTGGATTAAATTGGAACATTTGGTTGGGGGAGAATATTCAATATGAACCGATTAATGTTGATATTCTGTTTCCAGCACAATGTTGAAGTTCTGGGTCTCCTGTCTGATGATGTAGAAACTGAGACTGCAGACCCAGGTGAAAATCTAAAGATACGACTGAAAGGTATTGAAGAGGAGGAGATACTGCCAGGATTTATCCTGTGTGATCATGGCAGCCTTTGTCACTCAGGACGTACTTTTGATGCTCAGGTAAACTTCTGTTTTTGGATTAAAATACAGCAACAGTCCAACCAATCAGGTAAAATACAATTTCATGATCTGGTGGCAATTTCCTGAAAATACTCTTAATAGATAATATATATAAAGTCGAAAGAAACTTAAGCAAGCAGTCAGGAGGGCTAAAAGGGGTCATGAAAAGTCATCGGCCAACAGGATTGAGGAAAATCCCAAGGCTTTTTTTTATACATAAAGAGCAAGAGGGTAGCCAGGCAGAGGGTTGGTCCACTCAAGGACAGGGAAGGGAATTTGTGTGGAGCCAGAGGAAATGGGCGAGGTATTAAATGAGTATTTAGTGTCAGTATTCACCAGAGAGAAGGACTTGGTGGATGATGAGTCTGGGGAAGGGTGTGTAGATAGTTTGTGTCATGTTGAGATTAAAAGGGAGGTGGTATTGGCGGTCTTGAAAAACATTAAGGTAGACAAGTCCCCAGGGCCTAATGGGTTATAAGCCAGAATACTGAGAGGCAAGGAGAAAATTGCTGTGGCCTTGAGGGAAATCTTTGTATCCTCAATGACTGCAAGGGAAGTCCCAGAGGGTTGGAGAATAGCTACTGTTTTTCCTTTGTTTAAGAAAGGTTGCAAGTATAATCTGGCTAATTACAGGCCGGTGAGCCTTGTGTCAATGGTAGGGAAATTATTGGAGAGGATTCTTCAAGACAGGATTTACTCCCACTTGGAAATAAGCGGACATATTAGCAAGAGGCTACGTGGTTTTATGAAGGGGAAGTTGTGTATCACTAACTTGATTCAGTTTTTTGAGGAAGTGACAAAGATGATCGATGAAGGTAGGGCAGTGGATGTTGTCTACATGGAGACATGAGACCCTTCTGAGGAAGGGTCACCGGATGTGAAACGGTTTTTCCTTCTCAGATGCTGCCAGATCTGCTGAACTTTTCCAGCAAGTTTGTTTTTGTTTCTGATTTACAGCATCCACAGTTCTTTCAGTTTTTACTGAATTATTTCTATTTGAACAATGCACAATGTTACGTGGTAAAGGCACACACTCTACAAGTCAGGAATGCGACTAAAAGTTTTTACGTTTGGATGATGAGCATTCAGGTCAAACAATTTTGCTTAATTGGCCCCTGACCAAGGAACGTCTACTCCTTCTACTACTGCATACTACAGTCTACAGAAGTTTGTTCCTTCACAACATTGCTGCAGAAAAGGTTTGCTGCAAGGCAACCTAAGGAATGGCTATAAATGTCATCTTTTCAAATGTCATCCACTTTGTGAATGAATTTGAAAAATAGTCTTGCTGTGTCTAGCTCACTAGGTTGGTTTTGATTACCTTTAGTAAGTTACTGAAGATTGACTTGCGGTATGTTTTTGACAGCTGGCATATTTTGGAATGCATACATTTTCTTTACAAACTGTCAAAATTAGTGTTGAAGTAATTTTTTATTTTATTGCAGATAGTTATAATTGAGCATAAATCCATCATCTGCCCAGGTTACAATGCAGTGCTGCACATTCATACTTGCATTGAAGAGGTGCAGATCGCGGTAAGTTGAGAGAAGTTGAAGCAATTATCGGTTTTAGAATAGAATAGCATCTGTACAGTGTGGAAGCAGGTTATTCGGCCCTTCGAGTCCACACCAACCCTCCGAAGAGCATCCCAACCAGACCCACCCCCTACCCTATCCCGTAACCCCACATTTCCCATGGCTAATCCCCCTAGCCTGCACATCCCCGGACACGATGGGCAATTTAGCATGGCCAGTCCACCTAGCCTGCACGTCTTTGGACTGTGGGAGGAAACCGGAGCACCCGGAGGAAATCCATGCAGACAAGTGGAGAATGTGCACACTCCACACAGACCATTGCCTGAGGCAATATTTGAACCTGGGTTCCTGGTGCTGTGAGGCAGCAGTGCAAACCACTGAGCCAACGTGCTGCCCTTACTTTATTGAATTTTGTTTCAAAAAAATCTGTATAGTTGACTATTTTGTAAAAGTTTATGCTAAAAATGATTTGATGATTTGAAATACTGCATATTGGCCATCAACATATGTAGGACAGTGCCTGACACTACTGGGTATCTCCTCCACAAATGAATTCTTGGATTACTTAGTTTAAAAGTGAAGCAGCTTGTAAGAATTCTGATTATTTAATCACATGGCATATTTACTACATGGTTAAGATGTCTAGATCTAATAGCCAGATTGTAGAACCATTCAAACCAACACATTTCATTGGATGTCTGTATAGTCACTTAACCATGTTTTTGATAACCTTGTTACTTGTGTTGTCTGTCAAAAAAAAAAATGAGGTTTACCTTGGGAATGTCTGAAAACAAGGGATGTTAAATCCTTCTGATCTTTTCAGTTTTGTATCTGATTTCTTTCTGTCTTGTACCCACTGTCTGTGCTTTTTGATCCTGTACCTAGAAACCCATCAATAATCCAGTCAGACTAGGAACTTTGGTACAGCAGAATATTTGCATTCGCAAAAATGCTAACATGGTGAAATTGAGGATCTGATATTCTCATTACTGATTTATTTGCGTAAAATTAAGCACAGTGCTGTATTTTGTAGATGGATACTAAAACGTAGTGCTAATAGAGACCTAATCTGGGAGTATGCCCTTAAAACACTCAATAAGCTAGTTAATGTCAGCCTTAATAAGCATGCAGTGCAAATGTCTACGAGTCACGGAAATCAACTTGCTGATTTGTGATTGGTATGAGTTCAAGCAAAAGCTTGGGCATAACCCTGTCTTACTACTGCTTTCCACAGTATTTTGGCAAGAACTTCTCTTTGTCAGTTTAACATGAAGGAACCCAATACGGAAAGGTTTGCAGACAACCTTGTTAGTGCTCTTTCTTAAAAAAAAAAAAAAAAAATAACTGCCTTGCCATATGGATTCGTTATTTTTCTACTTCATGATTTAAATAGTTTGTTAGGCATGAAATAGAGGTGGGGAGGAGCTGGGGTTTGGAGAATTGTTTCTTGTGTAAAATAAAGAAAAGTGGTGCTATAATATTCTCATTCAAGTATTGAGGTATTTCTTATGCCTTCTGCTGAATTCTGACTTGCATTATCTTCCATGTACAATGTTTAAATCAACATGCCCAGAATATTTTACCTAAAAAAATTAATAGACATTTTAGCTTCTCCAGTCTGAGAGCATAATGTAATCTGATTTGACTCTTGACAGTACTCATGCAACTTTCAATGTAATTTTGAAGTTAAATGATTCTGGGTGACAATTCTGTTTTCAGGCCTTAATCTGCCTGGTCGATAAGAAGTCCGGAGAAAAGAGCAAGACGCGGCCTCGTTTTGTTAAACAGGATCAGGTTTGCATTGCACGTCTAAGGACAGCTGGAACTATCTGCCTTGAGACCTTCAAAGATTTCCCTCAAATGGGGCGCTTTACCTTGAGAGACGAAGGTAAGCCACAGATTTTTGCACAAATCCACACTTTAGTGACCTAAAAGGGATTTGTTCCGTTAATGCATGAGTTGAATTTTTCAAATTGTGTAACTTTTTATATGCTTAATAAATTATGATTGGTTCTAATATTTGCTAATAGAGTAACTTGACCACAAAGCTACCAGAAAAACTTGATTCACATTTAGAAATTGAACAAAAATTAGGACAGTGCAAGTCGTCCTTGAAATACACCCTATACGGTCTTATATGATTGTGCGTTGCGTGTTTTGTAGAAAAAAATAGAAGTTTTGAGCCACTTAAACTGAGTTGCTAAGTTTGTTTTGAGATAAATGGGATATTTTTTGACCTTTTCCAAAGTCTGGCATTTTAAAATTATGTATGTTAAAGGAACCTTAAAGTATATGTCTCTATATTTGATAATTATGAACTGAGTTGATTTTCCTTTGTGTGGAGGTATGAATCAGTCCGGTTGTTTACGTAAAGTAGTTTAAGTATAGACGTGTACACTGTTCCCTTGGCATTCTTACAAAATTCCTGTCAAGAATTGAGGAATAGGGTTATCAAATTTAGGACCTTGATATTATTTCCACCACAATTCATTGAGATGATGGCATATTTTAACCCAATAGTTCTCATGCTTTTTTTGTGCATGAGGCTTCCCTTACCAAGTTTATATAAAATCCACACATCCTGTGTAGCACAACACAATTTTCTCCTGAATGAATTTTAGCTATACATACAAACGTGTCCATTATTTTTGTTTTGCTTCATTTGAAACTTCGTTCCTGGTATTAAGCACAACCCTATTAAGATTTGGGGCTATTGTGCCCAATGGTCATTGTGCTTCACTTATGTACAAGTCATTTCCACTGAGGTTAGCAGACTTGAACTTAACTTGGAGGCTGTTCATAGAATCATACATAGGCCATTCGGCCTAACAAGTCCACACCGACTCTGAAGAGCATACCAGCCAGACATGCTTTCCTACCCTATCCCAGCTGTTCCCATGGCTAATCCACCTAACCTAACATCCCTGGACACTATATGGGCAATTTAGCATGGCCACTCCACCTAACCTGCACGTCTTTGGACTGCGGGAGGAAACCAAGTACTTGGAGGAAACCCACAAAAACAGGGGAAGAATGTCCAAACTCCACACAGTTGCCCGAGGCTGGATGCGAACCCAGATCCCTGGCACTGAGGCAGCAGTGCTAACCACTGAGTCACCATGCCGCCCCAAGAAGAGGCGAGCACACACAACTTTAAGTTCATGGCTGGAAACCTGCAGACTTGGTCACTGTGGTGAGTGAACCCATGACCTTGGCATTATTAGCACCATGCTTTAACCATCTGCAATAACCGACCAATGCCAATGGTGGTGTTGGCTGCACCAATGCTAATTTCTTCTCTTGCTCATTACTAATGAGCTGAGACGTGGTGTAGCTGCTGAGTCTTGACAGCACCTCTGCAGGCACGATGGGCTGAATGGCAGCCTCCTGCACTGTAATACTTCTGTGATTCTGTGACCGTTGATCAGTGAGCATGATTTACTGATTTCAAGCAACAGTTTCTCATTTCTCATTCTCTGCAAGATTGGAATTACTAAAAAAGTGCTGGTGTTAATTGGTGATCAAGGCTGGAAGCTAAGACTTTATGGCCGAAATGCTGTAACTTTGTCAGATTGGTGATTAATAGACTTCATATGATCGGCAGGTTTGGAATTGAGAAGCTGGGGTTAAATGATATTTCAGCAAGTTTATTACAAGTAGTTTTGTCTGATGCAAGTTAATTTTACTAAAGCAATAAATTTATCTTTTTTCCCCTCCCCAAAAGGTAAAACTATTGCAATTGGGAAGGTCCTTAAGCTGATCCCGGAGAAGGATTGAACATCCACTATCTAATGCTGCACAATACTGTGATGAAAAAGGACTCAGCAACAGCCTACTTCACGCCTTCCTTTCTTGGTTTCATTGTTCCTCTGCCCATCAATATCTTTATCTTCCCATAAACTGCGAAATGCTGTAAACGTGTCCACATTTTACGTCAGCTTTCTCATATTGAGAGCTCTGCTATGCCATTGTTTAAGCTACCATTTTAAATCCTTTTCTTCTGAAATCTGCTTCCTTAGAAATACAGCAGTAGCTACCTAACTGATGTGGACAGAATTGCCTGCAAAAATAAAATTAAACCAAAAAAGTTTATTTTATTCTGGCATCATTCTCTTTTGTGCGCATTCTCGCTCACCTGCTTTTTCCAGCTAGATCAGGTTATTCAGATCAGCATATGTTTGTGTTAAAAAGGCATCTGTAGAGATAATAAAATTGATTGAAATGTTTGTGGCACTTGGGTTACTTTGGGAAGCTTTATTTGAAGTGAGCCTTGCATCAGCTTGGTAACTGGTGTCCCAGCAAGTTACATTTTAGATTTTTAATTTTCACTTCCAGTCCTAAATGTGTTTTATAAATATCTGCCATGTACCCACACGGTATGGTTTTTGTGGGTTTTTTCCAACTTGCACAAAAGCATGATGCATTCTAATGTAACTTTGTGTGCTGGAAAACAACTTTCATTGTTTCAGTACTGATAAAGGTGCAGTGCGTATTTGTTTGAAGCTACTGCTTCCCTTCCATTAGTGCCACCTCCAAAAGAATCATTTTTTCAAGAAAGGTACACAACCTCAAGTAAATAAATGTGAATCGTTTGGGACGAACCTCGGGAGAAAAGAAACTAATGAATGCTACGTGAGCTTTGGTCTTGCAATCCACGTTGAACAAGCAGTATATTAACATGGGTAAAGAACCAAAAGGACTGCGAGTGCTGGAAATGAGAAACAAAAATTGAAACTGCTGGAAAGTCTCAGGACGTCTAGTACCATCTGTGGAGAGAAATCAGTTAACATTTCAAGTCCTGTGTCCTTCCTGCAGAACTGATTTCTCTCCATGAATGGTGCCAGACCTGCTGAGATTTTGCAGCAGATTCCGTTTTTGTTATTAACATGGGTATCTCTGTTTGATTCTTTTGCCGTGAAATGCTAATTCACATAATAGATGGGAATATCTGCAGTTGAATTTTTATTTTCTTGCTTATGAGCATATTACATAGACCAGTTGAAATGTGGGTGCACATTTCAATTTTGTCACTTTGGGTGGGGGATTTTAACACTTGTTACTTGATATGAAAGTTAATTTTTCAATAAATTGATTTTATAAGGGGAATGGATATTTCTTAGATGAGTAATGAAGATTTTAAAAAATCAGCTGAATAGAACCAGTGTGGTTGGTATACAAAAGGAGAAAATATAGTTCTTGTACATATTTAAAATTCTTGTATTTGAGACAGCAGTTATTTAATACAGTGGTAAATTTGTTACTGCTAAAGGGCCATGATGGGAACTTTTGAACATTAAAAAAAAAACTCCCTCACCAAGCAAAGTTACTATTCCAGTTATTGAAAGGGATCTATGAAAGATTGATGGGATTAGCCCTAAATAGAGAAGGAACAATGGTGTGAATGGGCCAATCTTGAAAAATTGCAATTACGTCTTATTTTGTTGTCAAGCAACACGTTACCTTCAGACTTTGGACAAAAAATATACCTGAACACTAAATTGAAGCAAATCCCATTGATATACTGGGCTGTTACTAGTGCAAACTGTACTGCCTGTAAAATCGATTGATCCAATGCCGTGAAACCTAGTCATATTACTTCACCTATTTTAGGAGTCAACTGGGCAGCCATCTGTTTTCTCTTTAGTTTTGTTTTGCTTCTATCAAGTTTAGTTCCAATAGTGCAAGGAAATGAGAGTACCATTGTTTTGTTATTTTATTTTCAAAACAAAATAATCCAGGAATTTGCTGCTTTTGAGGAAAAGTTGGTGCTTTGGTATATTAATGGCAATATTTCCCATGGTTTCTGCTATTGCAGTGCTTTTTTTAAATTGGTTAAGTCAGTAAGCGTCTAAAGAAAATGCTAATTGCTGCTGTATGAATGCCCCTTTAAATGGGCAAATGTTGGCTTTGTCTTGGTAATCCCACTTGAAGTTGTCTGTTTTATATAATGAAGTATCATTAGCACTGCACAAGCCTGGTGTAAGACAGCACAACTGTTAAATATGACCATGGTATTGTATAGTATACAAGTTTCTTGTATGCGTTCTTAATCTCAAAATAAAATTTGTTTTCCTTTCCATTGGCATATTGTTTCTAACTGGAGATCTAGAGTACATGTTTGGTTTTGTCTTTTCATCATGTAAATGCATTCATGTAATTACATTATTAACTAAGATGAGCAGAGAGGACAGTGAGAAATTTCCACTGAAGAGGCTTGCTGTATTACTATCCTTGCCTAAAAATACAATGGTATGCTGAACAGGTTTCATACTGGATACTTTCTCCAGGCTATGAAAGGACATACACTTGTATAGCATACATTGCAGAAGATTTATAGAGTATTAGTGGCAAATACCTTTGGTAATTTGATTTGGTGTGTTTGCAATAATTCTGCTTTAAAAGTACAATTTTCTATCCTAATTGGGTATTGAAGTCTATATTGATCAATGCATTGTTTAAGGTATGTGCAGTAATGAGTTTGTTTTAGCTAAGTAAATGGAGGATTAGCACCATCACGTCCAAATGCCTAAAATTAATCATTACCTTTATATAAATGTACATACAAGGCGCTCCTTTCTTAAGAGGTGCTTATGATCTTAGTGACCAGGCTATACAAATAACCAGGTGATTTAAAATATTACCTTTTGAAGTGCAGTGCAGGATATTGTTTGCTAAAATGCATGGGATTCAATATCTGTTGAAAGCTAAAAACAGAAAGTTGTATCAACTTGCTGAATTTTTCTGTTTAACTGAACTTCAGCTGTAAGTTGCTGTAAATGATTTTCTTTGTCCACACTGTACTTTGCTTAAAGTGCAAATTGCACTTATCCATTGTATGTTATGATTCATTTCATTAACCAAACTACAGAAGGGTAAAAGTGATCATAAGATGGTTGTATTATGGACAATTTCATTACAAATAAATTGTGTGCAATGGAACATTATCTTCTCCGTGAATTCCTAGGGAATAGTCTTGTGGCAAATGGGTTATTTAACCAGAATTGACTGTGTAGAAAAGTCATTCATTTATGTTTTTTTAAGTGCTGGCTCTTCACATATGTGTGCACATTTAGCAAACCTAAATTGGCTGAGCTAACCTTGATTGCCAAGATGAAGTTGTGTTGTGAAACTGTACGTGGGATAGTGTTTAAATTGCAATAAAGTTTTGTTGAAGGTATTTACATGAAATCATTTATTTACATTCACAGGGTAAGATCAACGAGGGAAATAAATAAAAATTGCTCTCTGCTTCAAATGGTAGAACAGATATAGCCAGCAAATGACTAGCCATGTCATATAGACCAGGGAAATCCTGGCTGTAGTCTGCTCTCTATTGAGCTTGCTGATCTCAGCCTTGATAGAAATGGAAGCAATCAAATTGCTTGAAATTTCCTGGCTGAAGGGAACATCAAACAGCATTTACTTTATTCAGTGATCTCTGCTGAAAATGTCTGTGCTCCGTGGTTTACCTAGCAGACTACATCAAAGTTTGCGTGAAGCTACCAGCACTTGTCTAATCTGTGTGCTCTAAAAATTTGGGGAGGAGAGAAATTAAGGGTAGGAAGGATTTAACAGGGATGTTTGGTTTAATCCAAATAACCTTGCATGTCCTGTGTGTGTTGTGTTGCATCAGATCAGCTTTGGGTGAATCCATAAGTCATCTAACTACCAGAGACATGCATTTTCTCCATTAACACAATATCAAGACTAATAGCTTATTAGCTGAGTTGACATTAAGGTTTCCAATTTGTACTATATGATCACTCAACTAGTAACTCAAATAACATGACAAAGTTATTAGTGCCTGGTTGGATTTACAAAAAAAAAATGCTGCACTAGTCTGTGCTATCTTAGTTTAATGGACCAAAGGGGTAATTTCAGTTGGGAATATTTTAAATAGAAATTAAGGTCACGTTGATAGAAATTGAGGGGAGATGGATGCTCTGTTTACACGAGTCTGAAGAGCCTAAATAAGTTTGCATATGATTAATCATTTTGAAGATTTGCTGTGTAAAAATGAAAGCAATTAATGTTTTGCTGGATAGAGGTTTGAAACAAGTCTTTGTTTGAAGGTTATTTTGAGTACTCTGTACTCTACCCAAGTGAAAGACAGACCCATTATGATACTGGCAAAAAAGTGTTTGTGTAACTGAGCACACAGTGCTCAGATGTGATCACTATATGCCATTCTTCCATTTTCCAAGTTGCTGTTTTGCCCAAAACCACTAAGTTATTGCTTGCAGGAATACCCTGTTTGTAATTTTTTGCTAAAGGTATTAAAGTGCTTCACAGAAGTGTTGTAAAGCAAACTTTGACAATGAATCACATGACGCTATTAAGGCAGATAGCCCAAAGCTCAGCTCAGGAGGCAGGTTTTCTTCTATTCATTTGTGGGATGTGTGTGTCGCTGGCTGGCCAGTATTTCTTGCCCATCCCTAGTTGCCCTTGAGAAGGTGGTGAGTTGCCTTCTTGAACCACTGCAGTCCTCCTGCTGTGGGTTGACCCAAAATGCTTTTAGGGAGGGAATTCCAGGATTTTCAACCAGCTACAGTGAAGGAACAGCAATATATTTCCAAATCAGGATAGTGGGGAACTTGGAGGTGATTAGTGTTCCCATATATCTGCTGCCCTTGTCCTTCCAGATGGAAGCCGTCGTGGGTTTGGAAGGTGCTGTCTGAGGATCTTTGGTGAATTTCTGCAGTGCATCTTGTAGATTGTACACACTGCTGTTACTGAGCGTCGGTGGTGGAGGGAGTGGATGTTTGTGGATGTGGTGCCAATCAAGCGGGCTGCTTTGTCCTGGATGGTGTCAAGCTTCTTGAGTGTTGTTGGGGCTGCACTCATCCAGGTAAGTGGGGTGTATTCTATCACACTCCTAAATTGTGCCTTGTAGATGGTGGACAGGCTTGGAGGAGTCTGGATGTGAATTACTCGCCGCAGTATTCCCAGCCTCTGGCCTGCTTTTGTAATCACTGTTTATGTGGTGAGTCAATTGAGTTTCTGGTCAATGGTAACCCCCAGGATGTTGATAGTTGGGGATTGAGTGATGGTAATACCATTGAATGTCAAGGGACCATATTTAGATTGTCTCTTATTGGTGATGGTCATAGCCTGGCATTTATGTGGCACAAATGTTACTTGCCACTTGGCAGCCCAAGCCTGGATATTGTCCAGATCTTGCTGCATTTGAACATGGACTGCTTCAGTATCTGAGGAGTCACAAATGGTGCTGAACATTGTGCAATCGTTGGCAAACATCCCACTTCTGATCTTATGATGGAGGGAAGGTCATTGATGAAGCAGCTGAAGATGGTTGGGCCTAGGACACTACCCTGAGGAACTCCTGCAGAGACGTCTTGGAGCTGAGATGATTGACCTCCAACAACCACGACCATCTTCCTATGTGTCAGGTATGACTCCAACCACTGGAGAGTTTGCCCCCGATACCCATTGATTCCAGCTTTGCCAAGGCTCCTTGATGCCACACTCTGTCGAATGCAGCCTTGTTATCAAGGGCTGTCACTCTCACCTCACCTCTGGAATTCAGCTCTTTTGTCCATGTTTGAACCAAGGCTGTAATGAGATCAGGAGCTGAGTGGCCCTGGCGGAACCCAAACTGGGCATCACTGAGCAGATTATTTCTGAGCAGGTGCTGCTTGATATCACTATTGATGACACCTTCCATCACTTTACTAATGATTGAGAGTACTGATGGGGCAGTAATTGGCCGGGTTGGATTTGTCCTGCTTTTTGTGTACAGGACTTACTTGGACAATTTCCACATTGTTGGTAGGTACCAGTGTTATAGTTGTACTGGAACAGGTTGGCTAGGGGAGTGGCAAGTTCTGGAGCACAAGTCTTCAGTACAATTGCCGGAATGCTGTCAGGGGCCGTAGCCTTTGCAGTATCCAGAATACCCAACCTTTTCTTGATATGTGGAGTGAATCGAATTGGCTGAAGACTGGTGTCTGTTATATTGGGGACCACTGGAGGAGGCCGAGATGGATCATCCACTCGGCACTTCTGGCTGAAGATTGCTACAAATGCCTCACCCTTATCTTTTGCACTGATGTGCTGGGCTCTTCCATCATTGAGGATGGTGATATTTGTGGAGCCTTCTCCTCCAGTGAGTTGTTTAATTGTCCACCACCATTAACAACTGGATGTGGCAGGACTGCAAATCAGATGTAAGCTCAGTTGGTTGCAGGATTGCTTAGCTCTGTTATTTTTTTTCTGAGGAGCATGGTGCGTCAGGGAGGTTTAGCTCAAACTTCAATGCTTACAACCAATGCAGTTGAAAGCACGGTCACCAAGTGGAACTATTCAAATGCACAAGAGGCCATAACGAGGTTAAGTGCAGAAGGCTAAGGGAGCAAAAGTCAGGGCATGCAGGATTTCAAAAAGGATGTTTAAAAGTTAAGTGGCTATTTAACCAGTCAGTATAAGATGACAAGCACGGAGGTGAATGGCTAAACAGAATATAGTGTAAGTAAGGGTACGGGAAGCAGTTTGATGACCTTTAAATTTTAATGGAGGGAAGAGTGCAGGAGACCAGCCAGAAGTGTGTTGGAATAATGTAAAGGTAACAACGTTGAGTGAGGGTTTTAGCGGTTGAGGTGAGGCAGCAACATCAGGCAGTGCAACTGAGATGCCAGAGGCAATTCTGCCTTAGAAAAGTGCTTTGCTGCTGCAAAGCAGAGACCCTAAGTGGTTCTTTACAAATATAGTTGGTGGCAGAACAGTGTTTGCCATGAGCCACATGTAATAAAAGCCAGGGACAACAATAGATAACAAGGTGTAGAGCTGGATTAACACACAGGCCAAGCAGCATCAGAGGAGTAGGAAAGCTGACGTTTCGGGCCTAGACCCTTCAGAAAAAGGGTCTAGGCACGAAACGTCAGCTTTCCTGCTCCTCTGGCCTGCTGTGTTCATCCAGCTCTACACCTTGCTATCTCAGATTCACCAGCATCTGCAGTTCCTACTATCTCGAAAACAATAGATTGTGATCAACTCGTGCATTTCACCTAAGAACATTTAAGGTTTTTCACACGGTCATTGGTCACAGACTATCATTGGTGTTAAACCAGACAGTTTATGGAAGAATCTTAAAAGTTTAAGCCAAAGAAATTATCTGGCTGAATTGGTCAATAGTTTGTGCCAGGCAATCAGCAAGGCCCATCAGTCACTGAAACAAAAACTTTCTTCAGCAAGAGAATTGGAACTCTCTTACAGTCAGAATCCCTTATTATCAACTTTGCGGGTTCCCAGTGACCAGAAATTAAACTCGACCAGTCTATAAGCACTGTGCCTACAACAGCTCAGTCAAGAGATCAGAATTCTGAAGTGATTAACTTGCTTCCTGATTCCCCCAAATTCATTTTCAGTGCCAAAAGGAGGAAGAATGAAAATAGTACAAAGGAGGAAGAAATGGGGTGCAATGTTTCCTTGGACAATTCTTTTCACAAGAAAATTGCAATATATGACCATCTTCATCCAAGGACTTCACAGAAATGTTCACAACCAAGTAATTTTGTTTTAAATGCCTCTCCCTCTGAGCTGTTGGTGTGTCCCCCCCAAGTTTTTTTTTAAAATAGAAATTTGTAACAGACTTTAAAGCATAATGGTTTACCTTGCTAAGTCAAAACATCCAAGATAAATAAAAACCCATTAGTCCTGCCAAAGTAGCATTCTCTCACGGCCTCAAACTAAATCACCTTGGCTACAGAAATACCTATGTTGAAAATCAATTTTAACCATACTGAAAATCTGTTATTAAACCAAGACTAAATTACAGGAGATGAATTAAGTCCTATCACCAACACTGAAGAAATATCAGACAAACTAAATGGGGCTTAAGGCAGATAAGTCTTTTAACCCTGATGGCTTGAATCCTAGGATCCTAAAAGAGGTAACTACAGAGTCACTGAATGCATTAGTTTTAAGTTTCCAAAAATCCTTGGATTCTGGAGAAGTGCCAGAGGATTGGAAAACTGCCAATGTGACAACCCTATTGTAAAAGGGAGGGCGGGAGGCAAAAAGTGAGTAACTATACACCGATTGGCCTAAAATCTATTGTTGGAAAAGTATTGGAATTGAATATTACAAAAGTAATAGCGTAACATTTGGAAATCATAATCAAGCAGTCAGCGTAGCTTCATTAAAGGAAATTGTGACTGATGAAGTTAGTACAGTTTTTTTGAGGAAATCGCAACTCGAGGGGAATCAGTAGATGCATTGTATTTGGACTTCTAGAAGGTATTTGATAAGGTACCTCACAAAAGGTACGGTGAGAGCCCACGATGATGGAGGTAATATATTTGCATGGATAGAGAATTGCATGATGGGCAGGAAACACCAAGTGGCACTGAGGTTCGTTTACAAGTTGGCAACCACTGCCCAGTGGTGTTCTACAGGATCAGTGCTGAGACGGCAATTGTTCACAATATGTATTAATGACATGGAGGAAGGAATTAAATTTAAATTTGTAGACTAGACAAAAAAGAAAGGGAAAAGCAGATTGCAAGAGGGATACAAACAATTTACAAGAAATATCGATAGGTTAAGTAAGTGGGTAAAACGTTGGCAAACAGGGTTTAATATGGGCAAATGAATTTCATTTTGGAAGGGAAATCAAAACAGTATTATTTAAATGGAGAAAAACTGCAAACAGCTGCACCATAAAGGGATTTGGAAATAGAGGTAACAAGGTGTAGAGCTGGATGAACACAGCAGGCCAAGCAGCATCAGAGGAGCAGGAAAGCTGACGTTTCAGGTCTGGACCCTTCTTCAGAAATGGGGGAGGGGAAGGGGATTCTGAAATAAATAGGGAGAGGGGGGAGGCGGATAGAAGATGGATAAAGGAGAAGATAGGTGAAGAGGAGACAGACAGGCCAAAGAGGCAGGGGTGGAGCCAGTAAAGGTGAGTGTAGGTGGGGAGTTGTGGGTGGGATAGGTCAGTACAGGGAGGATGGACAGGTCAAGGGGGCGGGATGAGGTTAGGCAGTAGGAGATGGGGGTGCGGCTTGAGGTGGGAGGAGGGGATAGGTGGGAGGAAGGATAGGTTAGGGAGGCGGGGACAAGCTGGGCTGGTTTCGGGATGCGGTCGGGGGAGGGGAGATTTTGAAGCTTGTCAAGTCCACATTGATACCATTAGGCTGCAGGGTTCCCAAGCGAAATATGAGATGCTGTTCCTGCAACCTTTGGGTGGCATCGTTGTGGTACTGCAGGAGGCCCAGGATGGACGTGTCGTCTAAGGTGTGGGAGGGGCAGTTGAAATGGTTCGCGACTGGGAGGTGCAGTTGTTTGTTGCCAACCGAGCATAGGTGTTACACAAAGTGGTCCCCAAGCTTCCGCTTGGTTTCCCCGATGTAGAGGAGGCCACATCGGGAACAGTGGATACAGTATACGACATTAACGGATGTGCAGGTGAACATCTGTTTGATGTGGAAGGTCTTCTTGGGGCCTGGGATAGGGGTGACGGGGGAGATGTAGGAGCAGGTGTAGCACTTCCTGTGGTTGCAGGGAAAAGTGCCAGGGGTGGTGGGGCTGGAAGGGAGTGTGGAGCGGACGAGGGGGTCACGGAGAGAGTGGTCCCTCTGGAAGGCAGATGGGGGGGGAGGGAAAAATGTCTTTGGTGGTGGGGTCGGTTTGCAGATGGCGGAAGTGCCGGAGGATGATAGATTGGATCCGGAGGTTGGTGGGGTGGTATGTGAGGATGAGGGGTTCCTGCTTTGGTTGTTATTGCGGGGAGGGGGTGTGAGGGATGAGTTGTGAGAAATGCGGGAGATGAGGTTGAGGGCGTTTTCGACCACTGTCGGGGGGATGTTGCGGTCCTTGAAAAATGAGGATTTGGAAATACTTGTGCCTGAAACGCAAGGCTGGTATATGGGCAGAAGGGAATTGGGGAGACTAATGGAAAGTTGACTCTTATTTCAAAGAGGGTTGGAGGATAAGATTCAGGAAGTTTAATTGCAACCATATAAGGTTCCGGTGAGACCATAGGAGTACTGCGAGCAGTTTTGGTCCCCTTATTTAAGCAAATATTTCATTTAATTGGAGGCAGTTCAGAGAATGCTCCCTAGGGTGATTCCCGGTGTGGAAGGATGGTCTTATGAGAAAAGGCTAAACAGGTCGGGACTCAACCCCCTGGAGTTTGGAAGAATGGGAGATGATCTCTGAAACACATAGGCTTCTTAAGGGGCTTGAGAAGGTAAATGCTGAGAGGATGTTTCCCCGCCATGGGAGAGTCTAGGACCAGAGGGCATTGTCTCAGAATAGGGGGCATCAATTTAAGACTGAGATGTAAAGGAATTTCTTCTCGCAAAGGGTTGAGTGTCTTTGCAACTCTTTGCCTCAGAGAGCTGTGGGGCAGAGTTCTTGTACATATCTAAAGCTGAAATGGATTCTTGATCAGAGGGGAAATCAAGAGCTGTGGTGAAAGTGCAGGAAAGTAAACGTGAGGGATGTTGGATTATCCATGATCCTGTTGAACAGCAGAGCAGGCTCAAGGAGCCAAACAGCCAATCCTGTTCCTATTTCTTATGGTCTTAAATGATATTAAAAATATATGTATAAATTTCAGTTTATCACACTTTCCTATAGAGATATCCTTTTGCTCATGCAAACCTTTCAGAATTTGTACCCTGATGAATCTGTATTGTTCCCACCAAGATGGATCTCTTCATACTTTTGTGCATTAATTTTCATCTGCCACTTGTCCACTCATTCTACCAACCTGTCTCTGTCCGTTGGAAATTCTATACCTTTCTCCTCATGGCTCACCACACTTCTAAGTTTTGTGCCATCCTCATATTTTGAAGTTGATCCCTGCACATGTATGTAAGAGGAAACGCAGGGGTACTGACACCAATCCCTGGGGAACTCCATTATAAACCTTCTACCAGTCCAGAAAAAAAAACAATCTTTCATTGATCTCGCTTTCCTGTCTTTAACCAATTTCACATCCATGTTACTACTGTACATTTATTTAATGAGGTCTAACTTTGCTCTTTTACTTCATCAAAGAAAATGTTGAGGTTTTTTGAACATGATTTTCCCTTTTAAAAACTTAATTCTTGTTAATGGCTTTCCTTCATTCACCTGCATTTGCCCACATCACTATTATTTTGTCCTGAATTTTGTTTCTTTAAGATCAGCCATGGTCTTATTGAATGGCGGATCAGGCTTGATGGTCTACTCCTGCTTCTATTTCTTATGTTCTTATGTTTCTAAAACTTCCTCACTATTGAGATTAAACTGACTGGTATGTAGCTACTGGGCTCACCTTTACACCCTTTTTTTGTTGAGGATGTCACATTTGCAATTAGCCATTCTCTGGCAGCAACCATGGATCTAAGAAAAATTAATAAAATTGTGCCCCTCCAATCTCCACTCTCACTTCCTCCAGGTACATCTCACCTGGTGCATGGGATGTTACAATATTGGAACAGTTGCTGTTTAGTAATTAAATAATCTCTTATTCTATTAAGCTTTCCAATAGAGTTAAAGTTGTACCAAATCTTCTTTCTTTTGTTTGTATTTTAACTGGAGGTAAGAATAAATTGCGTTTTGCTCAAAGCCAAGTGGTGTGATCAATTAAATGACCTCTGGAACACAGCACTTTACACTTGCCTCGAAATAGCAAAGAAGTTAGAGTCTAGGCTATTTTCTTGATATATTTGAGTGGGTGCACCGGATGAGATGTGCCTAGAGGAAGTCTCACTTGAAGCACAGGGTTATCCTGATGCTTTATCAATTTTATGTACCTGCAACCTATCCAATACTTCTTAATCAATTTTAAATACTTCAAAATTCTGAACTGCAATTTTTTTTCATCATGACATGGGTAACATCTCCTTTAGTAAAGACTAATGCAAAGTACTTAATACCTCAGCTATGTCCCTGAATCAATGCACTTTTTTCTGGTACCTAATCACCCCCATTACTCCTAAACATGCTTTACTTGTTTACAGAATGTGAGAATCACTGTCTAGGCCAATATTTATTGTCCATCATTAATTACCCTTTCAGATGCTGTTGAGCCACTTTCTTGAAACCATATAGCCCATGTGGTATCAGTAAACCCACAGTGCTTTAGGGAGAGAATTCTATTTTTGTTTTTTTTATTTTTATAAACTAATTGGATCTATGTAGATGGCTCAGCAGCTTGGCTTTGAGTCATCTGATGTATTTTGTATTCTGCAGAACACATTCTTCCTCCAGTGAGTTATGATGCACAGAGTTATGCTGTTAGTTGTCAGATATAGAAATTCATAGAAGCTTTCAGGGCAAACCTTAGCAAGGCCCAGCAGTTTTATTGTGTAAAACCATGCAAAGGGAACATGGGTTGTCCATGCAGAATATGGAACGTATATTTCATTATGGACAAGACTAAACCCCACTCAATTATATCAAGGAAATAGCCTAGACTCTAACTTTTATGTTCTTTAGAGGCAAGTGTAAGGTCTGTGTCCCAGGTGTCATTTAATTGATCACACTACTTGGCTTTGAGCAAAACACAATTTATTCTCGCCTCCAGTTAAAATACAAACAAAAGAAAGAAGAATTGGTACAACTTTATTGGAAAACTTAATAGAATAATAGATTATTTAATTACTAAACAGCAACTGTTCCAATGTTGTAACATCCCATAAATGCACACTTGGCAAAGGCAAAGTCAGTAAAACAATTGTCTCACGTGTGATTCTGGCAGCAGAAAGGGAACCCAAACTTCTAGCTGTAACAGAGAGATGTAACACCTTCCACAGTCAACTTCCAAATCCCCAACAACTGTTGAAAACCAAACTAAAACCTTGGTTCTGTGGAAGCCTGACTCCACCCATTCAAGCTGCTTCTATTGTTTGAATTTTATAAAATAAAACCCAAGGCCTCACAAGCTGTTTACTTTATTGACTTGGAGGAGACGGCTCAACACCTTTCGCTCAAAACCTCTCTTCAAAAAACCTAGACGAAATACATCTCTGAAAGCCATAGTATCATCACAATTTAAACGCACTGATGTTACAAACATTTGAACATAAAGTGCCCTTACAGCTCCAAAATGGTATCTATAGCTGACATTCACTTATGTTGGGTGCCATTTTTAAGTGCATTAATGCACACAATAAATATCTAGAGCCAGGTACATCTTGTGGAGTTGATTTGATGGATTGGTGTCATTTCTGATGCTCATCACTCCAGCAATACCTCTCCACCTCTCCATCTCTCCCAACTGCTGAATGTGTGCTTATCTGTAAGGACTACCCCCATTAACACTATATGAAGGCATAACTTGACAGAATACCGACATGTTCAACACTGGTTGATTTTATTTCCCCAGACTTGCTATGATTATACAAGTCCTGTCTCTTGTTTGAGCAATAATCATGTGAAAGCTTTTTGCCTTGTGTGGCATCTGTGGAGGGAGAAACAGATACTATGATTTGAGTCCAATATGTCATTTCTGCAGAACTAAAGATGCTTCAGGACCTGTTGAGTTTCAACAGTACTTTGTTTGTATTTCAGTAATGCTGATACTGAAGATCTGAAATAGGATTTCTGTCCCAGGCCTACTGCAGTGCCCCAGAAAAACCCAATGCAAGCTGGAGGAATGGCATTTTCCAATTGGCCATATTGCTGCCTTCAGGCAGCACTGAGCTCGACAAATTCAGAACATGAACTCTGTCCTCATTCCATCCTCCCAGTGTTTTTTTTCCATCAGTTTGCTATGTTGGAGCTGAGCTACTTTCAGCTTTTAACACCTACCATTCCTCTATAATCTTCTCTACGACCATTTGCACTCGCTTTGCTTTTTGCTTTTCTGCCACCTTTTACATTTGATCCCTTGCTCCTCTCCAGCTGCTTCTGCAGAATAGGACCCATCGCTTTACTTGCCTCCCCCGCTTAGTAACAATGTTATATGGGATTGAAGCATTGACTTTGTTTCTCAGTCCATCGACGCTGCAAGGCCTGCTGAGTATCTGTTTATATTCCCACTTCCTTCAATTTGTCGATGCTGCTAAAGTTCCTCATCCTGGTAACCATACTGGTGAAATAAAAGCAAAATAAAAGAGGATGTTGCAAAGAAGAGTCATGTTATACTCAACATCAACTCTGTTTCTCTCTATACAAATGTTGCTGAGTTTCTCCAGCACTCACTCACAGCGGTAGAGTTGAGTTTGCTGGTGCGGGATCCAGTCAAATCAGCCGTGGCTGCATAGGCGAGGACTAGTGCAGACTCATAATGGTGGCAGCATCAGTGGAGGCATGATGATGCGAGAGAGTGATGACTGTTGTTCTGGTGGAGGTGCGGCAAGGGGACTTGTGGCTGGCCACTCTAAGCTCTTGGCTGAATACTTAGCAAGAGGGAATGCAAAGTTGAACTTCCTTTTTTTCCCCTTATTTTTCTGCCTTAGAATGATAGGTTTTTGTTTATTTTTCTGTGTTTTAAGATGGCGCCGGAGAATGGTGACACCATACAACACTAAATAAATCAAATCAAATCATAGCTGTGGAGATTCTCTCCAGCTGCGGTGATCTTGCTCTTGCTGTGAAGGTCTGTCTAACCGTGAGGCTCTCTCTCCAACTGTGAGGGTCTGTCCCAAGCTGTGAAGGTCTGTCTACAGCTATGAGGCTCTCTCTACAGCTTTGGGGTCTCCCCCTCCAGCTGTGAAGGTCTCCAGCATTGGAGGGACTCTCACAGCTGTGATGGTCTAAGTCCAGTTGTGAGATTCTCCACAGCAGTGTGGGTCTGTCTCCACTGTGGGGATCTCCAGCTGCAGTACTCTGTCTACCGCTGTAGAGGTTTTCTCTCCAGCTGTAAGGGTCAGTCACCAGCTGTGAGGGTCTCCCTCTCCAGCTGCAAAGCTACCTGTCTCCAGCTGTGAGTCTCTCTCCAGCTTTGGGAGGTCTCTATTCAGTTGTGAGAGTCTCTGTCTTTGCAACTGAGGGTCTCTACAGCTGTGAGAGTCTCCAGTTGTGAAAGTCTCTCTCTAGCTGTGATGGACTGCAGATGTGAGTCTCTCTCCAGCAGTGGGGATCTCTACCCAGCTGTGAAGTCTCCCTCCAGCTGCAGAGCGGCCTGTGCCCAGCTGGTGCCGCCCGCGAGCTCACGCTGTCCCTCACGGTGGCTGTTGATAAAGTTTTGTTGTTGAAGTTTGTGCGGCTGCGCAGCCGGGAGCGGCTCTCCGAGCGTGGGGAAGATGGCGGCGCTGGACAGCGAGCAGGTAAAGACCGGGGTTTGGATCCGGGAGGCAGGGGAGTGGGAGCCGTCGGATCCTCCCTCAACACTCTCGCTGTGAGAGCTGGAGTGTCCCGGGAGCTAGTGAGCCGTCAGCCTGGGCCCGAGGGTGGGGGAATGGGTACTTAGCCGCGGGCTCGGGGCCTATGCTGTGTGGGCGCAGGGGACACGCGTGGTCCGTCAGCCCTTGGCGGGCCAACCTTCCGAGAGATCTCCGTAATCACCGCATTGGAGACGGCCACGGCAACGGGTCATGAGGTGGTGGTAGGGCAGCTTGAGAAAACCTGAGAGGCAGAATACCGGGATGAAACTTTACAAAATGCCGGTTCTGCCTCAACTACTGTGTGTGTCCTGCTCTGGGGGGCACCGCGCTTAAGGGAGAGAGTGCAGGGGTCCGGGAAGAGAGGCAAGCGGGATGGATAGTACAGACCCGATGGACTGAATGGCCTCCCCCGTCACACCGCTGTCATTCTGTGGGAAAACATCACAAAAGGGTTTGTCGATGGCGGAGAGTTAGAGTCAGAGAGATGTACAGCGCGGAAACAGACCCTTCGGCCCAACTCGTCCGTGCCGAGCAGGTATCCTAAATTTAATCTAGTCCTATTTGGCCCATATCCCTCTAAACCCTTCTATTCATGTATCCATCCAGATGCCTTTTAAATGTTGCAATTGTACCAGCCTCCACCACTTCCTCTGGCAACACATTCTGTACGTGCACCATCCTCTAAAAAAGTTGTCTGTTATGTCCCTTTTAATCTTTCCTCTCTCACCTTAAGTCTATGTCCTCTAGTTTTTTGACCCCTCCACCCCAGGGAAAAGACCTTGGCTATTTACCCTATCTATGTCCCTCATGACTTTATAAACCTCTATAAGGTCACCCCTCAGCCTTCAATGATCCAGGAATACTCCATTTATTCTTGCTGGACTGTTATTCCAGAGACCGAGGCTGGGAGCCTGGGTCTGAATCACAATACAGCAAATTATGGAATTTAAATTTGGGAAAATAATCTGGAATTTAAAGTCTAATGATTATCATAAAAACATATTTTGTTTGCTAATGTCCCTTAGGAAGGAAATCTGCCATCCTATCCTACATTTGATTCCAAACCTACAGCAATGTGGTTCTTCTTAACTGCTGTCTGAAGTGGCCAAGCAATACCCTTTTTTTCCCCCCTTCAACCCTCACATTGAACACCCCAGGGAGGAAGCACTGACAGTGACCAGGATGCACACAAACCCTGGGTGATGGCAGAGAGTGACAGAACAAACAACAAGGAAAATAAAACCAAGAACTGTGGATTCTGGAAATGTGAAACAAAAACAGAAATTGCTGGAAAAACTCAGCAGTCTGACAGCATCTGTGGAGAGAAAGCAGAGTCAACTTTGAGTCCAATACCCCTTTTCCAGAACAGTTCTGAAGAACTAATAAAGAGTCATTGGAGTCAAAATGTTAACTCTGTTTTCTTCCCATTGGTGCTGCCAGACCTTCTGAGTTTCTCCAGCACATTCTGCTTTTGTTTTGAGGGGGAAAATGTACTTGACCTCATCCTCAATCACGTGCCTGCTGCAGATGCATCTATGTTCAAAGTATCAGTAAGGGTGAACAGCACTCAGACCTTGTGGAGATGAAGCCCCATCTTCCAGTTGAAGCTTTTCGTCATGTTGTGTGGCACTATCATAATGTTAAATGGGAGAGACATCAAACAGGTCTAGGAACTTGAGGCTTGGCGGTCATGAGGTCCTGTGGACCACCAACAACAGCAAAATTGTATTTTAACACAATGTATAGACTTATGGCCTGACATATACATCTACGTACTATTACCATGAAGCCAAGGATCAAACTTGGTCAATAAAGAGTGCAGGAGGGCATGCCAGGAGCAGCACCAAAAAGTAAGGTACTGTCTGAATTAGACAACAGAGTAATCTAATTGGTCTATGCTACAAACACAAAAATATTTGCTTTTAGCCTCATTCGTACAAAATATGGACAGATAAATAAAAGAAAATAACAGACTGGCCAGACTGCTTAAGTGCTTTTCACAATGTGTTGTCCCACAGGCATAGCTGATGGTTTCTAGGTTGATTTTCTGAAGATGTCGATCAGGGTCACCTTTACAGTTCACTCAGATAAAGGCAGTGATGCTTAAACTTATGTTTTCTATTCTCTGAGCTTCCAAGAGCTGCTCATGGAAGGTTAGATGGGAGCTTTCAAATTTTCATCATGCTGTAGCATTAACAACCAGATTCCTTCTCACAGAAAACACCGTACCAATTCAAACTCTGACCATTCCCTGACAGACTGACCATCTCCTCCACAAGATCCCAGTTACCATTCAACATCTGACATCTCCTTGAGCATAAGGTCAGATTTGCTGGAACCTCTTTATAGTCAGTTCTGCTATCAGTTTACACCTAAAGCTTTTCCCTTGTAATGATGCATCTGCAGGACTTTTTGGTCAGGAACCAACCTGCATTTAACTTTCAGACCTGGCCTCATGAATAAGCATAAGCTTGTTTGATCTGTTTTGCTTTTAACATGAGCTGTTACCCACAGTCTAAAAGTCATCTTCAGCTCACAGTTCCCAGTTCATGCTCCAAAGAAAAACTGATAAAAGAATAAAAATGAGTTAAAAGTTAGCAAGGGCTCCTGCTTTGTTTAGTCATAAATGGTGCCGCGACAGTGAAACAACTTGCTGGAGGAGGCAACTCCACAAATATCTCCCATCTTCAATAATTGAGGAGCCCAACACATCAGTGCAAAAGGCTAGGGCAGCTAGAACAATGTTCAGCCAGAAGTGTTGAGTGGTTGACCTGTCTTTGCCTCAGCAAGATGTCCCCAGCATCACAGATGCCAGTCTTCAGCTAATTCAGTTCACTCCACATGACATCAAGGAACAGCTGAAGGCTGAGAACTTGAGAACATCAAGTTAAAGTGATTGGCAAAAGAAGCAATGGTGACACAGAAGGGAGAAAACTTGTGCAGCAAGCGGTTAGGACCTGGATTTGGAATGTGCTGCCTGAGGGTTTGGTGGTGAGTGATTCAATTGAGGCTGTTTTTGGGAAGAAGTTATTATCTTCCACTGTGAAAACAAAGACAACGTATTGGTTTAGTGCTGTTTCTGAGTTTCCCATAATTACCTCGCTTTATTCATCCTCTAAAAAAACCAACATTTACTTTCACTATTCTCTTCCTTGTTCATATACTTATAGAAGCTTTTGGTATCTGTGCTTATACAACACTGTTCCCTGGTTTTAAAAAAAAGTTTCGCTGTGCAGACCTATGAGGTCTGTGCACTGCAGCAGCTTTCAGAACAGGATATCACTACGTGAACACGCCAAATGACATGCGTGACCTGAGAGTACCATGGGGATATTGACTGCAGATTTCCTTCTCTGAACGGCGTTAGTGAACCAAATGGATTTTTACAACAGTAATGATTCTACAGTCAACATTAAACTAGCTTTTAATTTCACTTTTATTAATTGGTGGGAGTTGAACTGATGTCCCCAGTGCAATCACCTGGGTTCAGATTACTAGGCCGTCAACACTGCCTCCTGAATTCCTTTTAGAATAAAAGTGGTACACAGTGAAAATCTAAAATAAAAGGAAATGCACAGATCAGTCAACACCTGTAAAGAGAGATGGCAAGCTAATGCTTCAAATGTGTAGCCTCCATAAAGGAATCAATGAAAGCTGTGCGCCAGAAATATTACACTTATTATAAAATTAAACATAATGCATCTCAGTTGAGGGCAGAATGTGAATCACTTATAATGCTGTCTGTAATCACATGAAACCTCAACTAATGACCTATTTGTATCTGGGAAACATTAGGATCCTCAGGAGCAGATGAAAGAAAATTCTAAGAATAATACAATGAAGTAATTTTGCTAAGAATGGAAGTGATCACAATGCATTATTAGAAAGTAAATGCTCCAGCTTTTGTTTATCTGTCTTTTGAATTTGCAATGCCAAAGAGCAAATTTGCAGTTTTCAGACAGCTGGAGCAAACTGCATTAAAATCAGCAGTTCTAGAATGTTCCTTTAATGGAAAATTTACTGGTGTATTTATCTCAAAACGTTACCTATGTTTGTGTTGATGTTCCCTCCTGCCTTGCTTCATCAGGTGGCTAAGGCTGTGAAGGCCCTGCAGGCATACGTGAAGAAAAGCAGGAAAGATGCAGAGCTATTCCTGAATGAAAATGAGAACATAATGCTGAATGTTACAGTATGGAAGATTCCAAATCAGGAGCAAACAATCAAAATGTAAGCCAATAGAAATAAAACAGAACATAAAAGATGCACCAAATTACTTGTTGTTTCCATGACCTAGTGCAAGCTTTTGTAATAATGTTGGAACAGTTGATGCTTTATTTCAAACTGGTGAAATTTTGCTCTTTTACCCCTTTCCTCCTGTAACCTTAATGAACAGTATATACGAGCGGAGGAAATCCCAAAGTAACAGCTCATCCAAAACTTGGTTGCTTGTAGTATTATATTACTACTTGAAGCAGAACCTTGCAGTGGCCAATTGGCCTTAGCCATCACTGGAACCCTACCACACACTGCAGATGATGAAGATTGTCGTCTTCACCTTGAAGAACAAATAATATGTATGAAGAGCCCTTGGGGTGGATGGGGGAGGAAATGTAGCACAAACAAGTTGCTGGACAAAGTGAGCAGGTCAGGCAGCGTCTGTGGAGAGAAATCAGAGTTAATGTTTCAAGTCCAGTGATCCTTCTTCAGAGCCTTCAGAAAGCTCACTCTCTCCACAAACGCCACCAGAACTGTTGAGTTTCTTCAGCAGTTTCTGTTTTTGTTTCAGATTTCCAGCACCTGCAATTCTTTTATTAACCTAGCAAAGAATTTGTTTACATTTTAAATTTGAGGTCTCATGCATGATGACAAAATCTGAAGTTGGTTTGATTTAGGCTATCTGGATGGACATTTTATTTGCTTTTACTCCATCTTAAGTGATTCTTGTATTCCCACTCTCTGCTCTAAATTGGTAATAGTTCTGATTCTTTGATTGAACTAAGAACTGTTTGAGTGTGCAGTGATTGGGGTGGTCCAAATGATCTCGGTTTTATTCATCTGGAGAGGAGGAAAGCTGCATGGGAAGTCTGAAATTACAATTTAGTAAAATTTGCAGTAGGTCAGTTACTAAGACATGCTGGATTTCACCCTGTTAAAGAAAGGTAAAGAGGAGATACTAGAGCCTCTAGTCACAATTTTTTCAATCAACTTGAGACATGCAAGCTATCTCATGAATGGGAACCTACTTAAAACCTCTGATCACAAATTGCACTTGTTGGGAATGTGTTCGGGGGTCTCGAGATAAATTACTTTTTTCTGCTCTTCAATGTCCATAATTTGAGATAGAATTGAGCATTGAGAAATGCTTACGTTCATCAGGAACATCCAGAACAGACTTTCTAAACTAAATTGTGTTTGACAAATTTAATAAATGTAAGTAAAGCAAGAAAATATGCTGTATACAGATTTTTAGTAATGCCTCAGGAAGCATTTTGCCACATTTCAGGCATATTGTACAAGAGGAAATGTAGCAGCATGGATGGAGATAACAAGGTGTAGAGCTGGATGAACACAGCAGGCCAAGCAGCATCAGAGGAGCAGGAAAGCTGACGTTTCGGGCCTAGACCCTTCTTCAGAAAATTCGGGCCTAGACCCTTCTTCAGAAAATTTCTGAAGAAGGGTCTAGGCCCGAAACGTCAGCTTTCCTGCTCCTCTGATGCTGCTTGGCCTGCTGTGTTCATCCAGCTCTACACCTTGTTATCTCAGATTCTCCAGCATCTGCAGTTCCTACTATCTCTGAAGCATGGATGGAGAATTGTTTGACCAGCAGGTGCCAGCAATTCATTTACATTTTGATAAGTATACTGTCATGCCACTCTACACTGCATTATTTGGAATTTTAATAATAATAATAACAGGAAATCTATGTTGGTTAATGTAGCTAATTTTGAACTCTGATGGCGAAAAGATTTTATTTTTGCAGAAATCTGCCTCATGGAATTCGATCAGAGTCGATGGAAGTTTGTCTCTTCACCAAAGATGAACCAAATATGACTGCAGATCAAACAGAGAGATTCTATAAAAAGCTTCTCAGCAAGCATGGCATTAAGAATATAACACAGGTAGGCTTCTAGTTCAGGCAAGTTATAAACTTACTTTTAAAACTGTACCTGTGCATTTTATCTTTACGTTGTCCATTGTTGATATTTTGTAACCCAATTCTGTGTAGTAGTAATAGCTGATCGGAATTTGTGGCAGAGCATTAGCTGCGTTCTTCATTAGCTTTGTGATTACCAGAGCATGGACAGGGAAGATCTAAACAATTGTCTACTTAATTGCCCTTTGTGCGTATTACTGAGATTACTGAGCTCCTTGTCCGAAAATGGGAAAGATTCCAATTCTGACTATGCTTCGCAACCGATAAGCTGAGAAGCATTTTGATCCCCATTTTAGTATGGTTTTTAACTTAAGATGGTAAATACGGGTCCCCCCACTCACCCACACATTCTCTCCCTCTCTTGCGCTCTCTTTCTCACTCAATAGACCTGCAAGTTGTTTTTTGAATCCACACTGACTATCTCTTCACTTTCACTGTAATTTCAAAATGATTTTGAATTTGATCAGTTCTTTTTTATTTGACTTTCGACCTGTGTGTAATTTTAAAACCCATTCAAAATTTCAATTTCTAAGTGATGTGCTTCTATTTCAATCTTTCACAGTAATGGTTCTTGAAGTTGATTTGTTCAAATACAACGGCACATGTTGTCGAAGAAATAGGGTGAAATAAAAGGCATTCCACCAACGAAGCTCACTTACTAAGGAGTTGATGAATTTGTACATTACTAAAGTCACACCTCCCATTGGTAGAATAGTACAATAGTACAAAATACAATGGTTTTATTTCCTTTGTTAGGTCATTCCCTATAAGACACTGAAGACTGAATACAAACCATATGAAGCAAAACGTCGTTTGTTGAGCAGTTTCGATCTGTTCTTGGCTGATGACCGAATAAGACGACTTTTACCTTCCCATTTGGGCAAACATTTTTACAGCTCTAAAAAGTAAGTCATATAACTATATTGGTTTTTTTTCCTTACTTTGGTATTTCTTAAAATGCCTTTTCCTTCAGCAGGACTGATGTTCTGTACTAACAAACAACTATTTAATTGCAAAATTAATTTATCATAGAATCTTAGAGTGCAGAAGAGATCCTTCAACCCAAAATATACCACTTTCCCACACTAGGCCCATAGCCTTGAATGTTATGATATTTCAAGTGCTCATCCAAGTACTTTGCAAAAGTTGAGGTTTCCTGCCCCAACTACCCTCCAGTAATACATTCCAGACTACCATCACCCTCTGAACAAAAAAGCTTTTTCTCAAATACCCTCTAAACCTCCTGCCTTTCACTTTAAAATTATGCCTCTTTGTTATTAACTCTTCGACTAAGGCGAACAGCTGCTTTCTATCCAACCTGTTCTTGGCCTTCAAAATCTTACAGACCTCTACCAGCTCCACCTCAACCTTCTCTGCTCCAAAGTAAACAACCTGAGCTTATCCAGCCTCCCTTCGTTGCTAAACTGTTCCATCCCAGGCAACATCCTGGTGAACCTTCTCTGCATCCACTCCAGTGCAGTCACAACCTTCCTGTAGCGTGACCAGAACTGCACTCAGTACTCCAGTTGTGGCCTAACCAAAGTTCTGTACAACTCCAAGATGATCTCCTTGCTATTATAATCTATGGCACAACCGGTAAAGGCAGTGTCCTGCATGTCGCCTTATACCCTACCTTATATACCCTGTCCTGCTTAGCTTCTTAGTGTCTTGTCAGTCATTGAATACTCCCTTGTCTTGTTCCTTCTTCCATCAGCTCATTTATCAGAGTTAAATTCCATTTGCCACTGATCTGTCCGTCTGACCAATCTCTTTATATTGTCCTGTAACCTAACACCTTCCTCCTCACTGTCAACCACCCAGCCAATATTTGTGTCGTCTGCAAACTTATTTATCATACTCATCTACGCCATTTATGAAAATCGCAAACAGTAAGGAACCCAGCACTTATTTCTGTTGTATGCCAACGCACACCAGGCTCAGGTCACACAAACAGCCTTCTGGCATCATCCTCTGTCTCCGGTCACCAAGACAATTTTGGATGTAAGTTCCATGACCTTTTACCTTCTTTATCAGTCTCCCATGTGGTACATTGCCAAAGGCCTTGCTGAAATTCATATAAACTTCATCAAACACTCTACCCTCATTCACGCACTTGGGCACGTCCTTGAAAAATTACATAGAATTTGTTAGGCATGACATACACCTGACAAAGCCATGCCAACTATCCCTGTTCAAACATTGCCTCTTTGAAGGATAAAAATTATTTCCTTTTACTATTTTCTCCAGTAGTTTCCGTACCCACTGTTTTAGATTCACTGGCCTATCTCTACAACCCTTCTTGTAAAGTCGAATTACATTACCTGCCCTCTGGAACTTCCCCTGCGGGCAGAGACAATTTAAAAATTTGTGTCAGGACCGCAATAATTTCCTCTCAACTTGCTAAAGTAAATTCAACAAATTAGACCAAAAGTGGTGTTCATTAGATTTTCATATATCTCAAAACATAAGATATAATTCTGGTTAAAAAAAAGGAAGATGGTTGTGATGGTTGGAGGTGAGTCATCATATTCGCAACACATCGCTCCAGGACTGTCTCAGGGTAATGTCCTAGGCGCAAACATCTTCAGCCATTTAATCAATGACTTTTCATGAGGTTGAAAGTAAGATTGAGTGCTAATAAAATAATGTGTCTGTTCCTTAGATGCAGGTTTATAATAGTTGTTGTCATCTTGATTATGTAGGCAGCCACATAAGTAAATGTGTGGTGAAATTCCTGCCTAAATTCATACAGTTAGTGTGCAAAGGTGATTGGTGATTTCATTGCAGAAGGTGTTTCTTTCTGAAGTTAATATGCAAGTATGAAAATGCACAAAATTACATAAATATAAAACACGAATATTGTGGCTTCATGAGCTCATTTGGAAAACCTGTAGCTGCCATGTATGGCAATTCTCTCAAACTCTTAATACAGCCTTTGTGAGCAGTGTAGCCATGCAATTTTCTGACATTTTCTTGTGTATGGTTTGCTCAATTTTTTGTTTTGATTTTTGTTTTCAGAGCACCTCAGTCAGTGAAGCTGACTTCAAAGAAGCTTGCAAAAGATCTGAACAAATTAATCCAGGGTACAACCCTTTTTGTGAACAAGAAAGGCAGCTGTTAGTGAGTATTGAGGCATATCGCTGCATTGTGTGTTCCTCAATTTTGAGAAGATTTAACTATATTTTGCCTACGGAAAGCATTTCCTTTTCATTTGCAAAACATATCCAAATGGAGTTGACAAGTAAAACAATGAAAGTCCCTGCAGAAGTCTAAATTGTTTGGACTTGCAAATATGCAACATTCCAGGTTTTGTTGTAGACAAATCTGGTGTTGCTAATTTTGAAAAAGACTTTGTTTTTCTCCTTTGTTAATTTTATTTGAAGACCTTAGTTTCTTCCAAATTTCTGAGCACAGAAGGTGCTGGGTATTTCCATTGTTGCTTATATCTTGAGTAGTCATGCTGACTTGACTAGTATCCATACTCACTGCACAGCACAGCTTATTTAATCACGACCGTGCTTTGATACCAGTGCTTTGTTTAATTCTACATGTGTTTGTGGACAAAGTAATCAGCTGCTCTTTTAGTTGACACATGGTCTCCTCCACTTGCCAGCAATTTAAAATTAGACCCTTGATTTGAAATGTCAGCGAACAGAGGAGCATTCTTATCATTTTCAGGACCAGCTTCAGGATTAACTGTTAAGAGGTAAAAAGATGCAGGACTTGGGGGTGGGGGGGTAGTGGGGTAGTGGGGTGGTGGGGAGGGGAGGAATGGAATGGCCTGAAGTAACATTTGTGAACAGGAACAGTTAGTTCTCGCAAAAGTGGTATAGTTAGTTAATGAGTGGCTAGTCATGTTGAAACATTCTGATAGACTGAAAACTAGGCAGATAAAAGAAATTCGTTTTTATCAATCTGCAAAGCATAAAATAAAGATTGAAGCATGTATGTGGGATTAAGGTAGAAGCTGAGATGTCACCTTTTTTGAAAGAAATTATGATTTCTCCACTGATATTTTTAGGTGAAACATTCATTTTTAAGTCTGATCTCTAATCATGAACTAACTGCAACCATTGAAAATTAGTACACCTCATGCTGCAAGGTGTAACTTTTTCACGAGCCTTTAGAATCATACAGTACATAAGAGGCCCTTTGGCCCATTGAACAAAACATTAACTCTACGCTAGTCTGTCTTTCCAGCACTTGGCCCATAGCCTTGAATGTTATAACATTTCAAGTGCTCATTCAACTACTTTTTAAAGGCTATGAGGTTTCCATGAGGAACTACCCTCCCAAGTGGCGCGTTCCAGATTTCCACTACCCTCTGTGTGAAAAAGACTTGTCCTGAAACCCCCTGTAAGCCTCCTGCCTTTCTCCTTAAAGTTATGCCCCCTTGATCCTTCAACTAAGGACAACTTTTGCAGCTAGACTAAAAGCTTAACCAGGTTTGTTCACATTATATCCCTGATTTCTAATTGTCTGGAGAATGAGGGACTTCAAGAGATTTAGTAAGTAAGCATAGAATCTCTAAGAATGAGTTTTGGATTTCCATATTCAACTATGCATGTGCAGGTTCCAATGTTTAATATTTTATCAAATTGAAGGAACTGTGTAAGTGCAAATTGGTGGTACTATCAGGACTAAGCATTCAGTTTCAGAGAAGTAATGACAATGAATGATAAGAGTTTTAATGTTATCACGACAAAATCGGGACCAGTTTTGTATTTTTATTTCATCTGAATCGATTGTCTGATCATTGGTTTGATAGATCCTTGGTAGAAATTATTTTAAATTCAGTGAGCTGCTGCTGGCTACAATAGCACAAACTAATGGGGTCATAATGAGGTTCAGCTATTTCAGTAACCTGTATGTTTTTAAAACATGTCTGCTCCCTATCTGTTTCTGAACATCTAATTTACCTGTGGAGCCAAATAAATGCTGTATTGTGCTTGCAGTCAGTCAGGACTATCTAAATAACTTACTCCATGCTTCTCGCCTGTCTGTCTATTTCTCTGCAGCCTTGCCAAAGGCTTCACTGTTCTACGTGGACATGATGGCCTTGAACTTCACTGTATCCTGGGACAACTTCTGGATTTTTTTTCACTTGTGGTCAACATCAGACACTGTGCCCTGGAAATTTAAACAGATTGTGGATGTTGATTAAATTACCAGATGATAATTTCAGAAATACTAATTGCTCACTGTGAAGTAACTTTAGGGAATATGGAGTTTAAGAGATTTCATGGTTTGCTATCCTTTGTGTAAAAGGTAATTTCCTGGTATATTTTCTGTTTTTTCTTAGTGCCTCCCGTGTAGCTCATACTGGAATGAAGTCCCAGGAAGCAGTGGAAAATGTTACTGCAGCAGTTCATGTTATTGCACAGAAGTTGCCCATGGTATGTAGAAAATTGTAGCCTTGTTGGGAATAGAGATGATCACGTATGTGTATGAGTGTAACTATCCTTTGAATTGTATGTACATCACACCTAGGATGATTTTAACTTATTACTGCAGTTGCCATCTTTTCTTTGCTTTTTCCTTCCCCCAACTCTCCCCTCTTGCAGTAATTAGCAATTTTTGTTTTATTCTCTTTAGTGTAGACTATGTGGGTTGTTGCAAATGACAGAAAATTGGTATTTTAAACAAGAGTTTCCAATTCAGTAGTGGAATCTGTAAAGTGCTAAAATAAATGAGATCCATAGTGACCATAACGCTGAGAAGAAATGAATCCCAAAATGCCTCAGAGTAAAGGAACTGAGGGACAGGATTTTACTTTTTAAAACTGTTACTGTAACAATCAAACCCAAAGTCAACATAAAATTAAACATATATTAAGAGACAAATGGTACTTCACACAAAGATGGACTTCTCTTAAGATCAATATAAGAAGCAGTCGCCGGAAATTACAAGCACGTATCACTTCCCATACGAATGTGGCACCACTTACAATGCCACCAATGTGTAGAATCTCTCACTTTTTCCACTCAATCGATTTGGCTTTTGAGTTCTTTCATCAGCTGCCTTTATCTCACAGAAGTCCCAGTTATTGCTAACACCGAAATAGCAGACTGTTGATGAACTGTTGTAACTTGATCGTAGAAATTTCCCCAAAGACACTCTTATTCGACCCCTCTAATCAAGACTGTTACACAGTAAAGCTCTGGCAAAACTGGAGAAGCAACTGTAAAATTATTAAACCACAATCTTTGTTCAAAACCTATCTTCAGCTTTCAATCTTTTCAACTGTGTGACACATACACATGTAAATGTACCTTCTCTATTCTACCTTTGCTGCAGAAACAAACCATATCACAAGCTGTAATTAAGTAGCCCCATTATCTGTTCTTTGTCCTTTCAGGTTAGCAAGCTTACATCTGTCTAAATATTAAGTCACATCCCTGTTGATGGCTTTTCCTATTATCTGAGCCCTTTCTTTCCAGCGACCTCAAGTCATGCTGATTTCTCGTGAGTTTAATGATCTTGTAGCTGGGAGTTCCAATTATCCCTCTTTCCCAAATTATCTTAGTTTCACTTTGGATTTAAGGAATATCTTGCAAATGCAAACTTGCACAAAGTACCGAGATAATCGCAAATATTTCAATTCAGCAATGTTTGATGTGCTGTTTTCCTTTTCAATTTACTGTGTGGTGTATAGGGGAGAAAAGTGAGAAACTGAAGTCAGTAATATTCTTAAAAATGCAACTTTGTATTTTAGTGTTAGGTGACATTTGTTCCCACAAGCTGCTGGTGCTCATTTTCCATGCTAATGACTGTGTCTGTATTTTGCAAATCCACTTGGATATAGCACAGCTAGATGTAAAATAATGCTTCTACTTGACAGCACCAAACAATCTAATGTCTTATCTTAGTAGGTCAAGTTGTTTTGCAACAGTGTGAAATTTGTTATTTCCTACACTAGCGATCCCTTTGGTAACTAAAATTGTAAAGTTGTACAAAAAATAGAACTGATATGACATTAATATATTTATGCCTAATAATGTGTAGAAATGTTTGGTTAATCTTGAGTATAACTAGTCATTGCCAGAGACTTTCACATCCAAGACCCCTTGAAGAAATTTTTAAAAAGCAAGGATGCAGGGACTTGATCTAATATTTGTCACGGATTTGTTATATTCCAAATGTGCAAAATGCAGACCTTCTCATTCCCCCATCTGGTCCCAGGTGTTTGGAATTTTTTATACTTATTTAAATTGAAGTTTCAGTTTTTAACAATTTTATTATCAGTAAGAACTAGAGTTAAATGGACAAGGATTTCAGGCAAATTAAGGGTTACCATCAGAAAGGGGGTTATGATGGTAGTGAAAACAGCTGAGGATGATTAACTTTTTCATATTGATAACTCAAATCCTTGAGTGTTTTGAATTTTATTTCAAACCCAGGTCCCATGATTTTTTAAACACGTTTTCACCATGTATCATTTGCTTTGCGAGAACTCCACATTTACCATTAGTACTCCAGCTTTTGATATTATTTCCCATCCTATTATTTTTCTTTAACACATTCACAAATGTGATTACAAATTGTTGCGTTTGTGAATTTGCTAAACTGACCAACCAAATAAGGGAAATACATTTTGCTGTGTTTGTTGAGGGAAAATAACTGATTTTATCTATCTTCTCAATAGTAGGATCTGTTAAAATGTTGTAAAATTTCTCATAAAGTTGTCCCAACAATGTTTTCTTTTCTGGCGGCAGCAATGGAAAAATGTGAAGGTTCTTCATTTGAAAACACCAGCTTCTGTTGCTCTTCCCATTTATGCATCTGGGATGCAGAACCTTCAGGATCTGCAGGAAAGCCTTCCAAAGGCTGTCAACAAACAAGTAAGTAAACAATGTTCATATTTTTTTAAAAGAACAGTAAAGCTGTCTTTACTGCACTGCAAGTGAGCTTTAAAAGAACAGTAACTGTTCTTTTAAAGCTCA
>NC_063352.1:4116433-4187844 GCF_021869965.1 Rhincodon typus | reverse complement strand
TGAGCTTTAAAAGAACAGTTACTGTTCTTTTAAAGCTCACTTGCAGTGCAGTAAAGACAGCTTTACTGTAACAAAAATCTGCATTGATATAGCATAGTCAACATCAATAAGCTGGAAAGCACGGAGGGGAGGCTTGAGAAGCTGGATGCTGATAGTGAAAAGACTTGAATTGCTATAGTATCTTTTATGCCTTGAATCCTTCCAAAGGTTTAACTGCCTATGAAGTATATCCGAAATCACAGTTGTGTGAAAAATTTGAGCTAATTTGCACCAAGTGCGATCCCACAAGCAACAATGAAATAAACGACCAGAGAATCTGTTATACTGCCTAGTTGAACTTTAAATACCAACCAAGACATTGAAGAACTCCCGTATTCCTTTTTGAATGTGTTGGTAATGCTTACCGGAGAGGGCAACTGGGGTCTTGGTCTAACTGTCACCCATAAGGTGGCACTTCTGACATTGCAGCATTTCTCTCGTGATTTCATCAAAGTGTCAGCTGAGATGATGTGTTATTGGGCTTTAATGGTAGGAGGGTTGCGATAGCAGTAAATGTTAGAGTGGATATTGAGTTGAATCGGATGTCAAAATGAAAATTGTCTAGATCAGCCTGAGGCACTGCCCAATGTAGTAGAGAATTAGATGCAAATGTATGGAGTTTGTGGTACTTTTAGTCTTTCTAATATTTAAGAAGAGGGAATAGTGATGTCAGATAAAAAGCTGACAGTGATAGAGGAGTGAAACTGGGCATTGATGATACCCAGCTCCACCTCACCATCTGATTGCTTGTCTGGAATACAGTAGTGGATGAGTAATGACTGGGAAACGTTTGCTATCAATTGTTCAAAATTGTGCCAAATTGCCCTTCAAGGTGCATTGCACTTTGAGTCATAGTGCAGCTGCCCCACAGAACTCATCTCTTCCTGCTTTGACTCAGTCCTCTCTCTCCTGGTCCAATCCCTGCCCATGCAATTGAGTTCTGTGGGGCAGGAGCCAGCTTCCTACCTACAGGCAGGTCTTAGGGCTCTCCGCTTCTTCTTGGAGCAAAGACCTGAACTGTCCCCACCCTCCTCTGCTTTGTCAAACTCGTCCTCACCCTCAACAGCTTTTAACTTCTCTCATTTTTTTCTGGTCAGAGAGGTGGCCATGGGTACCCACATGGGTTCCAGTCCTGTTCCAGCCCCCACCACAACTCTGTCTCTGATATATCAATGATATCATTGGTGCTGCTTCCCTCTCTCATCTGAAATTGGAAAAGTTCATCAATTTTGCTTCCAATTTCCATCCTGCCCTCACTTTCAACTGGTCTATCTCTGACTCCCCGCTTCCCTTCCTCAACATTTCTGTTTCCATTTCTGGTGATAGACTGGCCATTAATGTCTACTACAAACCCACTGACTCCCATCGCTACCTGGAGTATACACCCTCACACCCTGCTTCCTGTAAAGACACCATCCCATTCTCTCAGTTTCTCTGTCTCCGTCGCATATGTTCAGGTGAGGCCAGCTTTGACAAGGGAGCCTCTGAAATGTCCACCTTCTTCCTCAACCGAGGATTCCCCAGCACCACTGTCGTTGGGGTGCTCAACTGGGTCCAACCCATTTCCTGCACCTGCGCCCTCACCTTCTCTCTTCCCTCCCACAACAGCAATAGGGTTCCCCTTGTCCTTACCTACCATCCCACCACCATCCACATCCAGAAGATTATCAGATGCTGCCACCAGATACACATTCCCCTCCCCTCTCTTGTCCACCGTCTGAAAGGAGCGCTCCCCCCAGGACATCCTGGTCCACGCTTCCTTCACTCCCAACACAGCCCCATGGTACCTTTGCCTGTAACCGGCAAAGGTGCAACACCTGCCCATTTACCTCCTCCCTCCCCACTCTCCAAGGGCCCAAACATAGCTCCCAGGTGAAGCCACATTTCATCTGCACGTACCAGAATCTAGTCTACTGCATTCACTGCTGACAATGTGGTCTCCTTTTCATTGGGAAAACGAAACGTAGACTGGCTGACCATTTCTCGGAGCATCCGCGTTCTGCTCGCAAAAAAGACCCTGAGCTTCCAGTTGCCTGCCACCTTAATGCAACACCCTGTTCCCTGGCCAACATCTCTGTCTATGGCATGCTGCAGTGTTCCACTGAAGCTCAATGCAAGCTGGAAGAACAACACCTCATTTTCCGCTTGCGGACCCTGCAGCCCTCCGGACTCTATAACGAGTTCAATAATTTTAGGGCCTAAACTCTCCCATGTCTGAGCTCCCTACCCCCCACACACTAGGCCTTGTTATCACATACAACAACAAAAACAAAGTTGCTGGAAAAGCTCAGCAGGTCTGGCAGCATCTGTGAAGGAGAAAGCAGAGTTGACATTTCGGGTCCTTCCTCAGAACTGATGGTGGCTGGGAACACGTCAGTTTATATGCAGAAAATAGGGAGGTAGGTGGGGTAGGGAGTAAACGAAAGGATAGAGCCCGAAGAGAGAGAGAAAGACAGTTGGACAGATAAAGGAGTTGCTAATGATCAGGCTGGGAGGGTGAATAGTTGTTAATGGGTACTGTTAGTGACTAACAACAGGGGATGTGTAATGGCAGGCTATGTGGTAACTCCATATTGAGTTCAATAATTTTAGGGCCTAAACTCTCCCATGTCCCAGCCGCCCACCCCACACACCAGGCTTTGTTACCACATAGCCTGCCATTACACACCCTCTGTTGTTAGTAACTAACAGTCCCCATTAACAACTATTCACCCTCCCAGCCTGATCATTAGTAACTCCTTTATCTGTGCAACTGTCTTTCTCTCTCTCTTCGGGCTCTATCCTATCGTTTACTCCCTACCCCACCTACCTCCCTATTTTCTGCATATAAACTGACGTTTTCCCAGCCACCATCAGTTCTGAGGAAGGTTCACCGGAGCCGAAAGGTTAACTCTGCTTTCTCCTCCACAGATGCTGCCAGACCTGCTGAGCTTTGCCAGCAACTTTGTTTTCATTCCTGATTTACAGCATCCGCAGTTCTTTTGGTTTTTACTTGTTATCACATAGCCTGCCATTACACACCATCTATTGTTAGTCGCTAACAGCCCCCATTAACAACTATTCACCCTCCTAGCCAGATTGTTATCAACTCCTCTGTCTATCCAACTGCTTTTTTCTCTCTTCGGGCTCTATCCTATCATTTACTCCCTACCCCATCACCCTCCCTATTTTCTGCATATAAACTGACGTTTTCCCAGCCGCCATCAGTTCTGAGGAAGGTTCACCGGAGGCGAAACGTTAACTCTGTTTTCTCCTTCACAGATGCTGCCAGACCTGCTGAGCTTTTCCAGCAACTTCTGTTTATGTTCCTGATTTGCAGCATCCACAGTTCTTTTGTTATTAGCAAGGTTTTGCCTCTGCTGTAAAAATATCTGGATTATTGTTTTCAACCTTTTTTTTTAATGCTTGTGCTGCATGGCGTAAGCTTCATGCAGACATCATCTGAAGGTATTGTGGTTTTTAGCAATTACCATTGGCTGGTTTAATAATGAATTTAGCCAAAAGTAAATTTGTGAAAACAGTAACTTGTTTGGGTGTATTGTTGATCAAAAAGAGAAGAATTGCCAAGGTCAGTGAAAGTGAAGGCTCTAATAGAATTTCCGAATAATAAAACTGACGAGAAATCGAGGTTTTTAAGACCATGTTGATTTTACTGGAAATTTGTGCTTAATTCAGCATGATAGCTGTATCTTTAACACATTTGTTAAAGAAACAAGCAAAAATTGTATGGTCAGCAGAATGCTAAGCAACCTTTGAAAAACTGAAGGCAATCTTAATAAATGAGCTAGTGTTAGTTGCCCTGATTTTTCCAGGCCTTTTCAAATTGTCGATTGATGCTGGTGTTTTGCAGGTTGGTGCTGTCTTGTTATGGGATGCTAAGTTGGGAATACAGAGGCCAGTGAGGTACTACTTTAAGAAACTAAGCCCGTATCAGAAGAAGTACTTTAACATAGAAAAAGAGACTTTGAGATTGTTGTTGACTCTTCAACACTTCGAAGTGTCTGTCAGACATGGGAGTAAGAAAGTGCTAATTTACAATGATTATACTCCACTGGTCTTCATTGAAAAGTTTAAAATTTGGAATGTAAGACTATTCAGATGGAGTCTTGTTGCAACCATTTGACATAAAGATTATTCATCTCACTGGAAAAGATAATGTAATTGCAAATGTATTGTCCCAAATGTAGAATATTGAAATACGTTAAAAGTCTAAGAAATGCTAAGACTGCATGGGGGAGCATGGTAAGTTTTGCATTTTATTGTCGTCTGTCACTTGTTTTGTACTGAAACACTTTTTTGAAATGACGATTTGTTTCATTAAGGCATGTAAGGAACATGTCTTTTTTTATTTTTGTGCTCCCAAAATTGTGGCCTGAAGTGAGAAAGGACTGTTTTAAAACCAGTGTTTTGAAAAGATGGCTGCACGACTGTCATTGCAGGTATCATTAAAATTGTTTGAACAAAGGGTAATTGAAGTGGTTGGAACCAATTTGGAGATGTGGTTCTGAATACAGATGCAGCTGGGTGGCAGTGTAAAGTTGATTGTTCCATAGACCAATGTTCCTACTGAATTTTATTTCTTCTGCACATGTCTCTGAGGTTCATGCACAGCTTGCATTCCAGAAGTTAATGTCGCGAATAGTGTTAGTGTGCCAATTGCCATGTATTGGACAGGGTGCAGCCTTGAGGAAATACTATTATGTACTAGTGACTTGTTATCAATGACAAAGGCGTTTTGCCTTCCAACAGCTATGTGATTGTTCAGTTACCTGACAACCAATGTGGAATTGGGAAAAGTTTACAGAGAAAGGATTCGATCTCCACAAGCTTAGAAGTGGTCTGCCTGTTCTCTGCAGTCAAAACTCACTTTAAACCAGAAGAAAATCAGTTAATCTTTCCTTTAGCAGTCACAGTGAGCTGTAACTTTTAATTGATAAATCAGAGGTATTTTACAAGTGATTGAGCCACCCTCTGCTGTTTGCAAGCCAGTGGAAGCATTTAGAAAAGCAAAACCAAGAACAAACTTTTGAATCAGCAAGCACCAACTCAACAGAATTAGACAAAGATTACAGAGCTGTCTTTGCAGGTTTTCCCTACTGTCTGTGTTTTTCCGCTGTCTCTACATCTGTGTTTGTGTGTGAAGTAAGTAGGAGTTTATAAGGGAATTAGAGTATTAATTTATCGTGTTATATGTGACAGTTTATGTCTATTTACCTGTCGCTAGACTCTAATTACATGTAATCCATGGTAATTCTTGTTCAGTACAGAAATCTAGTCTGTGCTTTCTATCAACCTCAGTCAGAAAATTAAGTAATATCTCAAAATATTTTCACTATGAACATTTTTCAGAAGAAGCAGAGGAAGATAAAAGTTTTGAATTCAAAAAATCCATCTACTGCTGTTAGTCGTCTTCTTAAGACAGTGGCGAAGAAGTCAAAAAAATCAAAGCCTTCTATTGCCAATAAACACGCCACAGAAGAAGAAATACCACAGCTAGTTCCCATTGAAGAGCAAACGGTCACAAAGAAGGCAAAATTGCAAGTAAGTCATCTCCCACAGTGAAATGAGCCAGGGCTTCTTTTGAGATCTGCTACAGTGACATAGGTGAATCAAATCTGGAACTTAACCAAACAATGGATTCAGTTGCTTATATCTCTCTTCTTTCCTTCCAAGGTTGTTTGGTTTTCTGATATCACTATTATTTCATTAACTATTTTAATCCTTTTTTTTTATTTTGGATTACCAACTCAACACATACAGTAAAATTTGTGTTATCCAACACCATAGCAACCAGAATGTTCCACTGGACAGAATCACTGATAGCCCTCTGGTTGCAAACTATTTTCTCTTTAGATTTTTTTGACTTTCTGTTGAACGTACTATTGCCGAGTTAAAGTGATTTATTTATGCTAATTGCATTTGTGCTTATCTCTCCATCTTTAGCAAACAGGGTGTGTGGCTGAGCTGTTCACATAATGCAACATTCTCTAACCAGCCAGAAAGTGGTACAAGAGGAACAAGGCAGCATGATTAGTGCTGCGCAGTATTTGTTTTCATGTCAGCCATTCCTTTCTCTGCTTTAAGTGATTGTTTTCTCTGCTATGCTTTATACAGGATGACTTTGTTGTCTACAACTATCAGCTCATCCTTTCTGAGGCACTCAAATGCATTACAGCATAAGTCAATGTGCATCATTTCCACACCTCCTCATTACTGTTGCTGTTGTAGTAACTCCCCATGTAAACACGTTTTTGTTTTAGTTCCAGCACCGTCTGTTCTTGCTATGTGCTGGATGGCACAAATTTTACTCTGGTTTGTGTAACACACCATTTTTGGACTTTGTTCCCCCCTGCTAAACATATATTTCTGTGTCTCTAGGTGTTTTCACGTATGGACGCAGTCGTCATTGTTGTGTTGTCTTAAGTTTCTCCCTCATTTACTTTAAATGTGCTATACGATTAGTTGCTGTTGAAGATGCTGGATAATTTTCAGCTGAACTTTGTAAAGGTTGCAGAAGATTTATGATTTTCTAGTTTTTAAATCATACGTTGTATAAAAAATGCACTCAGTCTCACTTGGCTTCTGCCAACCTTATAAACAGTCAAGAGAATTCTTAGCTGAGATGATACAATGAAGAGTAGAAAATTGTAAGAATTTTAATTGTTCTCCCTTATATGAGCATGTGATTTTGTGTGCGACAGAGACACTTAACTGTGGAACTTAGTTAATTTAAAGTGAGCTATTTGCCATTTATGGTAATGAAAATTGAGTTCTCTTACAAAACTGGTCAGAGAGGATGTGTTGGTCTATTTACGATTAAGTTTATTTGACGTCCTTACTTTTTTTCTCTTTTGCTGAGCAGGAATTAAATGGAGAAAACCACACCATTCCAAACAGAGTCAATGGAAGTAAGAAGCCAGTTGGTAAGAAACAACAAAAATTAAAGCACAAAGAAAGGCAGAAAGCACCTAAACAGAACTCGGAGAGCCAAGGACTACAAACTCTACCTTCATGAGGGAAACGCCTTCAGACGTAAAACCTTGAAATGAAAATCAATAATTCCTTATTTGAGAGTACTGCACAGAAGGAAACTGCTTTAGAAAAAAATCAACAAAAGTAGGAGAAAAATTTGTGAAGTCAGCAATGAAAGCTCCTAAACAAAAACAAAAGATTCCATGGTCTGCTTGAGCCTTGGTGGCAGAAGCCAAGTGAGACTGAGTGCATTTTTCATACAGTGTATGATTTAAAAACAGCTAGAAAGACATAAATCTTCTGTAGCCTTTACAAAGTTCACCTTTGAGTAGGGTGTAGATCCTTTATTCAAAAATTGGTAATAAATTCTTTGCTATTCCAAGTGGTCTGTCAAATAGACATCGTGTTGACTCTTTTTGTTTAAATATACATGACATTGTTTAATAATTTAAATGAGACCTGTTTGTTGATCACTGTGGTAACAATCTGAAGAAAGTGTCTTATCTTCAGAAGAATGGGCATTGTCACCAGTGCATAAATCATGGGAATTGAGGAATAAGGTGTCAAGTTTTAACAGATTTATGAGCATGAATAGGAACAAGAATAGGAACAGCTGTAACTAACAGCAAAGTGGAAACAAAAAGGTTGCTGAGATCTTCATTTCTTTGTAAACTGTCACCAGTTATCACTATTTCTAATGTAATAGTTTAGGTATTGGCTTAATTGTGCTGTATTCTCCCTTAGTTATCCACCAGTTTCCAGCTAAAGGGCATGGACCTGCAGATGCTGGAAATCTGAAACGAAGACCCAAAATAATCAGGTCAGGCAGCATCTGTGGAGCTGCTTTTAATGAGAGTCATCATGACCTGAAACATTAACTGTTTCTGTTCCCAGATTGTATCTGACCTGATTTCTATATTGGCTTGATTTCATCCTTAATTTTGTTTCTTTTCCCTTGTTCCCCTGTTAAAGAGCATTGCACATCAGCTTCAGCAGGCTTACTAATTGCTTAACGGTGGTAGGTGCTGAGGACTGTGAACCTATGTGCATTACAGGCGATACATTTAAGTAGCAGTCAAAATGGATGAAAGCCAATTACACATTGCGGGAAAGTAACTGTAGAGTAAAATTGTCAAGGGTTCTCCCTTTTTAATTTTTGCAGCACTTGTTCCCACTAACTTTCAATTACACCACCCAAGCAAAAACATTTCTTTTAATGCATGTATCAGAAGCAAATAAGACAAGGCAGACTGGTAAATTTTAATGATCTGTTTGTGTCTTGAGGGAAATCCATTGCAGGATTTATATGAAGCTTCTAATGCATCAGAATTTGTTCCAATGCTATTAACTGTGCGTCCATATATGTGCTGAACTTGGCTAATCCTCATTCGTGCTTACCCTGTGTAAATATTTCTCATGAGAACTGTCAATTGAAATGTAAGCTCAAGTCAACCGTTTGTTTATTAACAATATATCAGGCATCCAGAAACCAAATAAAACATTTTTATCCTATTGTAGCTTTGTATTTGCAGATGTATGTTTTGTCATTTTTGATTTTTTGTGAGTAACTAGGGTGTAGATACAGGGTGTATTGTCCTAATGTTGCTAGTTATGGCTTTATTTAAAAACTCAACTTATTATTTAAGCTTTATTAGGAGTGATGTATATTTAAAACTAGCTTACAGTTGAAGAATTTAAATTCAGTTAATTAAACAAAATAATGCTGTTAATGCTGACTGTAAAATGATTGGATTGTCATTGTTAAAAACTGAAAGATGCTGTAAATCAGAAACAAATAGCAATGGCTAGAAAAGCTCAGCAGGTCTGGCAGCATCTGTGGAGAGAAATCAGTTGACATCTCTGGTCGAGTGACCCATCCTCAGAACTGGATTGTCTTAGAAACTGTTTTCTTTATTACTGTCCATTAGGAAAAGAAATGCTAATCCTCACCAGGTCTGGAGTTACAACATGTTTAACATTTGTTGAAATTGGACTAGCCAGGTGCTCAGTTATATCAAACTGCAATGAAAAATGTTGAAAAAGCACACTGAGAAAGAAAATCACCCGATATTGGCCTAGTCCTGATCTTTGTTGTGCTTTGGCAGTGTCCCTATCTCTAGGCCAGAAGGTCCAGGTTGAAGACTTACCTCCGACTGTGATGGCTGCGGAGGTGTGTCGTAACTTGTCCAAGGAGGCTGATCAAGCCTGGTCAGCCATCTCATTCATAGCTGGAGACTGATATAAAAAACTGGGAGAGCTAATCCACAGACTCGGGAACGAGCAGCCTGACTTAGTCACGCTCTCAGAATCATACTTTTCCGATAATTCCCCAGATACTCATCTGTGTCCAGCAGAGATGCTGGTTCTTGACATGTGAAAGGGAAGGAATGACCCCGGGAGTACTCAACATGGATTCCTCACCTCATGAAGCCTCATGGCATCAGCTGAAATACAGGCAAGGATACCTCGAGCTGAGTACAACGGCTCACCCTCTGTCATGAATCACTGTGCCTGAAAGTTCAACACCAGGACACAGAATATACTGTGGGTGCAATATTTCATTCTCCAATACCTAGTGCTTTGACAGGACGTATCTGTGGGGACAATCTGCAACAGGTGCATAAGGAAAATCTATTTTGCTTTATCCTGACCATTGTACCTGTTGGAGAAAAACCTATCCACCAATTCTAGAAGTGATTGCCACACAGTCCTTTTGGAGGCAGAGTCCCATCTTCACTCTGAAACTCCATCCATCCTATATGGCACTAGTACAGTACTGAATGGGATAAATTCAGAACTGATCTATCAGCTCAAAACATTATTAAGACACTGCACCATCCAGCTGCAACAGAATTGAGTTCCATAATCTACAACCTTGTGATGCAGGATATTCCTCTCACACTTTAATTAGGCTCAAGCCAGGCTGACCAACTCTGGTCCAATGAGTGTTGTTGTAGAGAGTGCACATCTAAATAGAGATGCTAAGCTGGTGGGGCTGCATCATGCATCGTAAACAGTGGAACTAGAATGTTATAGATAACTAAGGGATCTTACATCTGACAAATCAGATTAAACGACCACAGTCCTGCCACATCAAATTGTGAACAGTGGTGGGCATTTAAATGCTGACAGCAGGAGAAGGCTCTGTGAATGTCCCTATTCTCAATGATGATGGACCCAAGCATATCTCCAGCCATACATGCACAGTTTGGGTTCAGCTATGATGGCATGGCTCCTGATTTGATTACATGAAAACATGGGCACAGAGCTCATGTGATGTGGAGGCAGCATTTGATAGGATCTATAAGCTTTAGTAATACTGAAGTCAATGGGAAGGAGGAGGAAACTTTATTGCCTGGAGTTGGATCTAGTTGAATCAAAGGAAGATAGTTGTGGTTCTTGGAGGTGAGTCAACTTAGACCCAGGACATCTTTACAGGATTTCCCAGGCCGAACCTCTGCTACATCAATGTCCTTTCCTCAATCATAAGGTTAGAAGTGGGGATGTTCTCTCTTAATTGTACAGCATTGAGGTCCACCTGGGACTCTTCAACTGCAGCAAGAGCTGATAAATATTCAGTGTTGGACCACTGAGTGAAAGGTAACATTAGTATTACAAAAGTGTCAGTAAATAACCTTTTCCAACAAGAGAGAGTCTCCCCTTAAAGCTGCCATTGCAGAGTTCCTCTACTATCAACATCCTGGCAGTCAACATTGACCAGAAATGTAACCGGACCAGCCACTCAAATATTGCACCTACAGAAGCACATCGGCGGCTGAGTATTCTGTGGTAGAATACCCACTGGCTCTCCAAAGTCACCTAATTTACAAGTCAGGAGGGTGATGGAATACTGTGCTGACCTGGATGAGTGCTGCTCTAATACCTAATTCAGGTCAAAGCAGCTCACTTGAATGGCATCCAATTCACTCCCTTAAATATTCACCCACTCCTTCGCTAAATCCCTGTCTACAGTATATGCCATGTGGAAAATCCTTCAAAAAGCTCCTTTCAAATTAGCAAACTCTCCCACCAAGAAGAACAAAGGCAACAGGTGCATGGAAACATTACCACCTACAAGTTCTATTCCAAGTCACACACCACTTTAACTTGGAAATATGTCTCTGTTTCTCAATCATTGTTGCATCAAAATCCTGGACCTACTTAACAGTTGGCAGCTGGATTTCTTTATTCTTTCACAACATGTGGGTGTCACTGGCATGTGGAAATGGAAACTTTATAATATTTAGTACAAACATCTGGATTTATTTCCTAGGAGCAATTTTAGTACTGACAATCTTAATAAATAATTGAGATTCTGGTTTTTAGAAATTCAGCTTTCCTTCACAGGGTTGCTATGCAGAATGAAGTAAAACACCAAGTGTGATCTGAGTTTGCAATGAGTTTAATTTGTTTTGATTTCCATTCCTGTTCCTGCCATCCAGCACCTACTCTGGAAGAAATGAGTCTTTGTGACACTTTCTTTATGAATGTCAGATGATCGGAACAGGGCAAGAATATTATTTAGCCCCACATTTCTCTGCATTCCAAGCAAGGTTAGATAAGTTTGGAAGTTCTATATAGAGGCATAACTAATGATCTGTTACATAGCATAAACAGTTATTAAAGCATGCATAGCTGTCACCAATTAATAATTCCTTGTGTGCAACAGTGAGTTTTGAACCTGCATCTGAGAGACAAAGAAACCAAACTTTAGTTGAAACGCGACAAAAAGATTTATGCAGAGGTTGAAAAGCTGTCATGGAAGTGATGAGCAACTCTCTCTTGAATTTTAACATTAACCCCTTTGAAGATATGTATGCTTACAACATATGAACGAGTACAGCACACCTATCTACAGAGGATCAAACCCATCACCCAAACATAACCAATGAAACGACTCAATTAACAAACAAAAGTGGTTTCAGATTGTAAATGGACATAACGTTGGGCTAAATTTGTTCCTATCATGCTATCTGCTATGGGTATTCCTGAAGCTCAGTATAAACTCGTTAAATTCATAATTGATACCAAACAGGGCAGTGTAGTTGAAGCTGAAAAAGTAACCATGGTTGTGGAAATAAATGTGAATTGTTAAGTACATGGAAATTTGGCACATGAATGATGTTGGAATAGCTGTGACTGAAGATGGAAGGGTTCTAGGGATATTAGCATCTATATGTGTGGAGAAGCAATTCTTTATCATAAATGGAGGGCTGAATTTTAACGAACCAAGTATAAAATACAATTTGTATAAAAAGAAGTCATGCTCTTATCATTTGGCACTTTCCTGTCTCCAGTGTTGACACCAAGGCAGAAGGTATTCATGTCCTGGAGAGGAACCATGGAGTGCAGTTCTTTTGTCCATGTTTAAACCAAGGTTGTAATGAGGTTAGGAGTTGAGTGGTCCTGGCAGAACCCAAATTGAGCATCCTTGAGCAGGTTATTACAAAGCAAAAGGTGTTCGAGGTCAACAACATCAGACCCGACACCAAGCTCATGGTTTACAGAGCTGTGTCATTCCTGCCCTCCTATATAGCTCTGAGACATGGACTGTCTACAGTGGAAACCTCAAGGTGCTGGATCAGTACTGCCAATGTGACCTGCAAGAAGGAAGCAGCAACACCAGCGTCCTGTAGCATCCCCAGCATCGAGGCGCTGACCATCCTTGATTGGCTATAATGGGTTGGGCATTTCGTCCACATGACCGACATGAGAATCCCCAAGTAGGTGCTCTACTCTCAGCCTTGAAACAGCAGGGGAGCCCCACATAGACAGAGGAAGTGCTTCAATGATACCCCAAGGCCTCGCTGGTGAAGGGTGGCATTCCCACCGACACCTGGGAATCACTGGCCCAATACCTTCCAAAGTGGAGGAGGAGCATCTGGGAAGGTGACAAGCACCTCGGCAAAAAGCAGAGGCCAGGCGAAAGGAGCATGCTGCCACACCAATGCCCCACTCACCCCTTCTTCACCAAGTGTAACAGAGCCTGCCAGAGCCACATCGGTCTGTACAGCCATCTACAGACTCAACCTGAGGGTGGAAGAGGGACGTCCTCATATGCAAGAGACCACCGATGATGATGATGATTACAAAGCAAGTGCTTTTTGAAAGCACTGTTAATGACACCTTCCATCACTTTGCTAGTATTACCAGGGACTAACAGTGAGTAAACTGTCAGGGTAGTAATTGATCACTTGTGTTTGTCTTGCTCTTTTGTGACAGGACATAGCTAAGACCATAAGCTGTAGGAGTCATTCAGCTCATTGAGTCTGCTCTACCATTTAATAAGATCATGGCTGATCTGATAATCCTCAACTCCACTTCCCTGTCTTTTGCCATATCTTTGGATGTCCTTACTGGTTCAAACTCTGTCTATATCAGCATTGAACATACTTAATGACCCAGCTTCTGTAGCTTTCTGTAGTATAGAATTTTACATTCACTACCCTCAGAGAGAAGAAATTCCCTGTCATAATGTATGACCCCTTATTCTGAATTTATGCCCTCTGGTCCTGGATTCCAAGGGTAAACAACATTTTCATATTTACCTTGTCAGGTCTCCTAAGAAACTTATGTAGGAAAATAATCAGAATTAGCATTTTGGGTCCGGACACAAATCGTTAACTCTGGTTCCTCTTCACAGATGCTGCTAGACCTGCTGAGCTTTTCCAGTAATTTCTGTTTTTGCCCCTAAGAATCTTGTGTGTTTCAATAAAGTTTCCTCTCATTCTTCTAAACTCCAACCTACTCAACTCTCCTCATAAAACAGTCCCTCGAAAGCCAGCATCAGTCTAGTGAATATTTTCTGGACTGTCACCATTGCCAGCATAGCTTAGATAAGGGGCCCAAAACTCTTCACAGTATTCCAGCTGTGGTCTGACTAGTGCCTTGTTGGATTCCCAGGTCAGACCCACCACTCTGCCGAAGCAGACCACCCACTCCGCGGGACCCAGCAGGATGCGGCTGCAATGGTCACAAGGAACAGACCACACCCCACAGATGCTGCGGCAGACTCCCAAACCATTCTTCCTCCACCAAAGCCATTAAAAGAAGGTAAGACGAATTCTAAACATAAATAAAGGAAAATTTTAAAAAAGGATGCGGCAGGCCTTGTGATCAGAAGCAGACGGGCTCAGGTGCCCAAACAGTTCCTACCTGTCACTGCCATCTTGAAGGTGGGTCCTTGAGGAGGATTCTACATATCTTTTGCCGCCTGGTGACCTGACCTGTGATTCCAACGCCTCGATATTCAACAATGTCAGCTTTCTGCAGTAGTGGAGAATGTATTTCCCGTCTTTCCCTCAACCTTGGCAACACATGAGCCATGAATCGAACAAAGACGGACTTTGCCTTAATTTTTTGATATATGATTTCTGTTATTAATGTGGAGTATGACGACGTAAACACTTATCACTGTATTTTTCTGTAAAAATATAAGTGACAATAAATTGCTATTTCTATTACATAGTTCTATTACATAGTTTTAGCAAGATTTCCCTATTTTTATCCTCCATTCCCTTTGAAATAAGGGTCAACATTCCATTCCATTTGCCTTCCCTTTTACTTGCTGAATTTGAACACTTGCTCTTTGTGATTCATGCACAAGCACTCCAAAATTCGTCAGTGCATTCCATCTGCCAGTTTTTTGTCCACTGCCTTAACATTTCTCTGCAGACTTTCAGTCAGCCTCAATACTTGCCTTCCCACCTATTTTTGTGTCATTCACAAACTTGGCTATCATCCATCCACTTTCCTCATCCAAGTCAGTAATATATATTGTAAATAATTGTAGCCCCAGTACTGATCCCTGTAGCACTTCACTAGTTACAGGTTCCCATCTTGAAATGCCCCATCATATCCTAACTCTGTACCTTCCATTAGTTAACCAATCCTTTATTCATGCTCATTTACTATTTCTAACATCATGGGCTCTTATCTTAGAGTCATAGAGATGTAACATGGAAACAAATGCTTCGGTCCAACTTATCCATACCGACCAAAAATCCTAAATTAATCATAGAATTCCTACAGTATGGAAGCAGGCCATTCAACCCATCAAGTCCACACCGACTCTCTGAAGAGTATTCCACCCAGACCTAGCCCCCTATCCTCTCCCTGTAACCCTGGATTTCCTATGGCTAATCCACCTAACCTCTGCACCCCTGGATACTATGGGCAATTTAACATGGCCAATACACCTAACCTTCACATCTTTGGACTGTGGGAGGAAACCGGAGCACCCGGAGAAAACCCATGCAGACACGGGGAGAATGTAGGAACTCCACACAGACAGTCACCCGAGGGTGGAATCAAACCCGGGTCCCTAATGCTGTGAAGCAGCAGTGCTAACCACTGAGCCACCGTGCCAACTATTTTTAGTCCTAATCTAGTCCCGTTTGCCAGCATTTGGCCCATAGCCGTCTAAACCTTTCCTATTCATGTACCCATCCAGATGCCTTTTAAATGCCCGATATGTGGCACCTTATGAATGCCTTCTGAAAACCTAAATGTATTCGATCCTCTGCTATCCCTATCTATCCAGCTTGTTAACTACATAAAGAATTCTAAGAAATTTTGTCAGATATGATTTCCCCTTTGTGAAGCCATGCTAACTCTGTTTGATCATAGTATGTATTTTGAAAGTTCTGGTATTAAATCAACATTTTTCAGTACCAGACATCATGCGAACTGGCTTATAGTTAACTGATTTTTTTTGTTCTGTCTTCTCCCTTTATTAAACTGAAGGTGTTACATTATCAGTTTTCCAATCCTCTTAGACTTTTCCAGAATCTGAGGCTTTTTGGAAGATTACTATCAGTGTGTCCATTATCTCTGTAGGTACTTCTTTTAATATCAAAGGATGGATCCCATTGGTTTCAGGGGACTTATCGGTCTTTAGCCCCATTAGTTTTGTGTTGTGATAGTCAATGTATTTATTTCCTCTCATCTTTTTGTTAATTAATTATTTAGTAATGTTGGAATGCTGTTAGTGTCTCCTACTGTAAAGATGGATCCAAAGTATTTATTCAACTCTGCCATTTCCTGGTTCTCTAACCTTATTTCTGCACTCACTAAGGGTGGACAATTTGCTGTATCAATTACCTTTAGCCATTCTTTGCCATCACAAGGAGTCAACTGATTTGGTTGAGGACTGGCATCTGTGATGCTGGGGATCTCAAGACGAGGCTGAGATAAACCAGCACTCAGCAGTTCTGGCTGTAAATGGATGCATATGCTTCAGTCTTATCTTTTGCAATGATGTGCTGGTCTCCCCTATTGTTGAGGAGGTAACCCTAATCCTAAGCTAATAATGGTCATGGTAATGTCTGAGATATAATCTGCAAGGTTTGAACCTTAACTCATAACTTAATTAGTCTGGGACAACTCTCTCAATTTTGGTACAAAATGATGTTAGAAAGGAAGTCTTGACAAGGTTTGCTGTCTTTTTTCTCCAGTGCCATACTGGTTCCAAATGTTCCATCCTTCACAGCATTTGGATATAACTGAGTGGCTTGTTGGACTATTTCAATGTAAACCGCATGGCTGTGGGTCTGGAGCCACACGTGGGCTACATCAGGTGGGTTTTTACAAAAATAACAGTTTTAGATTCCACAGCTATCAGTTTTACCATCTCCATTGGCAGAATTTGAACCAAAGTGGATGTCACTTTGTGGAGAGTTAGTATTTTAGGTCAGGGATGTTTCACCACAACTCAACAGCACAAAGTAAAATTAAATCCAGAAAACTGCTTCAAGTTAAATTTTGAAATGGTTAAGACGTGGTTTATTGTTAGAATTGGGCTTCTGGAGAAGATATTGGAGGCAAAACATTTCACTCAGGAAATAAATGGAATGGCAGTGCTGCAGACTATTCAGTACTGAACACAAATCAAATAAAACATAGTGTGAAACCCTTTACATGATGAGCTCAGACACACACAATAGCCTTGGAGTAAATTACTGCAGATGCCGGAATATGTACTGAAAACAAAAAAATGCCGTAAATCACAGCAGATCCAGCAGCACCCAAATGTAATTTCCAGCATATTTTGTCTTCAGACAGAATAGCCATCCTTGTTCATTTCTAAATTATGAACCATTGCTGTCCCCTCCTTCCAAAAGTCTTATTTTCCCTCCCTGCCCAAGTATTTTCCCAGAAGGATAAAGTGTGAGTTTTAATTTAATTCTACACATCTTCACTTTAATTTCAAACACATCTTCATTAAGCAAACAGAGTAAGTCTATCCAGTTTCAATGGCATTGAGTTCCTTGATCTTTTCCATATGAGCAGGAATAGGGAAAATAATGCCCAAAAGAACTGTACAATTTAAAAGTGGAACTTTTAAAAATGCTATTAAACTCCCTTGCATTTGTTATGCTTCAGATTGAAACGGCTGAGCATGTTGCATTGAAATTCGTAATTACTTATCTAGTTTGGAATCCAAAATTTAAAATGTCACATCAATGAATTTACTGACTGTAGTTCAACAAATGTCATGTGCATTTTGCTAAATGTTGCAAATGGAAATTCCCCAAGGTGGACAATGGGCTATCCATTTCTCACATAGCTGAATGTCCAAGTAAACTATATTTATTATGTTCTTGTGATGTGGACATCATGTGCAGGGTTAGGGTTTGTTGCACATCCTTAATTGCCTCTGAAGTGAGAATCAACCACATTGCTGTATGTCTGGAGTTACATGTAGGCCAGACAAGAACAGTAGATTTCCTTGTTTCCCTGATAGGGTTCAATAATAATGGATGGTCGTTTCATTGTCACTAGGTTTAAATTGCAGATTTAGTTAATTTAATTTAAACAGCGTGTTGTAATTTGAATTCCTGTCTCCCCAAGCGTTACCCTGGGTTTCTTCAGGACCAACCCGGTGACATTATTACTGCATCACTGTCTCCCCATTTAGACTGATCGAGTTCCCTTGTTTGAATTCCAGCTAATGCAACTTAACTAATGTCAGGACTCAGGGACAAAAAAAAAATTATTATTTCTGCTCCAACTTGGCCCCAGCAGCGTGTGTAAGTATATGTGGCTATCAAGAACATAAAGGATAAAAAAAAATACTTGCAATCTAATATTTTACACTTAAATAATGGTCATTCAGACAAGATATATAAGGGTCACCCTTTCCCTGAGTAACCAGTATCTCTATCAATAACCATACTTTAGGAGGAGAAAAGGAGGTGGAAAGAACATTGAGGGAAATGTTAAACCAGAGTGATTGAAAACCGTACTTCACAATTTCTCCTTATAGACTGCGCTTGATGCAAGGTAAGAATGTATAAAATCAGCCTTCACTGTGCCTGTATATTGCTCTGTTGCCAAAGGTACAGCAGAAAGATAGAATTAAAGACCTTCACCTGTAATATGGTGTAATGTGTGTAAACCATTATCGGAGAACTGCTCCGACAGTTGACCAGCTGGTAGCACTGCAGACATACAGCAACTGCCTGTCTCTTACTCGCAATCAGTCCCATTTTGGTGTCATTTTTAAATGTAATTTACTTTCAGCGTTTACTCTCATTCAATCGAAACTGTTGTTTAAATGAATTGCAGAATGTATGTAAATATACTGGTTACACTGTTGCCATTAGGCTAGCTTTTAATTCCAAATTGTGTTTGCAGAACGGATGTTCCCGATGGGAACAAAGGGTTTAGGGAATAAAGCAGGAACACAGTACTGAGTTGCTGTTCGACCATGAGGGCAGTTAAGAGTCGACCATATTGGTGTGGATCTGGGGTCAGTTGTAGGCCAGACCAGGTAAGGATGGCAGTTTCCTTCCATTAATGAACTAGGAGTGTTCTGAAGAAGGGTCACTGGACCCAAAATATTGACTCTTCTTTCTCTCCACAAATGCTGCCAGACCTGCTGAATGTCTCCAGCTATTTCTGTTGATATTTTTTGACTTTGGGATACTAATGATCCAATAATGCACTCCAATGCAAGGCAGCAACAATGAAAACTGGAGCTGAGTCGATGGGCTGACTGGTCCAATTCTGCTTCTGTCTCTAATGGTCTAAAAGGCATTCCCTCTGAATGAAGGTGAGTGAATGATGGTTGTGAAGGTATTGGATGCTGATTGTCACAGATGTATGTCACTGTGGGGTCATCACAATATCTCTGGTTTGCCCTGCGCTACGGAGAGTGAACATTGTCTTTTATGCTGCCTATCATCAGGAATTCATTGTGATATGGTTAGAAATACAATGTTTAAATAGTTAGATGCATGGTTGCAGTGAGCTGAGAAATATCGAAGTAGTTCAGTATATACAGCAATGCTGTTTAGTAACAAGAATTATGTAACTGTATAAAGCAGCAATAGCCCAAAACAATGCCAACATTTCATAAACTTGTTGTATCAGAGACTGTTTAAAGCTGCAATATATCGTCCAATGTGTAATGTAATTATAATGTACAGGAATACCACTTCGATAACAGAATCTTTCGTCAGATTTTATTCTGGCTCATTAAAAGACTGTTTGCAGAATGAAACTAATAACAAATTATTTGAATGGGGAAAGGATATGTCAGCACCATGGGTCTGGATAAAGTTCCTTCTTTCCAGGTGGTGAGCTACCTACCCGTCTCCTACTTTGACAATAAATCCTTTTCATAGTCATCGCCAAAATGAAATAATTGCAGTTCAGTTAGTGCGTGAACTCGCTCCGACTGATTCTCACCCATGTTTCCTCCAAGTATCAAAAACCAAACTGTAAAAGAACTTTTCTGACCATGTTATTGATTGATATTTAACAGGAGACCATTCCCTCCCTCTTTGTAGTCCTGGAGGCGATGGTGGTAATCATAAGCAGCAGGAACAGCAGTAAGCCATTTGGCCTCTTGAGTCTGCTACACCAATTAATAGGATCATGGCTGATCCAACAATCTACTTTCCTGCATTTTCTCCCATAACCTTTGATTCCTGACTGACCAAGAATCTATCTGAGTCTTAAATATACGCAAGGACTCTGTCCCCATAGTTCTCTATGGTAGGGTGTTCCAAAGACTTACAACCCACTGAGAGAAGAAATTCCTCCTCATCTCAGTCTTAAATTGGCATCCCTTTAATCTGAGACTATACTCACTGGTCCTAGACTCTCCCAGAGGGGAAACATCCTCTCAGCATTTACCTTGTCAAGCCCATTATGAATCCTCTATGTTTCAATGAGATCACCTATTCTTCTTCTAAACTCCAGTGAGTAGAATCCCAACTTGTTTAGCCTTTGCTCGTAAGGAAATCCCTCCATATTGGGGATTATCCCAGTGAACATTCTCTGAATTGCTTCGAATGAAATGCGACAACACAATGTGGAGCTGTAAGGAACACAGCAGGCCAGGCAGCATCAGAGGAGCAGGTAAGCTGACGTTTCGGGTTGGGACCCTTCTTCAGAACTGACCTGAAACATCAGCTTTCCTGCTCCTCTGATGCTGCCTGGCCTGCTGTGCTCTTCCAGCTCCACACTGTGTTGTCTCTGACTCCAGCACAGCAGTTCTTACTTTCTTCGAATGAAATGATATTTTTCCTTAAATCAGGGGATTAAAACTGCTCACGGCACACCAGATTTGGTCTCACCAGCACCTTGCACAGTTGCAGTAAGACTTCCCTACTCTGATACTCCAACCCCATAAGATATGATATAGGAGCAGAATGAAGTCATTTGGCTCATTGAGTCTGCTCTGCCAAATCCCACTTGAAATAAGGGCCAATATTCCATTAGCCTTCTTGATTACTTGCTAACATCAGTGGTTTAGCAGTCTAGAGTCCCAGGCTGGTTCCAGACAGAGGGTGGTTCATGTGAGGAATGAACTTCCTGAGGAAGTGGTGGATGTGGGCACAATTACAATATTTATAAGACATTTAGATAAGTACATAGATAGGAAGGGTTTGGAGGGATATGGGCCAGGAGCAGGCAGGTGGCATTAGTTTAGTTTGGGATTATGACAGCATGGACCGTTAGACCAAAGTGTCTGTTTCTGTCCTCTATGACTCTACAGGTTCAAATCCCATGTTTTAGATAAAAATCTGGAATTAGATTAGATGCTCGTCTAATGGCAATCCTGTGGATTGTTGTAAACACCCATTTAATTTACGGAATTCCTTTAGGGTCAGGTCTTCATGTGACTCCCTGACGGACAGTTCTCCTGGAAAGTAAATCTAGCCAGGGATATTCATATCTCATGAATTAAAAAAAATACAATTGTCTTGATTTTCCTGTGCAGAGATTGAGACTCAGTGCGTAGAAGCTGAACATCATTTTTGTTGTTGGAGGAAACTCAATAAGAAAAACTGAGATGTTATTGACAGACTGAGCCACGATATTTAATGATTTTTTTTAATGAATCCAGTGTGAAGATGCTGTTGTATGAACAGTGATAGAGAAAGATGCAGAGGGAGTTTTCACTGAAGCTCAGCGGAGGGAGTCCACTGTTCTCACGTAGGGTCCTCGCTGATTTCATTTTCTTTCTCGTTTACCTCCCTCTCCCCTCTGAACCAGGTCAGAAATCACCGCAAGCGTCTCCACTTGAAATACCAACACAAAAATGTCATCTTTAATCTTGGGGGAATAGGGATTGGGGAGAATTTTTAAGAACCGTTTCATGCAACAGGTGTTTCTCCAGCAGTTCCTGTTTTTGCTTCTGATATCCTGCATCCGCAGTTCATTCGGGTTTTTGTTTATTTAGTGTAAGACCAATAAAGGTTTGAGTTGGGGGGAAAAGTAACTTTGAAAGTTTGAACGCAGTTGGGGGGCCAGTGTGAGTGAAATTGCGCTGTTCACAGGTAGCGCCTCCTTCTGGGGGCTGTTCCTTCTCCTGGGGCGGAGCCAGCGATGTCCTGGAACCTCCCCGCCACCCATCCCGCCAACCATCATCATCATCATCAGTCAGGGAGGTTAAACTTGTCTTAACTGCAACACATTCCCTCCTGGCTCAGCCTTGAAGCAGTGACCACATGTCTAATTGCAGGTTGGGCTCGCCTCCTGTTTAAAACAAATGCGGCCAGCAGCTGCGCGGGGCTGTGATACTCTGGGACACTCTGCAGAGTCGATGGCAATCGTACAATCAGAAACTTAAAGGGATATACCAAAAAAAAGACCTTCATTCCATTTTTGGTGGTGTTGATAACCTGCGCTGCAAAATCAAAAGTCTCACGATACAGTCTTCCGATTGAGGTAGGTTCTATTCGAATGCAAAACCAGTTTAAGTGTTTGTGACCAAATTTCAGCTGAAGGTCCCCAGCTGATAACATTTAAACATTGCGGGTTCGTTCCTACTGGGACTGACATAAAGTTGTCTTATTTAAATCTGCAGTTCTGCAAATTAATGCAGGTTGTTAAAGCTATGTTTCCCTGAGACTTGTTTCAATCGCAGAACACTTTCCGCTTCATGTCGGTGAAAAGGATTTGTTTGAGGTTCTATAAATGGAAGAAAATAGCGGGTTTAGGGGAAGATTTCTGCCTGAACAACCGTTCGCTGCACAATCTGATACAGACTGACCAGATGCAACAATTAAGTTAGAGGAAATATATAACATTGAAACTAAAGTTGTTCCCAATTCCTCAGTTGCAAGTATAGGATTTTGACTCTTAAACGCACACCGTGTCGACTATTACGAAATAAAATAACATAAAACAATTATCAATGAAACACACAGGATTCTTAGGGGACTTGGTAGAGGACATGTGGAGAGGTTGTTTCCCTCTGTGGGAGAGTCTAGGGCCTGACCTGATCATCTCGGAGTAAGAGTCACAGATTTAAGATAGAGATAAAGAAGGATTTCTTCTTTCAGAGGGCAGTGAACCTGTGGAATTCTTTACTGCAGGGGGCTGTCGAGGCTGGGTCATTAAGTATATTCAAGGCTGAGATAGATTTATAGTACGAGAATCAGGGCAGGAAAGTGAGTTGAGGTTTATCAGACCAGTCACGATCGTATTGAATCTCAGAGCAGACTGGATGGGCTGAATGACCTACTTCTGCTGTTTTATGAGTCTTACTAATGTATTAATATAAACTTTAGCACCATCTGAAATTGTGCAGAAAACTTTAATTTACATCAGAGTGGAATACAAAGTATGAACATTCCTGCAGTTTTGAAACAAATTGTATCCATTTGATAGGCCCTAGCTTCCTTCCACTGCTGTAACTTACTGCTTTTTGCCTGCACTCCATTTCTGGTTTGCTCTATATCCTCCTGTTCGCCTGCAGCCACCTCTCTGTCCCTTCTCTCTGTCTCTGACAAATTTTGGTTAAGAAGTCATAGAGCCATACAGCACAAAAACAGATCCTTCAGTCCAACTCATTTGCACCGACCTGATATTCCAATCTGACCTAGTCCCATTTGCCAGCATTTGGCCCATATCCCTCTAAACCCTTCCAATTCATGTACCCATCCAGGTGCCTTTTAAATGTTGTAATTGTACCAGCCTCCACCACTTCCTCTGGTAGCTCATTCCACACACGCACCACCCTCTGCGTGAAAAAGTTACATATCAGGTCCTTTTTAAATCTTTCCCCTTTTACCTTAAACTTATTATCCTCTAGTTTTGGACTCCCCCACCTTAGGAAAAAAGATCTTGGCTCTTCACCCTATCCATGCCCCTCATGGTTTTATAAACCTCTATGAGGTCACCCCTCAGCTTCTGATGCTCCAGGGAAAAAAATGCCTCAGTCTATTCAGCCTATTTCTATAATTCAATCCCTCCAGTCCCAGAAACAGCCTTGTAAATCTTTTTTGGACCCTCTCAAGTTTAATGACATCCTTCCTACAAAAGAGTGACCAGAATTGTATGCAATATCCTGAGTGGCCTCACCAATGTCTTGTACAGCTGCAACATGATGCAACTCCTTTACTCAATGTTCTGACCAATAAAGGCAAATGTGCTGAATGCCTTCTTTACCAGCCTGTCTACCTGCAACTCCACTTTCAAGGCACTATGCACCTGCACCCCAAGGTCCCTTTGTTCAGCAACAGTCTCCAGGACCCTACCATTAACTGTATAAGTCCTGCCTTGGTTTGCCTTAACAAAATGCAATGACTCACATTTACCTAAATTAAACTCCATCTGCCACTTCTTGGCCCATTGGCCCATCTGATCATGGACCCATTGTACTCGGTGATAACCTTTTTCACTGTCCACCTATTTTGGTGCCATTTGCAATCTCACTACCAATGTCTGCTATATTCACGTCCAAACCATTTGTTTAAAAGATGTAAAGCAGTGGACCCAACACCAATCGTTGTGGCACTCCGCTGGTCACAGGCCTCAGATTGAAAAGCACCACCCTTCAAGCCAATTTTGTATCCAGTTGGCTAGCTCCCCCTGGATCCCATGTGATCTAATCTTACTGATGAGTCTACCATGCAGAACTTTGTCAAAAGCTTTGCTAAAGTCCATTTTATAATGTGTACTGCTCTGACTTCATCAATCTTCTTTGTCACCTCTTCAAAAAACTCAATCAAGTTAATGAGACATGATTTCCCACGCACAAAGCCATGTTGACTATCCCTAATCAGTCCTTGCCTTTCCAAATGCATGTAAATCCTGTCTCTCAGAATCCCCTCCAACAACTCACCCACCACCGATGTAAGGCTGACCAGTCTATAGTTCCCTAGCTTTTCCTTACAGCCTTTCTTAAATAATGGGACCACATTAGCCACCCTCCAGTCTTCTGGCACCTTACCTGTGGCTGTTGATAATACAAATATCTCAGCAAGGGGCCCAGCAATCTCTTCCCCAGATTTCCACAAAGGTATGGGATACACCTGATCTGGTCCTGGGCACTTATCTACTGTTATGCATTTTAGACCTCCCGCACCACCTCTTTTGAAATATGGACACTTGTCAAGACATTACTATTTATTTCCCCAAGTTCCCTAGCTTCCACGTCCTTCTCCACAGTACATAATAATGTGAAATATTCGTTTAGTATCTCACCAATCTCCTGTGGTTCCACACAAAGGCGGCTACGTTGATCTTTCAGGAGCCCTATTTTCTCCCTAGTTACTATTATTTTCTTAATGTACTTATAGAATGTCTTTGGATTCTCCTTAACCCGATTTGCCAAAGCTATCTCATGTCCCCTTTTTGCTGTCCTGACTTCCCTCTTAAGTATATCCTACTGCCCTCATACTCCTCAAGGGATTCACTCAATCCCAGCTGTCTCAACCTGGTATAGGCCTCCTTCTTTTTCTTGACCAGAGTCCCTGTTTCTCTCGTCATCCAGCATTCAGTACATCTACCAGCCTTGCCCTTCACACTAACAGGAACATATTGTCTCTGAACTTCTGTTATCTTGTTTTTAAAGGCCTCCCACTTCTCAACTGCCTCTTTACCTGCAAATTGCCTCCACCAATCAACTCACCAATCAAGTTCCTGCCTAATAACATCAAAATTGGCCTTACTTCAATTTAGAACTTTAACTTTTTGATCAGTTCTATCATTTTCCTAAATTAATTTAAAATTAATACAATTATGATCACTTCCCCAAAGTGCTCTGCCACTGACAGCTCAGTCACTTGTTCTGCCTTATCTCCCAAGAGAACATCAAGTTTTGCTCCTTCTCTCATAGGTACATCTACGTATTCAATAAGAAAATTTTCTCGTACATCCAAGCCCTTAACACTATGGCAGTCCAGTCTATGTTTTGATAGTTGATCATCTCTATCACTTTTCAGAATTATTCTCCATTCTGCAAGGACAGCTCTGTCTGTGTGCTCTGTGGATGTGCCTCATTGTGTCTCTCCCATTTTGTATAAACTGTTGCGTAAACTCACCTATTCCCCCTGCACCTAAAGGGAGCAGTCCAGTGAAGCCAGGGGCTGAAGCACACGACCAGGGAAACTAGGGGCAGGGAATGTCATTAATAATGCCAGGGATCTGGGTAATTTGGAGGAGTTGGGGTTTTTTGGGATAACTTTGAGGAAGGAAGAAATGGACAAATTGACTTCTTGGAAGGGATGGAGGACAAAAAAAAGTGGCAAAGCCAGATAGCAGCAAAACAAACTAGTACAGATGCTGGAAATCTGCTGTCATAGAATCATAGAGATCTACAGAACCATTAGGCTCATCCAGTCTGCACCAGTCAAAACCAACCACCTAACTATTCTAATTCCATTTCCTAGCACTTAGGCCCACAGCCTTGTATGCTTTGGCATTGCAAGTGACCATCTAAATACTTCTTAAGTGAGGGTTTCAATCTCTTCCACTCTTACAGACAATGAGTTCCAGATTCCCACCACACTCTGGGTGTAAAAGGTTTTCCTCACATCCCCTCTAAACCTTCTGCACCTGACCTTAAAGCTGTACCCCTGATCATTGCTCACTCTATTTCTTTCTGCCTCCGCTATTGTCAATTGAAAACTCTATATGTGTTCCTCTCCTCCGATGCTGCTTGACGAATTCAGTATTTCTGATTATTTTAAATGAAAGCTCAGTAAAGGTGTATAAGGAGGGGGTTGAATAAAAGGGGACAGTGCAGAGAGGGACTAGGAGATAGTCCCTGTGCTCGTGAGACGGGAGGGAGGGCCTTCTCCATGTTGTATCAATAAACTTGATGGCGATGCTAATATGCGAGGTTTAGCCTGTGCTTATGGTGTACCTGCCCCTTCCTGATTTCAGCTCCTGCTCTTCCTCTCTCAGTGTTGTGGAGGCCACCAGTGCAGGTAGGTTCCAGACCATGTCTGCAATGGGATTGATCTGGAGCTGAAACTGAGGAATAGATCCCTGTCAAAGGAATTGATTAGCAGCGAGGGCTGAAGCCCTAGACAGATGATCACAGCACCATATTAACACACACACACACATGCACACACACACACACAGATGCACAGACACATACACACACACAGATGCACACACACCATAGGCACACACACACATACACATACACGCACACACACACATACACAAGGATCATGTCTTACCCACTTGATAGGATTCTTTGAGGAAGTGACAAAGTCAATAGATGAGGGAAGGGCAGTGGATGTCATATACGTGGACTTCAGTAAGGCATGTGATAAGGTTCCCCATGGTAGGCTGTTGGAGAAAGTGAAGTTGCATGGGGTCCAGGGTGTACTAGCTAAATGGATAAAGAACTGGCTGGGCAACAGGAGACAGAGAGTTGTAGTGGAAGGGAGTTTCTCAAAATGGAGAACTGTGACCAGTGGTGTTCCACAGGGATCCGTGTTGGGACCACTGTTGTTTGTGATGTACATAAATGATCTGGAGGAAGGTATAGATGGTCTGATTAGCAAGTTTGCAGATGACACTAAGATTGGTGGAGTAGCAGATAGCGAAGGGAACTGTTGGAGAATGCAGCAGAATATAGATAGATTGGAGAGTTGGGCGGAGAAATGGCAGATGGAATTCAATCTAGGCAAATGCGAGGTGACGCATTTTGGAAGAGCAATTCAAGACTGAATTCAAGAGATAAATGGAAAAGCCCTGGGGAAAATTGATGCACAGAGAGATCTGGGTATTCAGGTCCATTGTACCCTGAAGGTGGCAACGCAGGTCGATAGAGTGGTCAAGAAGGCATACGGTATGCTTTCATTCATTGGACGGGCTATTGAGTACAAGAGGTGGCAGGTCATGTTACAGTTGTATAGCACTTTGGTTCGACCACATTTGGAATACTGCGTACAGTTCTGGTCGCCACATTACCAAAAGGATGTGGATGCTTTGGAGAGGGTGCAGAGGAAGTTCACCAGGATGTTGCCTGGTATGGAGGGCGCTAGCTAGGAAGAGAGGTTGAGTAGATTATTTACATTAGAAAAACGGAGGTTGAGGGGGGACCTGATTGAGGTCTACAAAATCATGAGGGGTATAGACAGGGTGGATAGCAAGAAGATTTTTCCCAGAGTGGGGGACTCAATTACTAGGGATCACGATTTCAAGGTGAGAGGGGAAAAGTTTAGGGGAGATATGCGTGGAAAGTTCTTTACGCAGAGGGTGGTGGGTGCCTGGAACGCGTTGCCAGCGGAGGTGGTAGAGGCAGGATAGCGTCATTTAAGATGTATCTAGACAGATACATGAATGAGCAGGGAGCAGAGGGATACAGATCCTTGGAAAATAGGCGACATGTTTAGATCGAGTATCTGGATCGGCGCAGGCTTGGAGGGCCGAAGGGCCTGTTCCTATGCTGTAATTTTGTTTGCTTTTTGTTCTTTTGAGTGTGGCGCAGTGGAGACAGGAGGGAGTTTGGATTGTAAACACAAAGACTCATGCTGAAGTCTTTAGACTGACAGCCAGAGTTTGAGAAATGGAGCTGGACAGTGAGAGAGAGAGAGAGAGAGAGAGAGGATGAGGGTGCTAATGTCACCACATCAGACCTTACTTACATGTTACTGAGGTCACATAATAGAAAGGACTCTCATGGAATCAGTTGCTCACTCTCAAACAGTAAATGTCCTACTGTGGAGAATGATCTGAAATTGGAATGGCTAGTGCTATTTTCTGAGTCAAGCATAGAGATTGCTGGAGAAACTCAGCATGTCTGGCAGCATCTGTGGAGAGAGAGAGAGACAGTCTGATATGATGTGACTATGATATGATTTTGTCTCTGATTTCCAGCAGCTGCAGTTTTTTTTTGTCTGTAATGACTCTTCTTCAGAACTCGAAGTTATAATTCTACTTTCTCTCTTCAAAAATGTTGCCAGACCTGCTGAGTTTCTCTAGCACTTTCTTTCATTTGTTTCCAATCTTTTGATTATTTGGTTGTCAGTGCAGGTTTTACAGCCAGAGAGAGGTGTTAGCCAGACATAACATTTCAGCAACTGTTCTCTTCTAAACAGGTTTAATCTTTCTGTGCCAAGAAGCCAGTGTGAAACACATTTCATTCAAAAACGAGCAGTAGAAAACTGAGAGGTTTATGTAAAATGTGTTGCAGACAATTAAAAGTTGCCCAAAATGTGGACCACAGGCTAGTGCCAGAGGTTGAGAGTTTCCTGTAATCCCCTCATGTGTAGAAGGAAATCACTGCAGAGAATCCAAAAAGAAAGGGGTGATCTCTGAATTCGGATATTGTGTCTGTGGAGACACTGGTGAGAGAACCATTACAATGCAGGTTCCAACACTGTTCACTTGAAACTGCAGGTCGGATGTAAACAATCAGATTTGAAACAAACAAAAGCTGATATTCCCCAAGATTCATTTAAAATATTTGTCAGTCTACATTTGAGATACATTCGATGGTCTAGGCATCATGTGAAGTGGTTAATGAGGTGCAGCGCTCTTCGGAATGCAGTATTTGTTTGAAATTAACGCTTCTGTCTGATATATATTTAAAAATGTACATTGCTTGGCACTGGAATAAGAATTAATCGCTTTAAAATTGTCCTAGTTAAACTGGAGGAGCTATGGAGAGCCAATATCAAAACTGTTTTACAGTAGAGTTCCTATTTTCAAAAAGGTTTCAGAGAAAAAATAATGGATTTAGGAGCAGATGAAGGTCATTTGGGTCTTCGAGCCTGCTCCATCACAGGGCTGTGGTCTCAACTTCATAGATCATAGAATCCCTACAGGGTGGAAACGGGCCCTTTGGCCCAACTCGTCCACTTTGACCCTCAGATCATCCTACCCAGACCCATCCCCTATAACCCACCTAATCTACACATCCCTGAAAACTACAGGCAATTTAGCACGGCCAGTCCACTTAGCCTGCACATCTTTGGACTGAGGGAGGAAACTGGAGCACCTGGAGGAAACCCACACAGACACAGGGTGGATGTGCATACTCCACACAGTCGCCCGAGGGTGGAATCAAACCCAAGTTCCTGGCACTGTGATGCAGCAGTGCTAACCACTGAATCACCGTGCCGCCCACTTTCCTCTCTGTCCCGTTGGAATAGATAAATGCCTTTGTACTCATGTTCTAGGTACTGTATTAGTATAAAGGATGGATACTGGTAGGTGTCCACATAAGCTCACTAGCAACCTGTTGCATTATATCACATCTGTTTCTGCTTTTGCAGGTCACTGGTAAGATGCAGCTTGTAGCCCTCAGCTCTGCAGAGCACTTCAACTCCGACCAGCTCTCATCTCATGCAAACCCGAGGAGTTATTCTTTAGGAGGGTATGTGACCAGCTCAGCGCTTCGAGGCGAGACCAGCTCCATAACTGAAGGCGGGGAATGCAGCAATTGGGCTTATTATCACAGACCTGTAACCATCACCGTGATTGGAGTTCTGGGTTTATTGGCTGGCATCGTCCTTACCATCCTCTACTTCACTCGAATGGTCGAAGTGCCTTATGTCCTTGGGCCAATTTGCCTGTCCATTGGTTTAATGTTCATGGTCACTGGACTAGTGTGGCTTCAGGTCATTAAGGAGAAGATCAAACATCAAGGATTAATTAGGATACTGCAGGCCAGGCAGCCTGCTCCATGATACGTCCAAATTGTCTTGGGTTTTCCAGTTACACACATGGAAAAAGCATAAGTCTATAAGATTCTTCTGTGCCTTTTCAAGCGTGCCTTACTTTAACAAGATATTACCATCATTAAAGTCCAGTGTTACTTCTTCGTAATTCAGTGTGGATTGTCACTCTATAAATTCAAAGGGATTACTTTATAATCATTAATCATTCACTTTTGGTGTCATTGAACATTATCCACATGAATGATACCATCCTTCTGTATGAACCAAAATCTAAGTTATTTCTTATAAAACAATGAAGGTTCAAATAAGTTTTACGCTGTGACATGCCCTCTGCACCCATTCTAGTTTCATATTTTTAGAACTAGATACAAAATTCAAATGCGGGATAGGTGCAAGTTATAACTCTGTTTTCCTAGGTTTAGAAAATCAAAGTGCATCTTCAGGTTACCATTTATCAAGTTGCAATGTATAGGGAGCTGTAGAAAATGTTATGAATTATCCTTAGTGGTTCATGTGTGTAATGAACTTCCTAAGGAAGCGGTGATGTGGGCACAGTTACAATGTTTAATTTAGGAGAAGTACATGGATAGGATTTGTTTGCAGGAACACAGGCCAAGTGCAGGCAGGTGGGACTAGTTTAGTTTGGGATTATGGTCAGCATGGGCTGGTCGGACTGAAGGGTCTGTTTCCCTGCTGTATGACTCTATGAGTCATCGCCACTCTTTTTGTGCTGTTATGATATGGGTGCCTAGCTGATTAACATGATGGAGTGATTTAATACACTTTTTTCAGCAACAGGGCAAACACCACAACTCAACTTTTGATTTCAGCCCAGCCTTGCTCCCTGATTTGTATTGGATTAGCGTGAAAGTAACAGCCCAAGAATATTTAAGATCACCTCTCCTAAGTCTATTTTTTCCTTGGAGTTCAATCTGAACTACAGCACCAAATGTTCTTGTATACCAGTCTTGATTTCATTTTTTACAAATCTCCAATCCTTACTATTTCAGTCTCTGATGTGAGAGAAGAAAAATTTTGGCTGCAGGAGAATCAAAGACTAGTTTAGGATTAAAATTCAGATAATGTTTAAATCACATTTTAGAGTCATAGGGACATACAGCACAGAAACAGACCTCCGGTTCAACCAGCCCATGCTGACCATAATCCCAAATTAAACTAGTCCAGCTGCCTTCGCTTGGCCTATATCCCTCCAAAACTTTCCCATTCATGTACTTATCCAACATCTTTTAAACGTTGTAACTGTACTCACATCCATCAATTTCTCTGGAAGTTCATTCCACACACAAACCACTCTCTATGTAAAAACAAATTGCCCCTCAAGTCTTTTCTGAAGTTTTTTCCTCTCACCTTAAAAATATGCTACCTAGTCTTGAAATCACCCACTCTAGGTTAAAAACATTGGCCATTCATCTTATCTATACCCTTCATTATTTTATAAATCTCTATAGGTTCACCCCTCAACCTCCTATGCTCCAGTGAAAAACATCCCAGCCTATCCAATCTCTTCCCAAAACTCAAACACTCCATTCCTGGCAACATCCTGGTAAATCTCTTCTAACCCCTCTTCCGCTTAATAATATCCTTCCTGTAACAGAGTGACCAGAAATGGACACAGTTATTCCAGAAGAGGCCTCACCAATGTCCTGTACAACCTCAACTTAATGTCCCAACTCCAATACTCAAAGGTCTGAGCGATGAAGGCAAGTGTGCTAAATGCCTTCTTAACCACCCTATCTGCATGTGATGCAAACTTCAAAGAATTATGTACTTGAAATCCTCGGTCTCTCTGTTCTGCATCACTATCTAATGCCCTACTTTTAATTGTATAAGACCTGCCCTTGTTTGTTTTACCAAAATACAATACTTCACATTTATCCAAATTAAATTAATCCAAATTAAACTTCATTTTCTCAATCTCTTTACATAATCACTAATTTGAATCACTGTCAGGTACTCAGTTTCACTTTTTTGCTGTTTCTCATACAGCACGCAATATCATTTTATTCACAAGGTTTGGTTCATAGAATATATTGTTTTTCTTTCTGGCTTAATTGATATGAAGTTTATTAAACTCTGCATTTTGATGTAACAAAGCATGCTACTGGATGTAGAAATTAAATCAGTTAAACACTTAATTACAATTAAAATATACTGTAAAATAAAAACTTTAACAAAATCATTAATAGTTGGTACAGTGGTAACATTTTCATTAAGAATTTAATCTTATGTTGAAGAATAATTTTTTTATGAAAAGACACCAAAATAATGTAACTCCAATATAGAAACTGCCTGACAAAGCATTATATATTGAACACGGATGTCATTGTGTTTAAATATATTAAATATTACTCGTTTAACTCATTGTATTTGTAATTCTTTAAAGAGCATAGCATTTAATTTTTAACAGATGTCCTTGAAAAAATGCATAGTTCTCAGGAGTAGAACATAAGAACATAAGAACTAGGAGCAGGAGTAGGCCATCTGGCCCCTTGGGCCTGCCCCGCCATTTAATAAGATCATGGCTGATCTTTTTGAGACTCAGCTCCACTTACCCGCCCACTCACCATAACCCTTAATTCATTTACTGCTCAAAAATTTATCTAGCCTTGCCTTAAAAACATTCAGTGAGGTAGCTTCAACCGCTTCACTGTGCAGGGAATTCTGCAGATTCACAACCCTTTGGGTGAAGAAGTTCCTCCTGACCTCAGTCCTACATCTGCTTCCCTTTATTTTGAGGTGATGCCCTCTAGTCCTAGTTTCACCTGCTAGAGGAAACAACCTCCCTGGCTCCATTTTATCTATTCCCTTCATAATCTTATATGTTTCTATAAGATCTCCCCTCATTCTTCTGAATTCCAATGAGTATAATCCCAGTCGACTCAGCCTCTCCTCATAATCCAACCCTCTCAACTCTGGAATCAACCGAGTGAATCTCCTCTGCACCCCCTCCAGTGCTAGTATATCTCTTCTCAAGTAAGGAGACCAAAACTGCACACAGTACTCCAGGTGTGGCCTCACCAGGACCCTATACAGCTGCAGCATAGCCTCCCTGTTTTTAAACTCCATCCCTCGAGCAATGGTAGGCAAAATTCCATTTGCCTTTTTAATCACCTGCTGCACCTGCAATCCCACCTTCAGCGAGTCATGCACAAGGACACCCAAGTCCCTCTGCACAGCAGCATGCTGCAATTTTTTACCATTTAAAACATAATCCATTTTGCTGTTATTCCTACCAAAATGGATGACCTCACACTTATCAACATTGTACTCCATCTGCCAGACCTTTCCCCACTCACTTAGACTATCTATATCCCTCTGCAGACTTTCAGTGTCTTCTGCACACTTTGCTCTACCACTCACCTTAGTGTCATCTGCAAATTTTGACACACCACACTTAGTCCCCACTCCAAATCATCTATGTAAATTGTAAACAATTGAGGTCCCAACACTGATCCCTGAGGCACACCACTAGCCACTGACCACCAACCAGGAAAACACCCATTTACCCCTACTCTTTGCTTTCGACTGGTCAACCAATCCTCTATCCATGCCAATACATTACCTGTAATACCGTGCAACTTTATCTTATGTAGCAGCCTTTGGTGTGGCACCTTGTCAAATGCCTTCTGGAAATCCAGATACACCACATCCACAGGTTCCTCATTGTCCACCATGCAAGTAATGTCCTCAAAGAATTCCACCAAATTAGTTAAACATGACCTACCCTTCATGAACCCATGCTGGGTATTCCCAATGGGACAATTTATATCCAGATGTCTTGCTATTTCTTCCTTAATGATAGATTCAAGCATTTTCCCCACTACCGAAGTTAAGCTAACTGGCCTATAGTTACCTGCTTTTTGTCTACTTCCTTTTTTAAACGGTGGCGTCACATTTGCTGTTTTCCAATCTGCGGGAACCACCCCAGAGTCCGGTGAATTTTGGTAAATAATTACTAGTGCATTTGCTACTTCCCCCATCACCTCTTTTAGTACCCTGGGATGCATTTCATCAGGGCCAGGAGACTTGTCTACCTTTAGCCCCATTAGCTTGCCCAGCACTGCCTCCTTAGTGATAATGATAGTTTCTAGGTCCTCACCTGCTAGAACCTTCTTGCCATTAGTTTCGGCATGTTACTTGTGTCTTCCACTGTGAAGACCGACACGAAATAACTGTTTAATGTCTCGGCTATTTCCTCATTCCCAGTTATTAAATTGGCCTTCTCATCCTCTAAAGGACCAATGTTTACCTTCACCACTCTTTTACGATTTACATATTTATAGAAACTTATAGAAACTGCCTGTTTTTATATTCTGAGCTAGTTTACTCTCATAATCTATCTTACTTTATAACTTTTTTTGTGGCTTTCTGTTGGTCTTTAAAGATTTCCCAGTCTACTAGTTTCCCACTACACTTTGCTTTTTTGTATGTGTTTTTTTTTCAATCTGATACTTTCCTTTATTTCCTTAGACATCCATGGCTGGCTCTCTCTTTTCCTACAGTTCTTCCTTATCACTGGAATATACTTCTGCTGAGCACTGTGAAAAATTGTTTTGAAAGTCCTCCACTGTTCCTCAATTGACCCACCATAAAGTTTTTGCTCCCATTCTACCTTAGTTAACTCCTTCCTCATTCCTTCATAGTCTCCTTTGTTTAAGTACAGGACATAGGTACTGGATTTAACCTTCTCAGGCTCCATCTGTATTTTAAATTCAATCACACTGTGATCGCTCCTTCCGAGAGGATCCCTAACTGTGAGATCATTAATTATTCCTGTCTCATTACACAGGACTAGAAGTAGGCTACTTGGCACTTTGAGCCTGCCCTGTCATTCAGTAAGATCTGGATGTTGTCTCAAACCCAGTTTCCTGTCTGCATCCCCAACCCCTTAACCGTCTACAGCCTATCTATCAAAAATCTACCCAACTGTGCCTTGAATATGTTAGGTGACAGAACCTCCACTACTTTCTGGGGAAAGGAATTCCATAGGCAAACAATCTTCTGAGAGAGAATAATTATGCTCATCTCTGTCTTTTTATTCTTAAACGGTGTCCTCTAGTTCATCCACAAGAAGAAATATTCGTTATCAAGTCACCTTGGGATCTCGTACGTTTCAACGAGATCACTTGGAAAATACCGAGGATGCTGGAAAAGCTGAAAAGACAACGTGCTGGAGAAACGCAGGAGTTCTAGCAGCATTTATGGAGAGAGAAACAGAGTTATCATTTCACGTCCTGTATCACTATTCCTCAGAACAACTCATTAATTCCGTTTTGCTCTCTCTACAGATGCTACCAGACTGCTGGGTTTTCTCCAGTATTTTCTGCTTTTTTTTGAGAATTTACTCATTTCAGTTTAGACGAGTGGCATGCAATGCGGAGGGGAAGGACAGAGCAGAGGACCTCCCGTGGACCTGTGCCTGACCAACCTTGAAAGGTCTAGGCAGGAGGCACTGGAAGGGGTGGTAGCATCCAACTATTTACCCCTCTTCTGTGGGTATGTCTACAGTCAAGTTGTCCATGGAGACAGAGCAGATGGTGTCTTACAGCATATAATAGAACATAGAACAGTACAGCACAGTACAGGCCCTTCGGCCCACGATGTTGTGCTGACCTATTATCCTACTGAGATCAAACTACTCTGCATAGACTCTTAATATTTTCTCAATGACCAACGTTAACCTAACTGGTATATAGTTAACTGTTTTCTGTCTTCCTTTTTTGAGCAAGGGTGTTACATTGGCAGTTTTCCAATCTTTTGGGACATTTTCAGAATCTAAGAATTCTTGAAAGATTATTACCATTGCATCCACAAACTTTTTATATATATTATTTATATATATATAGATATATATTAGCTAATTAGTTACTTTCTTTAATACCCAAGGATGCTTTCCATCAGATCCAGGGGACTTGTCAACCTTTGGCACCATTAGTTTCCCTGGTATTTTTTCTCTCATGATAGTTATTGTATTTATTTCCTTCCTGCCCACCCCTCCATTAGCATCTTGATTATTTAGTCATTTTGGAATGCTATTGTGAAGACTGATGTAAATCATTTATTTAATTCTTCTGCCATTTCTCAGTTTTCTATTTCCCCAGCTTCATTCTCCAATGTTCATCTTGGCCTCTCTTTGCATATATTGAAAGAAAATCTGCTTTCATATTACTTGCTGTTTGCCCTCATTGTTTATTTTCTCCTTTTTTTGCTATTTGTCAGTTATGTTCAGTTGGTTTTTAAAACTTGTCCAATCCTCTACAACTAAGTTACGATTAACCTTTGCCACATTGAATGGTTTTTAAAATTCAATTTGAAGCAAAGCTTCAAACAATATCTGTATTGCAGTTCTCAATGAATTATTATTGGAAAAAGAGAACAGCAAAGTGAGAAGAGAAGTGAAAACCATGTTGTGGTAAAAAATATGGCCAATTCTAAGTGTAATGGACCGACTAACAAAAGACAATAATGAGCAAGAGGTAGCAGGTCAAAACACCACCACTGAGTCTGCTTGTATTAAGTCAAAAAATCTATGAGGCTGAGTATCAGTTTCAGAGACACAGGGTCACTGAATTATTAAGGTGCATAAGGAGGCAGTTCAGCCCATTGTGTACATGTTGTATGCTCTCCAGCTTCTGTCTTCTGTAACCCTGCTCATTTTCCTTTTCAATTAACCATCTAAATTCCCATTAAATGCCTCAACTGAACCCACCTCCACCACATTCTCAGGCAGTGCATTTCAGACGCTAACCACATGCTGCATGAAAATGTTTGTTGGTGTATCACTTTTGTTTCTTTTACTAATTACTTTAAATTCTGCATGTTCTCATTCTCAATTGACAAAATTTGTCATGGTAGGCTGGACCAGAAGATTAAGTCGCATGGATCTATGGTAAGTTGGCAAATTAGATATACAAGTCATAGGAAACAGAGGGTAGTTGTGGATATGTGCTTTTCTGACTGGAGGTCTGTGACCAGTGGTGTTCTGCAAGGATCAGTACTGGGACCTCTGTTGTTTGTTATATATATAAATGATTTGGATAAAAATGTGAGTGGTCTAATTAGTAATTTTGCAGATGACACAAAAATTGGTGGAATTGTAAATAATGAGGAAGGTTGTCAAAGAATACAGCAGAATACTGATCATTTAGCAAGTTGGGTGGAGAAATGGCAGAATGAGTTTAATCCAAACAAGTGTGAGGTGATGCATTTGGGAGGTCAAACATAAAAGGAAAATACAATTAATGGCAGGACACTTAAGAGCATTGATGTACAGAGGGATGTTGGGGTCCAAGTCCATAGCTTCCTGAAAGTGGCAACACAAGTGAATGAGGTGATAAAAATGGCATTGGGCATGCTTGCCTTCATTGGTTGGGCCATTGAATGTAAAAGTTGGAAAGTCATGTTACAGCTGTATAAGACTTTAATTTGGCCACATTTGGAGTATTGTGTGCATTCTGGTGCCCACACTATAGGAAGAAAATGGAGGCTTTGGAAAGTGTGCATAAAAGATTAACGTTGCCTCGATTGGAGTGTGTTACAGATAAGGAGAAGTTAGACAAACTTGGATTGTTTTCTTTAGAGCATCAGAGCTGAGGGGCGATCTGATAGATGTATATGAGATTATTAGAGAGACATAGATGGGGTAGATAGTTTGAGTCTTTCTCCCAGGGTGGAAATGTCCAATACTAGAGGGCATGGGTTTAAAGTGGGGAGGTGATGGCCTAGTGGTATTATCACTGTACTGTTAATCCAGAGACCCAGATAACATTCTGGGGACCTGGGTTCGAATCCCGCCACAGCAGATGGTGGAATTTGAATTCAATAAATATCTGGGGTTAAGAGTTTAATGATGACCGTGAATCCATTATCCATTATCCATTGTCGATTGTTGGGAAAAACCCATCTGGTTCACTAATGTCCTGTTGGGAAGGAAGCTGCCATCCATACCTGGTCTGGCCTACATGTGACTCCAGACCCACAGCAATGTGGTTGATTCTTAACTGCCAGGTGGGCAATAAATGCTGCCTGGCCAGCAATGCCCTCATCCTGTGAATGAATTTAAAAAAAAAGGTGAGAGAGGAAATGTCTAATGGAGATATACAATGAAAGTGTTTTTACACAGAGGGTGGTAGGTGCTTGGAATGTGCTGCCAGGGGAGGGGGTAGAAGCAGATATATATGAGCAATGTTTAATTGGCATTTAGACAGACACATGATCAGGCAGGGAATAGAGGGATTCAGACCATCTGCAGGCAGGTGAGATTAGTTTAGAATGGTTGGCCCAGACATGGTGGGCTGAAGGGCCTGTTCCTGTGCTGTACTGTTCGATGTTCTATGTTCTTTCATGAGTGGGAGCGTTTTCTTCCTATTTACTCTGTCCAGACCTCTCAAGACTTTGTACACTCTAATCATTTCTCCTCTCAGTCTTCTCCTCTCCAAGGAGGAGTCCAAGCTTCTCCAAACATTCTTTATAACTGAAATTTCTCATCCCTGGAACCATTCTCAGAAAATTCTTCTCCACACTTCCCAATGCCTTCACTGCCTTCCGGTGCAACACCCAGGGCTGAATGCAATACTCCAATTGAGGCCAAACTAATGTTTTACATAAATTCAATATACCATCCTTGCTTTGTACTCCATGCTTCTACTAATAAAATCAAGAATACTTTATGCTTAGCTAACTACTTTTCTCACTTATCCTACCACCTTTAATGATTCTTGCACATAAACACCCATGTCCCTTTGTTACTGCACCACTTTTAAGGTTGTACCCTTTATGTTATACTGTCTGACCATGTTCTTCCTACCAAAATGTATCACTTCACCATACTCAACATTTAACTTCATCTGTCACTTCTCTGCCCATTCTATCGACTTGTCTATGACTTTGTGAAGTTCTATGCATCCTTCTCAAAGTTTGCAATGCTTTAAATTTCGTATCAGTCACAAATTTTGGAATTCTATCTTTTATATCAAGGTCTAGATCATGAACATTTTTAAGAAAAAACAAGCATTGAGGAGTTAAAGCTTCAGCCATAGTCAATGGTTTTGCAAGTTACTATTCTCACTTTCCTCAGTATCCTTGGATGGATTTAATCTAAATTCAGAGCCTCATCAACTTTAGGTACAGACACCCTATCCAATAACTACTCATCAGTTTTAAATCCTCCTTCTGATTGTATTTTCTCCACTGTCACAATAGTCTAGGTAGTATTTCCCTCCTTGGTAAAGACACCTCTTTCTATTCTCATACTTTTAGTACTCATTGAGAAAACTTTAGGATTCCCTTTTCGGTTAGCTGCCAGTCTTTTTTCATGGTCCCTCTTTGCTTCTCTTATTTGTTATCCCACTATCCCTCAGCCTGGTTTTTAATTAACCTACTTTCTACTGGACATCTGCCATAAGTGCACTTTGTCCTTTTCATCATAATGTCCAGCTCTTTTGTAACCCAGGGAGCTCTGGATTTGTTTATTCCACCTTTCCCTTTCGAAAAAACATAACTGACTGTACCCAGACTGTAAATTCTTTGAGGCAGCTCATTGTTTGTCTAAAGAAAAACCAAAAGAACTGCAAATATTTGAAGTCAGAAATCAGAAGTGAGTTCTGAGGAAGGGTCACTGGACCTGAAATGTTAACTCTGATTTATCTCCACAGATGCTGCCAGACCTGCTGAGCTTTTCCAGCAATTTCTGTTTTAGTTTGTCTTTGTTTGGCTATCATTTTTCTTGCCAGCCTTTGACACCAATTTACTTGACCCAGTTTCATTCTTACTCCACTGAAGTTGGCTTTCTTGCTTTGGAAAAGGAAAGTGAACAATCCATATCATCCAGCTCCACACCTTGTTATCTCAGATTTTCCAGCATCTGCAGTTCCTACTATCTCTAATCCATATCAGTAATCTACGTTAAATAAACTTCAGTAGGCTGTACAAAGGGAATAACTGATCACAAGCTGTGTTCTATGTAAACTGTGTGATATCGTTGTTGAATTTGTGAAATTGCTGAAACCATTTATGAAAACTAATACAACAAAATGGGAAAGTATTGAATATCTAGATATGTCCACAGAGGACATCTAATTCATAGCAAGCTGACATTCTTGAGAAGCGAAGGGGGTTAAGTTAATGAAGGCTTAAAGCTTTAGTCATATATTCAAGTAATAAGCAAAGCCAACAAAGCAGGTGTATGGAGAAATAATACTGTCAGAGGGCTTGAGTAAAAAAAAACAAAAATGCCTCTGAGAGACTTTGGAAAACAAGTTAATATGGGATGCACGGATATTGAAGTGTGGCAATTGTAACAGCATGCTGTAATCTGCATAAGGTGTTCTGTAACCCAGCAAAGTGTTTAACTTTCAGTGTTAAGGCTTCTCTGTAAGTGCATATGAAATCACAGAATCCCTACAGTGTGGAAGCAACCCATCAAGTTCACATTGACCCTCTGAAGAGCATCCCACCCAGATCCACACCCTACCTATCCCTTTAACCCTGCATTTCCCATGGTCAACCCACCTACCCTACACATCTTTGGACTGTGGGAGGAAACCAGAGCACCCAGCAGAAACGCAAGTATACACAGGGAAAATGAGCAAACTCCACACAGACAGTCACCTAAGAATGGAATCAAACCTGGGTCCCTGGTGCTAACCAATGGGCTACTTTGCTGCCCCTGTGATTTGCTGTTCTCCTGAAGTCCTCTCTCAATTTGTCTAGTAACTGTACAACATTAAGCAAGGGTGTGAAAGTTATCAGGGGCAGATGGGTATGGGATTTAAGGTGACAGTCAGTTCAGCCTTTGGAGTTTTGGCAAAGATTTGTAGCTCGGGTTGTGAGTGAGGTTGTTGACTTGCTTGCAGAGCTGGCTTGTTCTTGTTCAGATGTTTCATCACTATGCTGGGTGACATCATCAGTGGAGCCTCCGATGAAGCAATGTTATTCTACTCTGCTTGGAATTTATACTGTCCAGTCCGTTATGGTGAGTAGTGTCATTTCCAGTTTTGATCTATGTGGGTTTGTATATGGGGTCCAATTCTATATGTTTGTTGATTGAAGTCGGGTGGAGAACCATGCCTCTAGGAATTCCCATGCATGTCTATGTTTGGCTTGGACTACTATAGTTACCTTGTCCCAGTTAAACTGATGGCCTTCATTGTCTGAGTGTACTGATATTAAGGAGAGTTCGTTGTGCTGTTTTGCTGCTGGCTGATGTTCATGTATTTTGATGGCTGTTCAGTTCAGCCTTGATTCGACTGAATGGGAGAGCAGGCTCCAGGGACTGAATGGCCTCCTTCTGCTTCTAATGTCCCCGTGTAACAAAATGAATATGGGGATGTGAAAATCAATGCTAGATCAATCATGAGTGTAGCACAGGCAGAGGATTGGATGTCTAAATGGACCATGAGAATATGTAACAAAAATAAAGTCCTGTGGATGCTGCAAATCTGAAATAAAAACAGAAAGTGCTAGAAAAACTCTGCAGGTCTGGCAGTATCTGTGGAGAGAAAGCAGAGTTAGCTCTTCCAAACTGAAGGAGTGGTATTGGACTGGATGTGTAAAGGCAGTTTTGTCGTGTAAATTGCAATTTGCATTTAAAATAAGAGGCATTTTTCTTCCCATGTCATATAGTTCAGGAGGTTGGGAGGATACCTCCTGGTCAGAGACATTGAAAAGACCTGATCTCTCTGCTCTTTCACGGTAACATTCAGCCATAGATGTGTGTGCGCGAAGGGAGCACTCAGAGTATGAACAGATAATATTAGAAGTAAACAGTCTGCTCTCTGGATCCTGTCAAATTTTATCCAATTTGCCTTTATTCGATTTGAGGCTAAAAACTTGCACATCTTACACCGATTAAAAACAACCCCTCAGAATTTTCATCAGAAAATCTGTAAATTGAGTAAGAACCACACTTCGATTTGATCTGAGGTAAATCGAGTGAAAACCATGCAGGTGAAAAAAAGCAGCTCACTCAATGGAACAGTTGTAGTCAAACTGGGTCTAATCCCCTTGATGGAAATTGCTATCAATTCTGCTAGGAGGAGAAAACGACGGTAGAATTGAATTGCGTAATATAAAACAAGGAACTAACTGGAAATTGGAACAAAAACAGAAATTACTGGATAAACTTAGCAGGTTTGGCAGCATCTGTGCAAGGAAACTAGTCTTAACGTTTGGAATCCAGTTCTAAAAAGGTCGCTGAACTCGAAACGAAAACTCTTGTTTTCTCTCCACAGAATTAATTTAGGGTTCATTTAAGTGTTTCAAAACCACAACACAACGCATGAAAGTGGGCGATGAAAACAAATTGCTGAAGAAACTCGTCAGGACCGGCGGCGGCATCTGTTTAATGCTTCCAGTCCTCAATAAAACAAAGACACTGGAAATGTTAAACACAACCTGAAATTGCTGGAGAAACTCAGCAGGAGACTGAGGACTGGAAAAGTTGCACAAAACAAGAAATTGCTCCAGAAACTCATCAGGTCTGGCAGCATCAGTTTATAGTTGCGGATCCAGTGATCCTTTTTCAGCACTCTGCTTTTTCTCTCCACAGATGCTGCCAGACCCGCAGAGTTTCGACAACAATGTCTCGTTTGTGTGACATTTCGGGTCCTCAGTTTCCCGATGAGATTCTCCAGCAATTTCTTGTTTTGTGTAACTTTTCAAGTTCCCGGTTTTCTTGCTGAGTTTCTTCAGCGTTCTCTGTTCTTCTGTCAGTTACAGGGGGGAAGCTATGATGGGGCAGGGGTAGTGCCCCTACTTGTCAGCCAGGAGGCCTGACTTCAAATGTCAGCTCCACATCCCCCCCACCCAGAGTGGGGGTATGTAATGAAATGTGTGAGCAGGTTGGTTTAGGAGAGCCTGGCTGTGGGTGGGACAGGGACAGCCCGCCTCCAGGCTGACGTGGGCCAGGTACAGGGTGCCCAGGTGAGCGCGGGCGGAGCTGGAGGTGCCCTGCTCCGGGACAGAGAGAGGCAGTGCCACGGGGAGCGATGGCGCTACTCCAAGCTGCCCTGGGACGCTGTGCCTGCGCCTTCTGGCTGGCGGTGGCTTTTGACGCGGTGGGACTCACCGTGTTGCTCATCGGCGTCTTCGCCAACATTTTCTTCTACGACTTCCTGATCTACGCCGGCTCCATCGTCATCTTCCTCAGCTTGATCTGGTGGATCTTCTGGTACACGGGCAACATCGAGGTGCCCCAGCACCAACTGGAGGACGACGTGGGCCTGAAGGACAGGATGGGCTTCTTTCACCGCTGGTCCAGCCGCATCTCCACCAGCTTACGCAGGGTCTCCCGGAGATCCGCGTCCATGTCCAGGTCCAGGTCCAGCGGGCACAGACCATCCAACTTGACCGAGGAACCGGTGAAGACCCTCTCAGAGTCAGTGAACGCCGCGCTCAACCCTGAGCAGAGAGAGAGTACCGCGGACACAGCCAACACCCCTCTCTAAACCTGGGTAACTCAATCCCCCTTCTCAATTCTCCCCAGCTAAGCTGAGCTATTAGTGTTGACTCCTTTTCCCAGTGTATTTACTTAAAAGCTAATCATTAACCAGTCCTGCCCTTCGGGAAAGAGCGAGCTTGTTTGACTGTTGTTGCTTGAGTAACTGAAAGGGACGACTTTTTTTCCATCACGCTAGATCTGCGATCAAGCAGACAGGGTCCCTGAAAGTTTCCTATGTAAGCCAGAATGAAAGATAAAGAGGTGTTTTGCTGTGAAGGTTTTTCTACATTGAGGCCATACTTAGAGAGAGGAGAGGACACTATCTCCAGTCCCACTACAAGTTGTTCCTGACATCACAAAGGAGCTGAGTGTGGTCAGGTCCAGTCACAAACCAGTGACCACACACACACACTCACACACACATACATATATACACACACACACTCACACATACATATATACATACACACACTCACACACATACATATATACATACACACACATACACACACACACATACATATATACATACACACTCACACACATACATATATACATACACACATACACACACACTCACACATACATATATACACACACACATACATACACACACATACACATACATACACACACACACACACTCACACATACACACACATACATACACACACACACACACATATACACACACACACTCATACACACATACATACACACACATACACACACATACATACACACACACACACATACACACACACACTCTCACACACACTCACATACACACACACTCACACACACACACTCTCACACACCCACACCCACACACACACTCACATACACACACACATTCATACACACACACTCTCTCTCACACACACACTCACACGCACAAAACAATTACAAAGGTACACACATTACAAACAGGGTGTGCAATTACTCAGCTAACATCCACTACCTTCCCAGCAACCCAGTCAATTCCTCACAATGACCAAAATATATTTACATTCTCTTCCATTTTACTAGTAAATGCAATAACTAAGTTTGATGCATTCTTACAAGCGCCATGAGGATCTCAGTTCACAGGCCCCTTATCTCAGAATTGGTACAGCACAGAAGGAGGTTGTTCAGCCTGCCTTGTCTGTACTGGCTCCCCCAGTGATTGTGTCATTTTCCTGCCTTGCTCCATTGTTTCTACTTAAATACCTGATTCAATTCTCCCCGATGTCACAGGAAAGGTGTGTCATTCTCCTGACAACTGCTTTTGATCACCTAGGAGATCTTCAAGCTTTAGGGCTAGAGGAATGTTGAGGATCTGGGCACTTTCCAGATTGCCCCTCTCCTCCGTTGACCTAGTGTCAGTGTTGTGCTCTTATCAGAGGTGGTTGGTTATCAGGATGTGGAGGTGCTAGTGTTGGACTGGGGAGGACAAGTCAAAAGTCACATGACACCAGGTCATAGTCCAACAGGTTTATTTGAAATCTCAAGCTTTTGGAGTGGCACTGTCAGTGTACCTTCCACTCCCCACCAGCCCATTCTGACACCAATCATGACTGACTCCCTCATGACCAAGAGTGCCTCACACAACTCCTCCCTCACCCCTCACTAAGATGTGACCTCGACATGGAAATTCAATTGGTTTGAGGAATTTTAATTAGTCTTGTGCTTCCAGGTTATGTATGCTGAAAGTAGGTCTACTTGGAGTATCACTGCTGAGGGAGAATTATCTCCCTCTCTTGCACTACAATAGGAATACATTATTACAGTTAATGTCTGGTTCAACCTCAGATTTAATTCTGTTTCATCTTTACCCTTTTATTATTCATTCATGGGATGTGAGCATTACTGACTGGTCCAGCATTTATTGTTTATGCCAAATTGCCTTGAGAAGGTGCTGGTGAGCTGCATTCTAGAAATGCTGCAGTCCATGTGGTCTAGGTAATACCCACTATGCTGTTAAGGAGGGAATTCCAAGTTGTTGACTCAGAAATAGTGAAGGAACAATGAAGTAGTTCCAAATCAGGATGGTGCATGTTAGGAGAGAAATCTGCAGGGGGTGATGTTTCCATACCTCTACTGCCCTTGTCCTTCGAGTTGGTAGTGGTCACAGGTTTAGAAGGTGCCATCAGGGGAACCTTGGGGAGTTACTGCAGTGCATCTTGTCAATGCACACACTTCTGCCATTATGTGTCGGTGGTGGAGGGAGTGAATGTTGAAGCGGGAGGATGAGGCCAGTCAAGCAGCTGCTTTGTGGATTGTTGGAGCTGTACCCAACCAGGCAAGTAGGGAGTATTCTATTACATTCCTGTGTATGCTGGACAAGCTTTGGGGATTTGATGTCACTCAAAATTCCTAACCTCCAACCTTTAAATTTTTTTTTAAAGATTATTATCTGAATGGTGGCAGTCTAGGAAAAAATGAGGTGCAATGAGACGTGGGTGTCATGGTGGAACAACTGCTGAAGGTTGGCATGCAGATTCAGCAGGCAGTGAGGAAAGCTAATGGCATGCTGGCCTTCATAGTGAGAGGATTTGAGTATCGGAGTAAGGATGTCTTGCTGTAGTTATACAGGGCCTTGGTGAGGTTACACCTTGACTATTATGTGCAGTTTTGGTCTCCTAGTCTGAGGAAGGACATTCTTGCTATTGAGGAAGTCCAGCGAAGGTTCATCGGACTGATTCCTGGAATGGCAGGACTGACATATGACAACAGACTGGATCGACTGGGCTTGTACTCGCTGGAATTTAGAAGAATGATGGGGATCTCAAAGAAACAAATAAAATCCTGATAGGACTGAACAGGTTAGATGCGGGAAGAACGTTCCTGATGTTGGGGAAGTCCAGAACTAGGGGTCACAATCTAAGAGTAAGGGGTAAGCCATTCAGGACTGAGGAGAGGAAGAATTTCTTCATTCAGAGAGTTTGAACTTGTGGAATTTTCTACCACAGGAATCTGTTGGGCCCAGTTCATTAGATATATTCAACAGGGAGCTGGATGTGGCCCTGCAGCTAAAGGGATCAAGGAGTATGGGGAGAGGACAGGAATGGGATACTGAGATGGCATGATCAGCCATGATCGCATTGAATGGAGGTGCAGGTTTGAAGGGCCGAATGGCCTACTCCTGTCACTATTTTCTATGTTTCTTTGTTTATTGTCACGCGTACTCAAGTACAAAAGTACAGGAGCACAGTGAAAAGTTTTCAATGTTGCCACTCATGGTGCCATCTTAGGTACAGATACCTAGGTACAAAAACTTAAGAAAGAAATAAGGAACAAAGTTAAAAGTTAAACATTACAGTCACCTGCTCTTGTAACCGATAGTATTAATAAGGCTGGTCCATTTTAGTTTCTGGTCAATGTTAACCCCCAGGGTTTTGATATTGAGGGATTCAGCGATAGTAATGACATTGAACATCAAGGAGTGATGTTTGGATTCTCTCTTCTTGGAGTCGGTCATTGCACGGCACATGCGTAGCATGAATGTTACTTGCCACTTATCAGCTGAAGCCTGAATGGTGTCCGGGTCTTTTTGCTTATGGACGTGAATTGCTTCAGTAACTAAGGAATCATCAATGCTGCTGAACATTGTGCAATCATCAACAAACATCCCCACTTCTATGATGGAGGGAAAGTCATTGATGAAGCAGCTGAAGATGTTTTAACCTATGACACTTACCCTGATGATCTCCTCCAGATGTCCTCTGGGGCTGAGATGATTGAACGCCAACAACCACAACCATCTTCCTTAATGCCAGGTATGACATAACCAGTGGAGAGCTTTTTCCTGATTCCCATTGATTCCAGTTCTTAAAGGACTCCTTGATCCTACACTCTGTTGAATGTAGACTTGATGTCAAGGGCTGTTCCTCTCACTTCACCTCTGGAATTCAACTCTTTTGTCCATGTTTGAACCAAGGCTGTAATGAGGTCAGGAGTTGAGTGACCCTGGAGGAACCCAAACTGAGCACCAGTGTGTAGGTTAGTTACACTGCTTGATAGAACTATCGATGACCTCATCCATCACTTCAATACTGATGATTGAGAGTAGACTGAAATGGTGGTAATTGGCTGGGTTGAATTTGTCCTGTTTTTTGTTTACAGGAACATGCCTGGGTAATTTTCCACATGGTTGGGTAGATGCTAGTGTTGTAACTGAACTGGAACAACTTGGCTAGGGGCGTGGCTAGTTTTGGGACACAAGTCTTCAGTACTATTGCTGGAATGTTGTCAGGGCCTGTAGCCTTTGCAGTATCAGGTTCCTTCACTGTTTCTTGATATCACTTGATATCACATTGAATGAAAGCTGGCATCTGTGACACTTGGGACCTCAGGAGGAGGCTGATCATCCACTTGGCATGTCTGGCTGAAGATTTCTTCAAATGCTTCAGTCTTATCTTTTGAACTGATGCAAAACCATCATTGAGGATGGGGATATTTGTGGTGCCTGCACCTCCTGTTAGTTGTTTCATTATCCACTACCATTCATGACTGGATGTGGCAGGACTGAAGGGCTTAGATCTGATCCGTTAGTTGTGGGATTGCTTAGCCATGTAGATTGGAAGCTGTTTCACCATTTGGCATGCAGGTAATCATTCAAAAGGCAAATGATGGGTATACGAATAGGAAGGGTTTAGAGGAATATGGGCCAAATGTGGGCAAATGGGACTAGATTAATGGAGAATATCTGGTCAGCATTGGTGAGTTGGACTGAAGAGTCTGTTTCCATGCTATACATCTCTATGACTGTAATCCTGTATTGTAGAGTCACCAGTTCAACACCTCATTTTTAAATAGGTGTTGCCCCTGGCCTGGCCTCCTGCAGCCTTCACTGAACAGTCTTCTTGTTTTACTAGTGAAATACTAACTTTGCAACATTTCATATCTCCAGCTATAGTTTTTACAGACCTTTCTGTGACCCATTGTTCATGTTCATATCACATTACTGTTTGATCTCAGTGAACTACATCACCCCTTTCACTATAAGGTTTATATATGTTATTCTTCCTTCTTAGGCAGTTTGGATTAATTTGTTAATTCATTTAGCTGTGCTCTGAGCCTTTGTGGCCTTGCCCCCTCCAAGCCTCGGTAACTTCCTTCAAACTCACAACCCTCTGAGATATCTGCACTTCTCTAATTCTACCCCCTCTGTATTTGCGATTACATTTGCTCTACAATTGGTGGCTGTGCCTTCAGCTGCCTGGACCCAAAGCTCTGCCATTCCCTACCTACTTCTCTCTGCCTTCCTACCTCATTTAAGACATTCTTTAAAATCTATCCCTTTGACCAGGCTTTTGGTTTCTCTGACCTAATATCTCCTCATGTGGCTCAGTTTGTTTTATAATGTCCCTGGGTATTGGGATGTTTCATCACATTAAAAGCGCTATGCCAATCCAGGTTATTGTTGTTGGTGAACTGAGGGTTTCAGGCAGTGAGGATTTTCTGATTTCACTTCCTGTGAACTAATGAGCTCCTGACAGTGTGTGGGATCCTTGAGGTAAAAATTCACTGCGCAGTTAAAAAAAGAGGTATTTTGATTTTTAAAATTTGTTTATGGGATTTGGGTGTCACTGGCCGGGCCAGCAATTATTTACCTATCCCCAATTGCCCTGAAGACTGTGGGGGTGAGTCACCTCCATTTGGTGTAGGGACACCCACTGTGCCTTTATGGAAGGAATTCCAGGATATTGACCCAAAGGCACAGAAGGAACGGTGATGTATTTCCAAGTCAGGATGGTGAGTGGCTTGGAGGGGAACTTTGACTCTGACACCTCTGATGCTGCTGTTTATATCTGTCAGCCAGGGCTCCCTGATTGGACCACATTAACAGCTCCAATCAGGGAACTCATATTCTATGAGGTCCACCTGGCTGACCTTGTTACAATCACTACATCCCTCCCCCTTTGACTCCAAGGCCATAGGTTGTTTCCTTTTTTTGTGGCTCTTCCTGGACCATTTTAGCACTGGATCAGATTCCTTCAACTCTGCCTCTACACGGGCAAAAGGAGTCAAGGCAGCAGCATCTGCCATGTCCACCTCAGATTCTGAGGTCTCTTCAACATTTGAAGGTGAAGGAGATCTCATGGGTTCCGGAACAGTTGCAAAGGCAGTTGTGGAGCCGGGCATGTTTTGCAATTGCACTGTTTACGAGTAAGCAGCTTTCATATGATCCACATGCTTGTTCAGGACTGTTGCACCTACCAGAATTTTATACATCACTGGACCTGACTTCATGTTGACCATGCTTCTTACCCATGCAGGCTATTCTTGTGGTTCCTACACCAAACTTTGTCCCCTGTAGTAAACTGTCTCTCTCGCTTAGTGGAGTCTTGTGTCTGGCAGTGACATTCTTGATACTGTTTCACTTCGACACCAGGTCTGGGAAGATGAGATTTAACCTGATGTGGAGTCTTCTCCCTATTAGCAACTCTACTGGAGCTATCCCCACAGTTGCATGAGGGGTGGTCCTATAACAAATATGAATCGGGACAGTTTGGTATGTAGTAAAGCTGTGGGCTCTTTCTTTAAGCCTGTCTTCAAAGTGTGGACTGCTCTTTCTGCCAAACCATTGAATGATGGATGGTATGGAGCTGCCCTTATATATCAAATATGATTTGACTTTAGGAAATACTCAAATTCCCTCTTGGTAAACGATGGCCCATTATCTGTGACCAACACTTCTGGGAGTCCATGTATTGCAAAAGATGCGTACAGTTTTTTTATCATCGTCCCCATGTTTGATGAATGAACTCCTTGCACATCCACAATGACCAAGAACGTTGAGCCCATGAAAGGATCTGTGTAGTTGATGTGCAACCAAATCCAGGGTTTACCTGGCCATTCCAACAAATATGGGAAGCTGCTGGCAGTAATTTTTGTCCTTGTTGGCATTCCGGGCACTGCCTCACCAATGTAGCTATGTCTGCACCCAATCCTGGCCACCAGACATAAATTCTCAGCAACAGCTTCATTTTGGAAACCCCTAGATGACCCTGGTGGAATTGTTTGTATTTGGCGGTGACCTTTACTCAGGACAATCACTCTTGCTCCCCATAATAATATACTGTCCTCGACTGTGAGCTGGTCTCACCGGGTCCAAAAAAGTTTCAATTCTGGTTGTGATGGCCCTTTGGTTTTCTCCGTCACCACCAGCTGTTTTAAGTTTTGCCAGGATTGGATCTTCCTGCATCCAAAGTCTGATATTGTCACCTGTGACTGGAAGTGTGTCCAGAAAATGTAAAACCATTCAGACTTTTCCATTGGCAGTACCACCGGTGGTGTATTGGACAGTGGCAGGTGGGTGAATGCATCTGCATTTACGATTTGGCCTCCCAGATGGTGTTCCAACTTGTAATTATACACATTTAGTATCAGAGCCCACCACTGAATTCGGCTGAAGCTATGGGCAGCACTACCTTGTCCTCTTTAACTAGACTTAGCAGGGGTTTGTTATTACAAATTTATGTCTGTAAAGTTATTGTTGGAACTTCCTGACTCCAAATATGACTCCAAACCTTCCTTCTCTATTTGGATGTATTTATGCTTTGCATTAGCCAAAGTCCTGGATGCTATTGGGCATTTCACTCCATTGGGCCACCTGTGAGCTAATACCATCCCGATGCCATATGGGGAGGCATCACTTGGGATCATAGTGTGTCGATACTTTAGACAATGATAGCTGTTTCTTCACTTCCCCTGAAAGCTATGGCTTGGCTATGTGACCATTTTGAAGGCTGACCCTTTTTTAAGGAGTTGATACAAAGGTGTCAGGATGGAGGCCAGGTTATGTATGAACTTTCTGTAATCATTCACCAGCCCAAGGAAAAACCTAAGCTCTGGTACAGATGTGGGAGCCATGGCATCTTTGATTGCACTCACTTTTATGGGTATAACCTAGTCTTGCTGACTTTGTAGCCTATGTAGGTCACTTGGGGTGTCTGGAACATACATTTTTCCCTTCTAAGGAGTACACTTGCCTGGGAGAAATGTCTAAGGACTATGTCCAAGTTCTCTAAGTTGTCTTAATTGGTCTTCCCTGTATTTAGCACATCATTTAAATAAATGGCGACCTAGGGTAGACCTTGTAAAATGTTTTCCATCATCTGCTGAAAAATTGCACAGGCCGATGATACCGCAAATGGCAGTCTTGTATATTGGTCAAACCCTTATGGCTATTAATTGTAGCTTACTTCTGGGAATTCTCATCTAACTGCAATTGCAAGTATGCCTGGCTCATGTCCAGCTTCATGAAAGACAGCCCCCCTGCCAACTTTGTGTATAAATCCTCTATGCAAGGGATTGGATATTTATCCAGCTGTGAAAAATGGTTTACCGTTTGTTTAAAATCCCTACAAAGACAAACTGACCTAGCGGGTTTCGCAATCAGTATGACTGGTGCTGCCCATTCCACAAACTGGACTGGTTTGATGCTTCCTTCACTTTCTAGCCTTCTGATATCTGCCTCTACTTGTAAGGTAAATGGCACTGGGGGGGCCTTGCAGAATCGTAGAATTGCTTCTTGGTCAACATACAAGTGGCCTTGGCCCTTTTGATACTCCTTCGACATTCCTGATATATCTCTGGGTATTTAATTAGGACTTCACTCAGGCAGCCATTTTCTTATTGAAAAAGATTGAGCCAATCTAGATGAATCTTTCTCAACCAATTTCTCCCCATCAAGCTTGAGACCGAGCCTTTTACTAGTCAGTCGTAACTGAACCAGCTGCTTCTCATAAGAGACTAGAACCCAAGTTGTGCCCTTAATCTGTAAAGGTTCCCCAGTATAGGTTCCCAGTCTAGCAGAGGTCTTGCATAAACTTAAAGGGATGGAGTCCAGAGCAAATTTTGTTAAAGTCTGGTTCTGCGATTACTGAAATGGCCGTGCTGGTATCAACCTCCATTAGAACTGGGTGACCTTTTAATTAGACGTTTACTTTGATTGGTTCTGATTTGGATGTTGCTAAACAATTTAACTGCTCCAAACCTGATGTAGGTAGACTTTCCAGGGTGTGCACTCTCCTGGAAGCTAGCCTAGATCAAGTGGGACTCTTTTGCTGTCTCAAGTCAGCATACTGGCAGCAACTACAATGGGTTGCCAGCCTGGATCCTGAAGAAAATTCGAACTGTTTGGCTGAGGCTTGGCTTTGTTTTGGAATTTTGATGTAAGCCGACCTACAATCCCTCTGATCAGGATATGTCCTGAGTGAGGCTATACAGTTACTGTCACTCAAGTGGTGTTCTCCAAGCTCAGTCAGACTGGCAAGGGTGTCCACTTCCATTGGAAGACCCTGCAAGTCATATGCCCCACTTGCCACATTTTCCAATAATAAAGCCAGTTGAAGTGCCTGTTCGAAGTTCAGTTTGGCTTCAGCTAGTGACACTGAAGGAGTGGCAATTTATTTCCAAGTCAGGATGGTGAGTGGCTTGCCATGTTTTAGCTGTTATAGCCAAAGAGACAATGTTGCCTTTGGTCAGACTGCCGTTTCTTGTCTCATGCAGCCCCTACAGGGTTGCCTTGGAGGAACTTCCCATCAGAATGGTTGGTTAGGTATTTGCTTCTCACAGTGATACCACCAGTGGTCTGCTGTTCCAGTTTTCTTTAGGAAGAAGAACCCTGATCAATAGCAAATCTTAGTAGCTCTCTCTGCAGATGTAGCCTCGTATGTACAAGCAGGTGGCCATAGAATGTCCCTTGGCTAGCTGATCTCCCCTGGCATTCTTCTTTTCCTGAGCATGTCCAATTGATGGATTTAATTCTAACATCAGTGACTGACATTTGGAGTTTCTCAAAAACAGTGAGCATGGATTGGTGATAGGTTGACTGACTTCTTTGGTTGAATTTATTGAATGAGTTACTAGCAAGCTGGATAAGGGATGTTGTACATTTAGATTTCTAGAAGGCATGTTTTAAGGCTTTGAACAAGATATTATTAAAATAAGTGCAGGCGAGGTGAGGACCATGTGAAAGGCAGACAGAGACAGAGCTAGATTCATTGGAACTGTTTGGAATTGGTTCTTGCTTTGAGGAGCTCAGTGTTTGGTGTGAGTCTGGTAAGTGGTTAAGCACTTTTGGATTCTTAAATTTTAACATGGTGCACAAATGGGTGATAAAGTGGAGGCAATGGCCTTGTTGTAGTATTGCTGGACTGTTAATCCAGAGACCCAGAGAGCATTCTGGGGACCCGGGTTCGAATCCCGCCATGACAGCTGGTGGAATTTGAACTGAGTAAAATATCTGGAATTAAGAATAATGACTATGTATCCATTGTTGATTGTTGGAAAAACCCACCTGGTTCACTAATGTCCTTTACAGAAGGAAACTGCCATCCTTACCTGGTCTTGTATATGCCTCCAGACCAACAGCAATATGGTTGACTCTGAACTGCGCTCTGGCAATTAGGGATGGACAATAAATGCTGCTTAGCCAGCAATGTCCTCATCCCATTAATGAATAAAGAAAAAAAGAATAAAGTTAATAAAATATATAAAAGGCAACATAAGTAAGTGAATAACATAATTAAAACTCATTAAGACTCGCAGTTGAAGAAATGTGTCAAGGTTGCAACATGCTGCTCCGGGATACCATTGTCATCCACAGAAAACATGTCTGCGATAAATCAAGTTTGAGAATTTATTGCACAGAGTGGAGACTGAACTACAGACATAAGAACATAACAAATAGGAGCAGGAGTAGACCATTCAGCCCCCTAAGCCTGTTCCATTATTTGATATGATCACGATTGATCTCATCTTGGCTTCAACTCCACTTTCCTTCCCATTCTCCATAACTCTTCGACCCGTTACTAATTCAATTCTGGCTGTCGCCTTCTTAAATTTACTCAACGTCCCAGTATCCACCATACTCTGGCATAGCGAATTCCACAGATTTACAACTCTTTGAGAGAAGTAATTTCTTCTCATCTCTGTTTTAAATTTGCCAGTCCTTATCCTAAAACTATCATTCTTAATTGCCCCACATGAGTAAACATCCTCTCTATATCTACTTTATCAATCCCCTTCAGCAATAAGACCATAAGAAGCAGAATTAGGCCAGATGGTCCAAAGAATCTGCTTGCCATTCAGTCATTGTTGATATGTTTCTCAACCCCATTCTCCTGTCTTTTCCCTCTAACCATTGATCCCCTTACTAATCAGAACCTATCTATCTCTGTCTTAAATATACCCAATGATGTGACCTCCACAGCTTTCTATGGCAATGAATTCCACAGATTCACCACCCTCTGGCTGAAGAATATCGTCCTCATCTCAATTCCACAAGGTTACCCCTTCACTCTGAGGTTACTGTCTCAGGTCCTAGTCTCTCCTAGTGGAAACATCTTCTCCAACTCCACTCTTGGGTTTTATTTATTCATGGGATGAGGGCATCACTGGCTATGCCAGCATTTATTGCCAATCAAAGAAAGCAGTTAAGAGTCAACCACATTGCTGTGGGTTTGGAGTCTCATGTACTCCAGCCCAGGTAGGGACAGCAGTCTCCTTTTCCAGAGGACATTAGTGAACTAGATGGGCACTTCCAACAATCGATAATGAATTCATGGTCATCATTAAACTCTTAATTCCAGATTTTTACTTATATTGAATTCAAATTCCACCATCTGGCGTGGTGGGATTCAAATCTGGGTCCCCAGAACATTAGCTGGCTCTCTGTATTAACAATCCAATGATAATACCACTAGGCCATTACCTCTTCTTTCCAGGCATCTCAGTATTCTACAAGTTTGAATCAGATCCCATCTAAACCCCAGTGAGTACAGACCCAGAGTCCTATACCTCTTCTCATATGACAAGCTTTTCATTCTTGGGGTCATTCTTGTAAACCTCCTCTGGACCCCCTCCAACACCAGCATATCCTCCCTTAGATACAGGCCAAAATTGCTCTTAATATTTCAAATGCAGCCTGAAGAGAGCCTTATACAGCCTCAGCTTTACATCTCTGCTCTTGTAATCTAGCCCTCTTGAAATGGTTGCAATAATATGCCTCAATTAAATCTCTTCTCATTCTTCTAAACTCCAAAGAGTATAGGCCTAAACTGTTCAATCTGTTTTTATAAGACAACCCCTCATCTCTGGAATCAATCCAGTGAACCTCTTCTGAATTGCCTCCAATACAACTACATCCCTTCTCAAGTAAGGGGAACAAAACTGTACATAATACACCAGGTGCAGTTTCATTAATGCTTTGAATAATTAATGCAATGCTTTCCTACTTTTTTACTCTAATCTTTTATCAACAAATGCTAACATTCCATTTGCCTTCATTATTACCTGCTGAACTTGTGTACTGGTTTTCTGCGATTTATGCATAAGGACGGCCAGATCCCTCTGCACCAAAGCACTTTGAAGTTTCTCTCCATTTAGACACTGTGCTACATTGAGATTGGAAGGATGCCTGAATTCTTTGTGCCAGGAAGCAGTCAGACTACTTAGTGTAGGGACTTATGATTTGGTCAGTGGTCAGGGACAGAAGGTGTGATAGTGGTTGAGGCAGGTAAAGGGACCCAGAGGACAGGAGTGCAGGAATGTAAGCCTCAGCAATTGTCCAATAGGTTTGAGGTCTGTCAGCCTGTCTGGATAAGAGAGGGGCTGCTGGATGGATGAACAAACTGACCATGGTACTATGGTCCAGAAAGCTGTTCAAGTGTGGGAGCAACCTAAAGTGTAATAACAGTATAGTGACGGGAATTGAAACCCTTCTCTGCAACAGAGATGGCAGTGTTGCCTGCCCAGTGCCAGGGTTTGGGAAATCTGCTCAGGCTGGGAAGGAACTTGAAGCAGGAAGAGTAGCATCCAGTGATTGTGGCTCATGTACGTACCAACTGAAAAAATATCAGATTGGCAATACTAGTCTGGATTAGTTCATGGTAAGCTTTTGAGGTAGTTTTTTAGAGATGCACATTTTGGACCTGACCAGAAAGAAAGTTATATTTAGTTTGGTATTGTGCAATGTGATAGCATTAATTCATGACCTCAGAGTTAAGGCTAGGTATGTGCAGCCACAACATGATTAAATTTTACTTCCAGATCGAAAAGGAGTAGACCTAAATAAGGGCAACTATGTGGGTATGAAAGCTGAGGTAGCTGATGTGAACTTGGATACTAGGCAAAGGGATAGATCAATAGTGATACGACAGACATTTAAGGGGATACTTCAAAATACAGAATAAGTATATTCCTGCAATAAAAAACATTCTAAAGGAATTAACTCCCAAACCGTCACCCCATCTGTAGTTAACTAAGAAGTAAGGGAAAGAATCAAGCTTAAGGGAAAAGCATATACCTGCAAAGATAAGGCAGGTCAGATGATAAGTCAGAATTAAAGGAATGGCAAAGACCTATTAAAAAGTTAATGAGGAGGAGGAAATTAGAGTATGACAGGAAACAGGATAGGAACACTAAAATAGTATAAAAAGTATTTAAAATGGAAAAGAGTAAGTTAAATGAGCCTTGGTCCTATCATGAGTGAAAATGGGGAGTTAATAGATAAAGAAATGGCAGATGACATGAACAAATATTTTGCTTCTCTCTTCACTGTAGAGGATACAAAACCATTCCAGAAATAGCTGCAAATCAAAAGATGGAATGAGAAAGAAAGTAAGCATAATTACAATTACAAGGGAAATGGTACCGAGCAAATTGATGGAGCTGTAGGAAACAAGCTTCTGGATGCAGATGGACTTCATCTAAGGGTCTTAAAGGAGGTGGTCAGTGAGCTGGTGGATGCATTGGTGTATCCAAACTCCCTAGATTCAGGAAAGAGTCCACTGGACCGGAAAGTAGCAAATATAACTCCTCTATTCAAGAAGGGGACGGAGTAGACACAGAAATTATAGGTGGGTTAGCTTAACATTGGGCATGGGTAGGTGTTAGAATCAATCATTAAAGAGATTGTAGCTGGGCATTTTAAAAAAAACTGAGGCAATCAGGAAGAGTCAGCGTGGTTTTGGCAAAGGGAAATCATGTTTAACCAATTTATTGTAATTCCTTAAAAGAATAACGTGCTGCAGATAAAGGGGAGTCTGTCTACATATTGCACTTGGATTTTCAGAAGGCATTTGATAAGGTGCTACATCAAAGGTAATTGCAGAAAATAAAAGCTCATGGTGTAGGGTTAATGTATTAGCATGGTTAGAAGATTGGCTGGCAGAAACCAGAGCGAATGCATGAATAGTTCTCAGGCTGATTGGCAAGATGTGATGTGTAGAGTCCCAGAGCCTCTTCCTTTGTGTCTAGGCATGAAAACATACACTTCACTCTGAATAGATTTTGACTTGAGCACCTATCCCTATGGCAACCAGGTCACATCGGGTTATCTTTGGGCAGATTTAGGAGGCCACATTGCGCTCCCTAAACTGCACAATTTTACCTTGAATTATGTTTAAAACATAATTGTTCAACATGCATAGCAATGTAAACAGTAGTGTAAATCCAGAATCTTTCACAAAGAAAGCTATGGATGCAGGGACAATTTAAACTTTTAAGACAGAGATCAATAGATTATTAAAAACCAAAAGAACTGCAGATGCTGTAATTCAGGAACAAAAACAAAGTTGCTGGAAAAGCTCAGCAGGTCTGGCAGCATCTGTGGAGGAGAAAACAGAGTTAACGTTCCGGGTCCGGTGACCCTTCCTCAGGGATCTAATCTATTGTCTCAATAGATTATTGTCAGGTAACAGTTTCAAGAGACATGGACCAATGATGGATATATGGAGTTGAGTGATTTAACTGAACTCTGGAATGGTCTGAAAGAGCTGAATTGCTTGCTCTTGTCTTTTCTTGTATCTACAATGCCTGAGCTATGCAGGAGCCCTTTACTGAGGTGTTTTTGTTCTCAAAAACATATGCATGGCTTAAGCAATGATCACTGAACAGTGACCAACAATGGAGATCCTGCTTAATTTCTCACCCATTTACTCCAGGAGTATCAGTAACTGGCTCTATTGACAATTGGTAGACAAACAGGAGGCTGGAAGAACACAGCAAGCCAGGCAAGCATCTGGAGAAAAGGAGCAGTCAATGTTTTAGGTAGAATGCTTTTTCAGGATGTGGGGGTAGGGGGAGCTGCAGATAACGAGAGGAGGGAGGGGTGGAAGCAGAATGATGGTGATAGGTGGACACTGGTAGTAGGTACAACTTAGTTGGTCAATGGGAGGGATGAATCCAGTTGGTGGCTGAAAGGAAGGGTCAGAAGGTTGGCTGTTACGGGCCAGGCGAAAATGCTCAGCAGAATGGTCACCTAGTCTACATTTGGTCTTAATGATGTAAACAAGACCACATCGGGAACACCAGATGCAGTAGACTAGTTTGGAAGCGATGCAGGTAAAGCTTTGTCTCACTTGGAAGGACTGTTTAGGGCCCTAATTTGAGTGGTTGGTAGGGAGTGTGGTGTGAACTAAGGAGTGGTGAAGGGAATGGTCCTTGCAGAAGGCAGAGAGGTGGGGGAGTAGATGATGTTCCGGGTGATGGGATCTAATTGGAGTTGGCAGAAGTGTTTGAGGATGATACGTTGGATGCGGAGGCTAGTTGGGTGGAAAGTGAGGACAAGGGGGACCCTATCTTTATTATGTTTGGAAGAGGGGTGGTTAAGAGCTCTGGGGAATGGAAGAGGCATGGTGGAGGGCTGTCTGGATGACAGGGTGGAAAAAGAACATTGTTTAAAAAAGGCAGACATCCGGGATGCTTGGGAGTAGTACATCTCCTTTGCGGAGCAGATGCAACAGTGACGGAGGAACTGGGAAAATAGGATGGAGTTTTGCAGGGTACAGGGTGGGAGGAGGTGAAGACTAGATAGCCATGGGAGTCTGTGGGTTTCTCTTTATCTGCAGCTCCCAGTCCTGAAGAAGGGTTATACCGGAAATGTTGACTGTTCCTTCCCTCCAGATGCTGCTTGGCTTGCTCTGTTCTTCCAGCCTCCTATTTGTCTACCTTGGATTCCAGAATCTGCAGTTTTATTGTCTCTAGTGTCAAGTGGTTGAGATCAGCGCTGAAAATATACAGGAGGCGGATTTGCCCAGAAAAATGAATCACAGAGGTGACCAAGTAGAAAGGCCCCCTCACGTGGAACTGAGTTCTTGAAAATAGCTGGTCTTCCAATCACAGGTTGCTTCTGGCCCATATTTGTCACTGATGGGCTCATAGAGAACTCAACAGCAACAAGTGTGAAAGTGAAATGGGGACTTTGGGAGGGGAATTTGTAAGGAGAGGAGGATGGTAGGAGTCTGAAGGGAGAGGCTGAGGTAGGGGTGTAGGGAGGGGAGAGTTAGTCTGTACAGAGAGGTGGTGGGAAGAGCGGAGGGAAGAGGAGGAAAGGAGTCTGGAGGGAGAGCTGGGAACAGGAGGGTAGGGTACAGTAGTGGTGAGAGGGAGAGGCCAGAGGCAGGAAATGTTTCTGTATGGACATGAACAGAAAAGGGGTAGACAGTCTGTATGGAGAGGCTGTGGGGGAAGTTTGTAGAGAAAGACCAAAATGAGGATGTGAGTCTGCAGGGAGAATTGGAGGTTGGGAGGGGGAAGGGGAAGCGAGACTATAGGAGAGGGCGAGATGGGGGAGCAAATCAGCAGGGAGGAGAAAGGAGTGAGCAAATAGTTAGTTGGGAAAAGTGGGTAGAAAGGAAGATGTTCAGAGTATAGAGAAGGAATGGCTACGAAAGGGAGGTATGGAAGTTGTCAACAGAGGAATACCTAGCTAACTAACAGCTAAGGAAAATGTGAAGTCACAGATAATGAATCCATCATAAATTGTGTTTTTGATGAAATGTGAGTCAGTTATTGAAAAAAAATCTTTTGTTGCTAACTTATGGCAATTGCCTTCTGCCAATTTAAATACTGTGGTATGTAGGAAATTTAAGCTTTCCTATTGTGTTGTGGCTTTCAATGGAAGGTTGATCATTTTTAAGGATATCAATGAGCTCTTTTAATTCTTCTCTGAGCCCAATAACTTGCATGTCAGCACAAAAACAGGTGTATTGCTGATAAAAGACACCTTTTGTTGAAGTTTTTCATATTGCATGCAACAGGACAATTCACAAGAATTCCCAAAGTAAAGGGAAAACTACATTTATACTGAAAGACAAGAGCGTGTTTACTGGCAAATTGATTCTGATTGGTAGAGGCATTTCCTTTAAGAATGCACCAGTTAACGATGACTGACAGTTAATTGCCAAGTGTTGTTTACATTTTGTTCACTGTTTGATAAGACCCACTAGTCTTTGGGATGTACGACCTACATGTCTGGCATCGCACTGGTACTCAAATACTGAATTACATATTTGTGTGATAGGCAGCACATTGTTTTGGTTTGATGGTAGCATCTTGCTATGGCGAACATCACTTATGTTGCTACGACATAGTAGCAATATGAAACAGCTAGCTTCATCTGTTTATCAAATGATTGAGATACTTTACCCTTCAAGCACCTTCTGAGGTAGACTGGGCACTTTTCAGGACCGAAAATGACAGTTTTAAGTCTGTTCTCTAATCTCATACAACATATATATTGCTTTCCCTTTTCTTTGATATTTCCTGTAAGTTTTGCACAGAGCAGCAATCAAATAGGGAATTTGCCAGCTCCACATCAAACATGTCAGCAGTAGAGATAAAAGCTTCATTTTAGTGAGAACTAAATTGACTTTTGGATTGGGAAGTGGTTCTGTCCACTGTACTTTGATTCTTTCTTACAATAGCCTGTCAATTGTGGTAATATTTCTTTCTGACAACCTAAATTCTCTACCAACTAATACAATTAATGATTGTTCACAGAATAATTTGTATGTGCATAGAAACTAATTCTAATTTATATTTTTTACAGAACCTGTTACTAGCCTCAAAGGGATCAGTATCGAAGTCTGAATGCTGACTGTCAGGATGATGTTTATTTAAAATTATTATAGCATCTTTAACAAGAAAGATTCAACATTTTTGGCTATAGTCAAAGCATTAAAGCCTGTTGATCAATGAGTGTGTATACACTCCTAATTATGAATTATTCCACTGGACTGGATTGATTATTTTAATTGCTCTTTGACAACTGTATTGCACTTAATTGTATTTATTGGTTCGCTCTGGCGAATTAGATAAAATGTATTTTGCACATCAAAATGTAATAAACATTTTTATAACAATGGTATTGCAAATAATCAGATTTACTGTCATGTATTTTCATGGGGTTTGGGACAGATAGAAATATTATGGTTTATCCTCATCAATCAATTTTTGAGGGACACTAGGTGAGCTTAACACACTGTTAAAATGCAGCTACACCTCATTCAACAAAGTGTAACTTTTTCAAGGTTTTTGCAGAGAGACAAATAGTGTAAAAAGGCAATTTGACATTAATTCCAATTAATTGCAATTTCGGAAGGAGTCAAATGGTGCATCCTGAGGGAAAGTATAGAATCGCTGACAGCAATTCTTGCACTTTAGACATTTTGCTATATATGTGTGGAGTCCAGGTGTTGCTATTAGTTTCAAAGAAGCAATGATAGTTAATGATAACGGCTTCATTGGCATTTCTACTTAAAAGCCATGCCTATAATTAATAACAGCAAAACAGTTATCCTAATTTTTGACTTTTATTTGACTGGAGTTGGGCTTTACAGTGTAATCAAAGTCCTTACACTGTACTTCTGTTCATTGAATTATATCTCCTTTGAGAATTATTTTATACACTACTGTTTTGGCTTTATGCTCATTACATTTTAAAAATATAAATTAAATATTAATATGAATACTGGAAAGGATCCTTTGTGTAAAATCAATAATGGAACTGAAAACATTGATGCTAACTTTGCAATAGCTGACTGAACATTCACAAATGGTTTGTTTGGCATCCATGATTTCTCCATCAATAATAAATGCTTAGTCATACAAGTATGATCAAGATTTGTTCTCATCCAGGCTATCAACCACATAGAGCAATCATATTCTGTCTTGATTTCCAGAACCACATTACCAAGTCCAGTGTGTTAATCATTAACATATCCACTCATAACTTCTAAAATGAAACCAGGTGTCCTTTTGAAAATGAAGGTGTTATGAAGACTCGTGCTTCGTTTGATTAATCATTGATCAAGGCAGGCCTTATATCTTGAATGTAATGCTATTGCATGCATCAATTATTTTGAATGATAGTTCGTAGAATTTTGTAAGTTTTGTTACATTTTTTGAGAAACAAGGAAAAAGGATACTGATATATATGTAGCTGTATATATCTAACAGTAACGGATGTTGTGTTGTTAAGGAGGCCACCCTTCAGGTCAAAAGTTAAACTGTTTTGCTGCACATTAAAGATGCCTATGGCACCTGAAGAAGAACAGGGAATTGTCCTAGTGTCTTGGCCACATTCCTCTTTCAAGAAACATCATCAGAAAACAGATTAACTACTTGTGCCTCTCATTGATGTTTGTGGGGTTTTGCTAAACATAGAAACCAGGAGCATGAGTAGCCCATTTGGCCCTTTGAGCCTGCTCCATCATTCAATATGATCATGGCTGATTCTCTATCTCAACGTCATATTCCCATTTTCACTCCATACCCCTTGATGGCTATTTGCAAAACAGCTGCCATGTTTGCCTACATAAAAACAGCTGCTGTCCCTCTTATGTATATCTGGTCTGTTCCTGAGAATATCATAAGTTGCAACACAATTAAAAACTTAAATTGTTGCAGTGTTCTGTGTTATGCGGTCTTGAAACAGTATAGCACCTATTATGGCAGTAAGAGCTTACAGGATATTATGTAGCTGAGTACAAGCTGTAATGTTTACCTGATAGCAATATCAACAGAGGGGAACAAAGCAAATGTAAATCACATGACTAGCGTTGCTAGGGTTTATCTCCAACACCCAGTAATTAAACCGCTCTGATAACACTCTGCCAGGTGTGTAAAGCCATTTATTTCATTCCTGTCCACTGCCTGACATCATCCATAGGGACATTTAACAGCCTCAGAACAATTTCCCAGTGGACAAACTGCCTCTGTCTCCAAAGTACAGAAAGAATAATCATATCCCCAGAGATATTCCTTCCTGATGTTCATTGAATGGATGCATTGTTTAGCCTTCTCCTGTTTATTCAGGTTTCCTGCTAACCTACAGTAAGAACATTTCACCTGCTTTTTGCAGACAAGTTGGGTTACTTATTATTTTTAAATATTGTTTGCATCAAAAACATCTTGCACGGACTGCCTTCACAGCTCAGTGAGTTCGTACAAGGATATATTTCTTGGCTAGTCAGTACAGTCTCATTAAACTTGGCAGGGAATCCTTTTGCCAGGTTCTTACGCAATTAGCAAAGTTTAGTTTTTCAATTAGGGAACTTGTGGCGCAGTGGTAATGGCCCTGCTTCTGTGCCAGATGCCTGGGTTCAGGTCCCACCTGTTCCACAGGTGTGTTGTAAATGTCTTGATAGGTTGATTAAAAATATCAACAAGGTCATTGTGACATGGCTGACTGCCTGTTCTGGACTGCATGGCATTAACGACATAATTAAATATTATGAAAGCATTCATAATTTTCATTATTACAGGAGATCTTGTGGGGAGGCGATGGCCTAGTGGTATTATCACTGGACTGTTAATCCAGAGACCCAGACAATGCCTAGTCAGCGACGCCCACATCCCGTGAATGAATAAAGAAGAAAGGTGGTGCCCTTGCTTTTGGACGAAGTTCAAGTCCCACCTGCTCCTGAGGTGACTATTTGCTACTCATTGTTTTTGATGAAACGTTATTGACCTGATATGTTTTATAGATGTTCCTGACCTGCTTGACAAACTGTCATTAGACAGGAATAAAAGAGAAACAGACTAAGGTTTTATATAGAGGACATGTTGAAGTCTTTTCAGAGCTTCTATATATAAATATAAATATGTAAAGCTGGTTTTAACACTGTTTGTTCATGGCTGTAAAAGTGTGAATTGCTTTGATTGGTTGGCTCCTGTCCGTCTGTAAGACTGAATGCTAATCAAGGCAGAGATCAATGCAGCTTTTAAGGAAAAATAAGTACTTGAAAGATATAAAAATAGTAATATCTGTGATTGATCAGGTCAGTGGCAATAGATTTGGAATTTATTAACAAGTTTGCACAACCATAATGAACAGAATGATTTCCTTCAGTGCTGTAATTACCTTGTGGTTCTACATCAAATTCTTGTTCTGTGCTGAACTGGGTTCTCTCTGACATTTGGATATCTCCTAGTGTAGTAGGGGGTACTTCATCCAAAGTTAGAGCTCCTGATTACAATCCTGTTCTCCAAGTGTACATGTTGATTCAAGACAGAATGGGCTTGGCCATGATGCCCCTTCACCCTAACCTGATGGTGTTCAATCTTTAATGTCATTGTCCATTTGGGTAAAGCTTAGCGTGCACCCAGCCCTCACTCCTAGCAACATACTTCAAACAAGCACTTAACAAGGGAGATTGCAAGGATTGCAGATGCTGGAGTCAGAGACAACACAGTGTGGAGCAGGAGGTACACAGCAGGCCAGGCAGCATCAGAGCAGCGGGAAAGTTGATGCTTTGGGTCGGACCCTTCCCAACCCGTGCTGTGTTCCTCTAGCTCCACACTTAACAAGGGAAGAGGTCAAGAAGAAAACTGGCAGTGCAGTAACAACCTCTTGTCGACCGCGTTTAAGCACACATTCTACTCCAATGTAATCAAATTTCTTTTATTTTCCATAGCATGATTTTATATGTAACCTCATGGAGAAACGGTTATACACCATGAAATTATTTACTTGTAGGAAAAATTTCAACAACAGTTTTTATTTGTATAGCACCTTTAATGTAATATCCTAAGGCACTCACAGGAGCGTAACATATTACAATATGAACAAAGCCACAAAAGGAGGCACCAGGTTAGCTGATCAAAAGCTCGGTCTAAGAGATAGATATCAAGCAGTGTCTTAAAGGCAAAAAGTGAAATAGGGATGTGGAAGGGTATCGGGAAAGGATTCCAGAGTTAACAGCCTAGGTACAGATGTCAGTGATGGAGTGATTAAAATCAGAGATGCACAATGCTAGAACTAGAGATGTATAGATATTTTGCTAATCAACCTGTTCAGAAATATTATTACACACCTGTGTAGCCGGTGGGACTTGGAATATATAGGAAGGATGTCAATGCATTGGAGAAAGTTCAGGAAAGGTTAATGAGAATGGACTCAGAGATGAGATACTTCAGTTATGGAAGAAGATCAGAAAAGTTTCCCTTGAAAAAGAGAAGACTTAGAGTAGATTAGATAAAAGTTTTCAAAATCATGAGGGTTCTGGACAAAATAGACTGCTGCAATTCATAAAAGAATCAAGTATCAGAATACACAGTTTTAAAGTGTTTTGCAAAAGAAGCAAATGCAAGATGAGAAGAGCATCTTCACACAATATGTAGTTAGACTCAGGAGTTCTTTGCCTGGAAGTGTGATGAAGGCAGGTTCAATCGAGACATTCAAGAAGGCAGTGAATGATTATTTAAATGAAAACATTGTGCAGGGTTTTGGGGAATAAGCAGGAGAGTGCCACAAAGTCAAAATGCTCAGAGAGCCAGTACAGACACAAAGGGCTTAATGGTCTCCTTCTGTACTGCAACATCTCTGTGATTAGATGATATCAGGTATTGTACAAGATTCTGGAGGATATTACAAGTTAGGGGTTGGTGAGGGATTTCTTTGGAACTTTTGAAGAAGCGTCACCGGACCTGAAAAGTTAACTTTGCTTTCTTTCCATACATGCTGCCATACCTGCTGAGTTTTTCCATCAATTTTTGTTTTCGGTTCTGATTTCCTCTATCTGCAGCTCTTTGCTTTATTAAGAGGTAATCAAGACTCAAATGAAGGATTGAGCAGTTATCCATGCATGGGATGTGGGCATTCCATTGCTGTGCCAGCACTTATCCCTCATCTCTAGGTTCCCTTGAGAAGGTGGTGCTGAACTGCCTTCTTGAACTGCTGCACTCCATTTGGTGCGGGTACATCCACAATGCCATTAGGGAGAGAGATCCAGGATTTTGACCCTGAAGGAATGGTGATATATTTCCAAGTCAGGATGGTGAATGGCTTGAAGTGAATTTGCAGGTGGTGGTAGCCTTGTCCTTCTAGATGATAATAACCATGTATTTGGAAGGTGTTGACTTGTGGTGTCTTTGTGAACTTTTGCAGTGCATGTGTACACGGTGGCACAGTGGATAGCACTGCTGCCTCACAGCAGCAGGGACCTGGGCTCAATTCCAGCCTTGGGTGACTGTCTGTGTGGAGTTTGCACATCTCCCCGCGTCTGCGTGGGTTTCCTCTGGGTGCTCCAGTTTCCTCCCACAGTACAAAGATGTGCAGGTTAGGTGGGTTGGCTATGCTAAATTCCCCATAGCGTCTCAGGTGGGAAATGTAGGGGGTGGGTCTGGGTGGGATGCTCTTCGGAGGGTTGGTGTGGACTCACTGGGCTGTATGGCCTGCTTCCACACTGTAGGGATTCTATGATACGCACTATTGCTATTGTGCGTCAGGGGTGGCGGAAGTGGATGTTTGTGAAAGTGGTGCTAATCAGGCAGGCTGCTTTGTCCTGGATGGTGTCAAGTTTCTTGAATGTTGTTAGAGCTGCATACATACAGGAAAATGGGGAGTATTCCATTACACTCCTGACTTGCGTTTTGTAGATGGTGAATAGACTTTGGGTAGTCAGGAGGTGATTTACTTGGTGCAGGATTCTTAGCCTCTGACCTGCTCTTGTAGTCTATATGGCTGGTCCAGTTCAATTTCTAGTCAATAGTAACCTCTAGGATGTTGATAATGGTGGACTCAGTGATGGTCATGCCATTGAATGTCAAGGGACAATAGTTAGATTATCTCTTGTTAGAGATAGAATTTCCTGCCACTTATATGACGCAAATGTTACTTGCAGCTTTTGATTTGATTTATTACTGTCACATACACTGAGATACAGTGACAAATATTGATTTGTGTGCTAATCAGAAAAATCACACCTTACATAAGTACATCAGGTCAATAGAACAGAATGCAGAATATAGTGTTACAGCTACAGAGAAGATGCAGAGAAAGATCAACTCTAATATATGCGAGGTCTGTTCATAAGTCTGATAACAGTGGGGAAGAAGCTGTTCCTGAATCTGTCGGTTCATGTTTTCAAAATTTTGTATCTTCTGCCCAATGGAAGAAGGTGGCGGGGTCTTTCATTATGTTAGCTGCTTTCCCAAGGCAGCAGGAAGTACAGATGGAGTCAATGGAAGGAAGGCTGGTTTCCATGATGGACTGGGCTGCTTTCACAGCTCTCCGTAATTTCTTGCAGTCTTGGGCAGAGCAGTTGCCATACCAAGTTATGATGCATTCATATAGGATGCTTTCTATGGTGTATCTACAAAAATTGTCAAGTCATTGTGGACATGCTGAATTTCCTTAGCCGTCTGCAGAAATAGAGGTGTTGGTGTGCTTTCTTGACTATAGCATCGATGTGGATTGACCAGGTCAGACTGTTGATAATATTTATTCTTAAGAACTCGAAGTTCTCAACCACCTGTACCTCAGCACCATTGATACAGACAGGTGTTCTCCACTCTGAAGTCGATGACCAGCTCCTTCGTTTTGCTGACAATGAGGGAGAGAAAAATCACGAATAATGCTGAACATTGTGCAAACATCAGCAAATATGTCGACTTCTGACCTTACAATGGAGGGAAGGTCATTGATGAAACAGCTGAAGATGGTCAGGTCTGAGACCCTATCCTGAAGAGCTCCTGCAGAGATGTCCTGGAGTTGAGATGACTAAGCTCCAGAACCACAATTACTTTTCCTTGTGCGAGGTATAACTCTGATCAATGGGGTTTTCCCCATTTCCACTGACTGTATTTTTACAACGGTTCCTTGATGCCAAATAATGTCAACTGCGGCCTTTATGTCTCACCTCACCTTTGGAATTTAACTCTTTTTTCCATGTTTGAACCAAGGCTGTAATGGGGTCAGATGATGAGTGACACTGGTGGAACAGAAATTGAGCGATGGGTGATGTCTGGTAAGTCACATTATTAGGATTATTAATGCCTTCACTTAAGGTTAAGAAGAAACTGTGGCTATTCATTGTCCGAGTACATATACAGGGAGCACCTGTAACACTGCAGGCAGAAGCAGCTGTAAGTCTGAGTAATTGATAAACTCCATCCACAAAATAATAAATCCTGCTTCTCAGGTGGATTTAGGCAGTCTTAGTGATGTCACGAATAGAAGGTAAGAAGCCACGCTTGGGGTCAAATGTGACATCAAAGTTGTGAGGAAACTGGTTTAGTCTCAGATTGTTGCCAGGCAAAAGGTTAGACTAGGTAGTTCGGGAAAAGATTTTGGGGCAAGAAGGGAAAACAATGCCAGCAGTATTTCCAATATCTAATTGGAGGGATTGTGTATCAGATAAGCACCTGGATATTGGCTTCTGGCAACAGTTTCAAGTAGGGAGAGGTGGTGTTGAGGGTCATCAATGTACAAGTGGAAACTAATGCTGAGCTTTTATATGATGTCATTGGGGTGTGGCAGGTCAGTGAGGAACAGGAGGATGTTCTTGCTGCAACTCTCCACATGGCAAGATACATGTCTTCTTTAGGGAAGGCCTGAGACATTTTGAGACACTTGGACAATTAGTAGGTTCCTGATGGGCTGCAAAGCTTTGGCTTATCTTTGTACCCTTTTAAGGCAGGCAAAGACTTGATTGCAAAGCTTTATTGTGAAACAACTTTATGAAGATAAAGTCAGAACATATTTTTAAGTCCTCATAAAATATGTCAAGAAACTTGCACAGCAATTTAAAATTCAGAACATACTCTAGTGACAAAAGCTGGATGGTGGAGCATACAAAACGATTTCTCTTATAGCTCTGATCTTTAAGCCTCTCTATTTCTCTCTTGTTTTGTTTTTGACTCTAGATGGTCTTTCTCTCTGCCATGCAAGAAAACAAAATAATGCTTTTTTTTTGTCTGTTACCCACTTCCTGCCTCACCCCCATCATCTTCAGCTGTGTGTGTGACATCTTCCTTGACCAAACAGAAATAATATGTTGTTGTTGTTAACATTACATATGTAATGTTCTATGTGTCTCAATGCTTTTACATGCGTAGCTCCCTATCTGGGAGAGACATCTGCACTCTGTTTTCACGCAAGCAGTTCAGTCACAGACAGTCTTAAAAGTCTTGTCCATTTTATCTGGGAGAAAGCTTTTCATGACTTGGCAAACTCCTAGAATCCCTCTACCATGGCATCTTTTCTATACTGTGTTTTATTAAGTTTTTTCACTTTACTAAATACAAAGATATTTATAAAGTCAAGTGTTAGCAAACTGCAAGATTAGATGCCGTTCTGAGGAAGGGTCACCGGATCTGAAACGTTAACTCTGTCTTTTCCTTCACAGATGCTGCCAGACCTGCTGAGCTTTTCCAGCAGCTTTGTTTTTGTTCCTGATTTACAGCATCCGCAGTTCTATCGGTTTTTATTAAGATTAGATGCTAGTTTCTTAGTAAGATTAGATTTTAACAATTGGTACTCTAGTTATTAGTAATCTAATAAATTTACAGGTCCTTACAATGGATTAGGATCCCAGGAGTGGGAGGTTCTGTCTGCTGAGAGCTGCTGGCTGATAAAAGCCCGGCTCATCTTTTGCTGAGTAGCTCCGCTGTGGATGCAGTGACTGCTACTGAAATACTACCACTGGTGGCCCAGGAATACTACACAGGCCAGAGGTAAGTGATTGTAGTGGTTATGCAAGGTCAGGGTCACAGGCAGTTGGGTGAAGTGGGGTTGGGATAAAGGCACTGAGCAGCCATATCCATCACCCCCCAGAAAATGTGGCACCTAACTGCGCACAGCAAACTCCCACAAACAATGTGACAATGACCAGATAATCAATATCACAAAAACAGATTCTTTCAATCTATTTACAGCAATTGGAGTTAAAGGGATCAAAGGATGAAGGGATAGAAGGAACAGGCTACTGAGTTTGGTGATCAGCCATGATCATAACGAATGGTGAAGGAAGCTTGAAAGGCCGAACGGCTTACTCCTATTTCCTACATTTCTACAACTGAGGGATAAATGTAAAAGTGAAGATAACTTCAGATCTTCTGCCATTGAGATATTTTAAATTCACCTAACCAGGCAGATTGTAAAACTAAAATTCACTATAAATAAGTCTCAATAAAGTGTAAATACCCAGTACTGAAGAAGGGTCACGGGACTTGAAATGTTAATTGTTTTTCCCTCTACATTGAACTGCTGAGTTTCTCCAGTCCTCTGTTTTTGTTTCACCTTTCCAGCATCCACAGTTCTTTGTTTTTATTTTAGTGCAAATACCTGTTATTGTTGAAGATATTGGTAAAGATTCTGTTAGAATCCTGTGTACAGTATTCGCATCATGACATGGTAGATGATGTGAGATAACAAGGTGTAGAGCTGGATGAACACAGCAGGCCAAGCAGCATCAGAGGAGCAGGAAGGCTGACGTTTCGGGTCTAGACCCTTCTTCAGAAATGGGGGAGGGGAAGGGGGATCTGAAATAAATAGG
>NC_063352.1:4015939-4101433 GCF_021869965.1 Rhincodon typus | reverse complement strand
AGTGGGATTGTGGGGGTTGGTGGGGAGAAGGTGGTCATAGTCTCAGAAGCTGGCAAAGAAGTCTCACGCAGCTTAACAATGGAAGATAAATTTTGGGGAAGGATGCTGTGTCAAATTCAGCAAAAAAGTTGAGAAGAATGAGTGTGGAAGTGCACCTTTGTCAGTCAAAGGATGAAATTTGTGATTTTGACTGGAGCTGTTTCAGACTTGCTACAGAGTTTGAATACCTGACAAGAAAGTTGCTAGCATGAAAGTAATCAAAAATAGTCACAGGTATGGTGAGGTCAGATCCCATTCTGAAATCTGGCTTAATCATAATTTGTTTTTTATTTAATAAGGTGGTTTTTCACTGAAACATAAGCACGCAAAGCTGATGATCCAATTTTAAAAATTAAACAAGTTTATTATGCAAAATAAAAGATTAAATTGAATAAACCACGCTGTTTACATCCAACTTTAAAGATTTCAAAACAGAAAAAATACAATATTTCATCTCAAACACCAGAGAGAATTCCCTTCTCTACCACATCTATGAGTTTGACTTGATTATTGCTTTCAGTTCCAGGTCTTGATCATCTGATAGCTTCTTCCTTGAGTAATCACACAGAGCTTAGATTTCCTTAGTATCAGGTAACCCCATCAAGGTTCTGACCAAATGCTTCCGATCTTATTTTTCTAAATTAAAATGCTTACGCTAAGGTAACTTATTTCCTAACTTTTCTGAACTAATTCCTTTCTCCCAGAGAAACCATTTCATACATCTACCTTCAACCAGGACTTCTGCAAACAGAAACCAAAAGTTTTCCAAGCATTGGTGTTTTGCCTAAGCCAAAACAAAAAGCCCCTGACCCTTCTAACTGAAAGCATGCTAATGCTCTTCAATGTGTACTCTACAGCTGGTAAAACTCTCCCAATGCAAACAAATTCTCCTTAACGCTTCAGGATGTCTGCCTCTTATTTTAGATTTTTTTTGAAAAAAGCATGACTTCAGAAATGCTGACAAGTTAATCATTAAGGCATGTAAACACACAGACCAAAATCCATTAGTTCAAAATCCAAACTCAAATAATAATAACATCTCATACCTTACGTCACAGAGGGTGATTACATGTACTTTGAGGGAGAATGGCACATGACAGGAAGCTAAGTTTACAGGCATAGTATTAGCGGTGTGGGAGCAACGGGCAGGGATTGAATTTGTGAATGGGCAGATCGGGATAGAAGCAGAAAGAGTGGGAACAAGGGAGAAGAGAAGACCCGGAGGTGCAGGACTTTAAAATGGATTTTGTAAAGGAAGAGTTGGCAGAAGGATCAAGTTTGGATTCTTTTGAAGACGGTATGATAACTGATTTAAAAGAGATCACAGAGGGATACATTTACAATGTACAAATAATTCTTTCTACTTTCCTGAAGGCTTCCATTTGACAATGTTGGGAGAAAGTGAGTTCTTCAGTTCCCCACCAAGGAAAGCTGTCAGATTTGGTGGAACAGTTACAGAAATCTTAAAGAAATATAAACAGGTAAAATAAGTTCTATCAAATAATTATATTTGTATAAATACGTAAGAAATTTTCTCACCTTTCTGTAAATTTGATTCAAAAGAGTTTTTTCCCCCTAGGGAGATACTGTGGATTATGATTTGCTGATGACACAACTGGATGATCCAGAAATAAAGGTAATCAACAAATTGTTTTACCTGCATCTCATTTGTGCAGCATTTTCCTGTTATACATATGGAACTTTACAATTCTAACAATTTGCATTTAATCTGTAAGGTTTGTACTCCATAATAACATAGCATTTTTAATTTTATGAATATGGTGGATCTGTTTCTCTATATGTACCTACTTCAGATTAGCATGTGCAAGGATTGTTTGCACTAGTGTTGGATTAAAGGGGTAGTGTGAGTCTAGATGTTAGGCGTAATCTTGACTCTGGGATGAAACAGTGTGAAACCTGAGTTTAGCACAGATTTGAAGTGTAAATGTACACTAGATCTGTCTGTCCCACTGCTAACTGAAATAAATTTTGAGTAGCTTTAGTCTAACTTAGCTAGGACCCCAGGGCAACAACATTGACTGACTCGCAAGTAGCTAATGCACAACAGATGTCTTCAAACTTTTCTTATTTGTGGAAATTCCCCGGAAATACTGGCATTCTCACAGCACCACACTTCAACTGCTGTCTTGGTCACTTGAAGAAAAATCTGGTCAAAAATTAATTTTGATAGGATTGAAACCTTTCATCGTTTAACTGATTCTGTTTCCTTCTTGTAAATTTGTTCTATAGTACAAAGTTTTTGTTTATTTTAAGCTGCTTATTTTCTTTTTACTGTACTTTTGTTGTTTCCACACTCATGTTTGAGACGCAACTTTGTGGATTCACATTCCACTTAATCTAGATTGTTTCTCCATTGCAGTACTGACGGAGAGCTGCACTGTCAGAGATGTCACAGTTTGGATGAAATGTTAAACCAAGGCTCAGGCAACTTTCTAAGGTGGACATAAACAAATCCAGAACCCAATTTTGAAGAAGAATTGGGGTTATCCTTGGTGCAAAGACAGAAATTGCTGGAGATTTTCAGCAGCACCTGTAGAGAGAAAAGCAGAGTTAACATTTTGAGTCCAATAACTTTTAAACAGTCCTGTCGTATAAATGCAAATCTGCTTGTCTTTCTTTTCTTAATTCTCTCAATGGAAGTTTTTCTGATTTAATGTTAAACTGAGGCCCTGTCTGCCTGCTCTGATGATTCAGGAAGAAAGACCCCGTGGCAATACTTAGAGTCATAGAGGTTTACAGCATGGAAACAGGCCCTTTGGCCCAATTTGTCCATGCTGCCCAGTTTTCACAATTAATCTAGTTCCATTTGCCTGCGTTTGGTCCATATCCCTTCAAACCTATCCTATCCATGTAATGTTCAAATATTTCTTAAATGACATAACTGTACTCGATTCTATCACTACCTCTAGCAGCCCGTTCCAGACACTCATCATACTGTGCGTGAAAAAAATTGCCCCTCTGGACCCGTTTGTATCTCTCCATGTCACCTTAAACCTATGCCCTCTAGTTTTAGACTCCCTACCACATTTTATTGACCTCCATAAGGTCATTCCTCAGTCTCCAACACTCCAGGAAAAAAAAACCCAGCCTGCCCAACCTCTCTTTGTAACTCAAACCTTCCAGTCCAGATACATCCTGGTAAATCCACAAAATTCTCCTGGGATCCTGGACACTTTTTATCCCTTGAGCATTGCCATCAACAAGGAGATTAGTTGATCCAATTTTATTTGTTTATTTTGCAGTGCACATTGACGGTGCCATTCACCTACTAAGAGTGACTGCATTTCAAAGCAATTCTTTATTCTTATCATGTCATAATGTTTTAACTAAATACAGTTGACTTAATTATTACATTTTGAAGTTTATATTAAAGTGCTTATTTCTTTTTCCCCCAGGACGCTCAAATAATCAACTGGCTTCAGGAATTTCGTGATGCTGTAGCACAATTAACAAAGGATTTTGAACACGTTGTTAGCAAAATACTGGTTAGCTTCTTTGAATTTTTATACATATGAAGATTGGTCAGAAAATGTTTGCTATGTTTTATTGTTGAATAACTCTTATCAATGGGTTTGATTTTTCTTAAATCTGCCATTTTTATATTGGCGCATGGCAAGTTACAGCTGTTAATAAGATATTTAAGTAAGACCTGAAAGTTTAAACACATTTTTAAGTTATATATAAAAACCATCAGATTTTTACAAAAATAATTTCAGAAGCTGCCGTGGTTGTCCCGAAGCCCAGTGGTAATAGAGGAATACTTGGCCTTCTTAAGTAACCTAGTATCAGCACAGACAGTGTATCTGAGGTCTTGCCTTAGTATGCTGGTCTCCAGTTTTGTACCAGGTATGAAAATATTGCTTCTTTTATCATTTCCAATACATTGTGAAAAGAATAGTTCCATGTCCTTTAACTGTGAAAGAGAAGAGCTGTTTCTTTGGCTCAGGTTATTAATCAGGGATATGCCTTTCAGTCACTTGCATTTTAGTGCTGTACAGGATTATTGGGTATGTTTTGATAGACTTGGTTTTGTAAACAATAGTAATGAACAAGCCGGAATAATATGTTTTCAAATTAAGTTTACTTTCTCGTAAATCATTCTGTCCTGCTCAGAATGCAGTTGATCTGTCAATGTTTCATGCAACTAGCACTATTGAAAGGCTTGTGTGAGTTTCAGCTAATCCTTGCAACACAAATTGTACAGCTGCTGCTCAGTATTCCTTTTAATTGGGAGCAGATGGAAACAGGGATCAACCCAGGTTCTAAATGAGAGTTAATAGGGCTGCTGTGGCGCAGTGCTAGTGTCCCTACCTCTGAGCCAGGAGGCCCAGGTTCAAAAGGTGTTCAAATCACCTCTGAACCAGTTGATTAGAGAATTTCTAAATGAGAGTTAATGCTCCAATACTGGGTGATTCCAGCCTGCTGGATATTTGGAGGAACAATAAACATGGACTATTATTTATAGTTTCTGTCTGTGGGAGTGGATATCAAATATACAGAGACTTATTTCACTCATCGTACAGAAACTTCCCGCTAGGTGCATGAAGAGAAATGTGCAGCTGAGGGACAGGGAAGAACAGAATAGGAGTAATGTGCCAGTGATGCTCAAATCATAGGAGAGCTTGCAGGAAGTCAGTTGTCAAGTGGCAGATGCAAGAAACTGATTGGATAGAGTGTGTTTAAAAAAAAGGCATCTTGGAGATAAGAGATATTGTGAGGTAGAGTGGAATCAAGATCTTTCTGGAGCCTTTAGTAAACTTCCAAATTTGTTTATTTGTAGCTCTTATTTTACAATATTAATCCGTGTGTATATGTTTCATATAGGGAGAATTGTTGTCCAAGAAAATGGTGTGGATATTTCAGACTCTGAAGATGAGGATGAAAGTAAGTATTTTGATTTTGTAGAGATGAGCATATTGACATTTGAGTAATCTAGACTCTGAAGATTTATAACAGTTCTCTATAATGTTCCCAAGTACTTGTGCTTCAACCCTGAAGGCACAATGACTATATTTCACATCTTTCACAATACATACTCTTTCTCTGCTATCGTAAAGTCAGCAGCTCTGGCAGCATCTCTGGGAGGAGAGTCTTCCTGAGTTAACAGATTAATTTTCATGCTGAGGCAGAGAGTGGCTTACTTGAACTTCACTGCAGGTGTCAGTTTGCCAGCGTGTTCCTGCGTCTGACCTGGATGGGAGTGAGATTTGACAGTTACCTGCCTGCCTCTGGCAGGTAGCCAAATGAAGTGTTAATTAAGAGCACTCTTCAGATACTATCTGGATGTTCCATGTGGCTCATGTGTCTTCCAATATTGCTGAAGCCTGTAGATGGCAAGGTGTTGGCCTCTTGATGATCAACTATGCCGACTGCTGCCACAAGCCGTCCTGGCAGTGATGTTTGGCGCACGTGACCCAGGTATATTTTGTACCTTTTGTAACATGATGCTCCAACTACCTCATAAAATGTCCACCTCCAGAGAGGCTACTGGATCCCAGAGTCTCAGTCACTTCTATTGATCCTCCCAGCTGCTGAGACCACCAACCGTCAGGCTTCCTGGAGATAGTATTTTAATTAGTTGCCTGCGTAAGTCACCTCCGGTTTTCCACAATGGCCATGTCTTGGTTTCCCCTGTAATTGAGTCCAGAGTTGGAAATGCATCCCTGGAACTGAAATGTAGCTAGACCTATTGCCCAACCAACTATATTGTACTTTCTCTGGTAATTCATTTAAAGATCCATCGCCAAAGGATTGATCTAAACATACTGAACAACGGAGTATAATTTTATTCATAATATTCTTTACACAAATTGAAACATTCTAAGGACTTTAGTAAGCCATTTGGGTTTTTCTGACAAATGACAATGGTTTCATCAGTAAATTCTTAATTCCAGATATTTTTTATTCCCACATGCTGTGTCAGGCTTTGAACCCGGGTCTCCAAAACTTTAGCTGAGTTTCTGGATTAATGGTCTAGCAGTAATATCGCAAGGCCATCACCTCCCATGAATAATTTTCTGCTAGATGTATAATTTAACACAAAGCATCAAGTCTGCTGAAACCTGTTATTTTTTGACACAATTGGCTGAATAAGTATTTGCTCCTTTAACTGCTTTATGCCCATCATCTTTTCTTTCAGTCTTCTTTGTGTCCTTTATGGTTCTCTCACAGAATTCTTTTGGCACTGTGGCTTGTATTTGTCATAGGTATTTACTTCTCTAGGCTCCCTTAATCTTTTAAGTATAATGTTTTAATTTGTGCCTGAGTGAATGCTAATTAATTATAATGTCATTGAATGTTTGAATTGAATACACTACCTTGGAAAATATTTCCTTATCGAATATCAGCATGATGCATAGTAATATGCACTTTCAGCTGGTAAATTTAGTTTACCAATTTACTGATTGCAGAATTTATTTTTAAGTTTAAGAATATCAAATTTACAGCCACTTATGTAATGCTATCGGTCCTAATATCCTGATTATGGAGGTTTGCAGTCTGGTGGTGTACAAGCTTTCTTGGGAGAAATATTGCAAATGCCTGACAACTTCTAGTGAATTTATCAATTTAATCGGTGGGATCATTAAATATAGACCTATGTCACACCATTCTTTGGTACCATATCACCACACTTAAAACCATTTTTCATCCATTAATTGAACGTACCAAGTATTACTGTATTGTGCATCTTTATCAGATGCAAGGCATCAGCTCCAAATCTTGATCACGTGTCCATATTATTGCTTTTAAAACATTGTGGAACTTTCCCATTTAAATTCTTCTTTTCTCTTGTCCTGCTGTAAACACACATTCTTCTGGTCTGAATCGAGCTAAGAGCAAGTCTTTCCCACTTTACAGATCTCCCCAGAAATTTTGATATTTGTCATCGAGCTCTACAGATCATAGCAAAATATGTGCCTTCGTAAGTATGCCATTCTGCTATTAATTTCTATGGCTCCAGACACACGAGCATGTGCTTCATTGAAGGAAACCATTGTAGCTTGACCTAAAGTGATAGTTGCAAGACTTAATAATGTATAATGAGCAATATGGACTAGATGCAACAGCAATATTCAGTTAGCTAATTTGGGGTTGTCTTTAGATTCTAGGTTGCATTGTTAACCATTGTTTATTCTCTCCAATCTTGATAAGCCCTATTAGGTGAAGGAGAGAAAGTGTTCTTTTTGTATTGTTGAAACAGTTTGTGATTGATAGACTAGCAGCTGAGAACATGAATGATAGTAGAGTAGTAACAACCTAGAATATTACCCCAGTTGAACTAGAATAGCACTGCGTAGACTAGTGATCAAACCTGAAACCTCTGAATTAGCTAACTTACAAATGGACTTCTCCCTGTGAGATTAAAATGAAGTTACACTTTGGGAAAGCAACCAACATAATCGAAGACCCCTTGCACCCAGTAGTACTCTCTTCCACCTTCTTTTGTCGGGCATAAGATATAAATGTTTGAAAACACGTACCTACAGGTTCATGAACAGCTTCATCCCTGCTGTTTCACACTTTTGAATGGACCTCTCAAATGTTAATTCCAGTCTGTCTCTACACCTACGTAGCTGTAATGTTGTACTCTGCACTTTGTTCTGCCACCCTGATGAACTTTGCATGGTGTGATCTGCCTGTATAGTATGCAAAACAACACTTTTCACTGTATCTCGGTACATGTGACAACCATAAATCAAACATGCAAACAAGCAAATCAAACAACATTTTGGTGCTGTTTTGAATTGATTTTTTGAAAACTTGTGCTGAGTCCAAGTGCAGAAATATATGTTGGACCATGTCCTATGGCTACCTGTAGCATTTTCGTAGAATAAGCTGCCGGATCAACTGAATAGATTAAAGTAAATTATGTAGGTTCAGATGACCGTGATAGAGCAACATGTTTGGTTAATATTAACAATGTACAAACACATAATACATCTATATGTTTATTACAAAAGGACATTTGAATGTGGCAATAGGAGTAGTCCATTCAGCTGCTTGAGCCTGTTCCGCTCTTTAGTGAGATCATGTCTGATCTGTAACATAACTGCGTGTACCTGCCTTTGGCCCATATCTCTTAATATTTTTGCTCAACAAAAGTTTGCCTATCTCAGATTTAAAATTAGCACCTGATCCAGCATCCACTGCCATTTGTTGAAGAGAGTTCCAAATCTCTACTACCCTTTGTGTGTGGAAGTGCTTCCTGACATCTCTCCTGACTGGTCTGGCCCTAATTCTCATACTATGCCCCATAGTTCTAGAATCCCCAACCAGTGGAAATTGTTAACCTTTGTCTGTACTGTCTTTTCCTGTTAATATGTTCAAGACTTCGAACAGATTGCCGCTTAATCTTCTCAGTTCTAAAGAAAACAGTCCTGATTTGTATAATTTCTACTGGTAACCCCTTTGGGTGTGTCTTTTACTCTAAGCATGCAGGCTAGTTTTCAGCACAGAATGCTAAATAATGACTGAGATTCTATTGTTACATATAGATATCAGCTGATTTGCATTAAGCCTACTAATTCTGAGATTGTTTTGTGATGTTTAGGTGTTATATGCTGTTAAACCAGTAGATGGCACTGGCTCATCACATAAATGGCAATCTTGTTAGAATGTACCTCTTGGTTATGTAGATAAAACAATTTTCCATCCCGACAGACACCACACTTGAGTAGGATTATATATCTTAAAATGTTGACCTGTGGGCTGCAATTTAGATAGTTCTAGTTCTTGTACAAACCAATTGGTGATTCTTAAATTGATTTTTAAATCAGATGAAACATGATCTGATTGAATGGCAGAGCATACTAGTTAGACTGAATGGCCTACATTTTTATTCACTCCTGGGATGTGGGCATTGCTCGTTGGGCCAGTATTTATTTCCCGTCCCTAATTGATTTTGGGAAGGTGATGGTGAGCTGCCTTCTTCAACCACTGCAGTCTGCATGCTGTAGGTTCACCCACAATACTGTTGGGGAGTAAATTCCATGATTTTGACTCAGTGACAATGAAGGAAGGCCAATATGTTTCCAAGTCAGGACGGTGAGTGGCTTGGAGGGGAACATGCTGGTGGTGGTGTTCCCATGTATCAGCTGCCCTGGTCCTTCTAGTTGGAAGTGGTCCTGGGTTTTGAAGATGCTGTGTAAGGATCTTTGATGAATTTCTGCAGCGTATCTTGTAGATAGTTCACGCTGCTGCTGCTGGGTTTTGGTGGTCGAGGGATTGGATGGCTGTGGAGGTGGTGCCAATCAAGTGGGCTGCTTTGTCCTAGATGGTGAGTGTTTTTGGACCTGCACTCATCCGGACAAGTGGGGAGTATTCCATTACACTCCTGACTTGTGTCTTATAGATGGTGGACAGGCTTTGGGGAGTCAGGAGGAGAGTTATCTGCCACAGTATTCCTCGGCTCTAATTTGCTCTTGTGCCCAGTCTGATGAGTGCTCCAGAAGTTGTTACTCCCCCAGCCAAACTGTTCCAGAACGGTTACAACACTAGCATTTACCTGACAATATGGAAAATTGCCCAGGTATGTCTTGTACGTAAAAAGCACAACAAATCCAACTGTCAAATCAATCTGTCTACTCTTAATCATCAATTTTGGAGGGCAGTTAAGGGTCAACCTCATTGCTGTGGCTCTGGGGTCACATTATAGACTAGATCATGTGAGGATGGCAGATTTCCTTCCTGAAGGATAATCTTAACAACTTCTACTCCTCTGTCTTATGTTGTATTGCTGATTCTCTTGTTCTCATTTTTTTCCTCTGAGTTGAAGTAATTGATGAATAATGAGGGATATTGTATTGCCATTCAGTCTCCAGTCCAATCTAAAGATTTTGTATTGTAGTTTTATGTTTGTATTGTTTTCCTAAGTTATGACCTTGTATTAATGCATTTTTGTTTCTATGAGATCATCTCAGTTTTGTTGCAAGTTGCTTCTGTAATGAACTAAAATGTATATTTTTAAAACTTTGTATTTGGCAGTACACCACAATTTTTGATGCCGATACTGGTTGAAAAATTTCCATTTGCAAACAAATCAGCCAGAATCCTGGTAAGCAGAGTACCTTCTTTGTCATCAAACTCCAGTACAAAAGTACCTTTACAATATGTATTGTTTGCTAATGTTATAAATTAATCACATTTAACGTCTGTGTTTCTTCATTGTGAAGGTTTTGCAACTATTCCAGCAAATTATTTTTTGTTTTCTGTATTTGGATGAAACTAGCAGGAACTTGCATGTTCAGTGGACAAAACAAACAAGTCCTTCGAGAATCTTTTAAGAGTAGGAGCAAACTAGGAACAGTAGGGTGATCAGCAACCATTAATTATGGCATGTAGAATTTTGCTTGTCTGTCTGCACATTGTGCAACATAAATGTTAACTTTTGTGGCCATTACAGTGTTCCGTTCAGAAATGCATATAACCTGGCACCTGGTAAAATAAGCAAGGCTGTTAATTCCCTGCTTAAAAAGAAACCAGGAAGAGAGTACAAATTGGGGGAAAAAAAACAAATTGTGTGATTTGGTTCAACCCCCACCATCAAATAAATACAATAATGAAAAACTGTTGCATTTTGTGGCAAAGCAACAAGGGACACAAATGGGAAATGCAATTTCAAAAAGAAAACAACATTTCAATAGATATAAGTAGAAAAACATATTTCCATAAAACTTGTTTTTATGGGTATGGTACTGAGCTGCATTCTCCATAAACCCATGTTCTTTTTACTGTCATGTTGGCCGCCTTCTGAATGCTTCCTTGAGAGCAGACGTTAGCCAAAATTGCCACAATAGACCAATTAATTTATGTTTGCAACCTTTGTTCATTGGACAAATGGCTGTCAAATGTTTATTTTGGAAAAAAATATAGGACACAGCACAGTGCAGCATCGTTCAGGCCCTTCGGCTCATGATGTTGTACCGACCTACTATTTTACTCGAAGATCAAACTAACCTGTGTACCCTTCATTTTACTATCATCCGTGTGCCTATCCAAGATTTGCTTAAATGTCCGTAATGTATCTGACTCTACTACCACTGCTGGCAGTGCATTCCATGCATCCACTACTCTCTGTGTAAAGAACCTACCTCTGACATCTTCCCTATATATTCCTCCAGTCACCCTAAAATTATGTCCCCTTGTGATAGTCATTTCCGCCCTGGGAAAAAGTCTCTGACCATCCACTCTATCTATGCCTATCAGCAACTTGTACACCTCTATCAAGTCACCTGTCATCCCTCTTCGCTTCAATGAGAAAAGCCCTAGCTCCCTCATAAGACCTGCCCTTCAGTCCAGGCAGCATCCAGGTAAATCTCCTCTGCAGCCTCTCTAAAGCTTCCACATCCTTCCTATAATGAGGTGACCAGAATTGAACACAATATTCCAAGTGTGGTCTAACTAGGGTTTTATAGAGCTGCAGCATAACCTCGCAGCTCTTAAACTCAACTCCCCTGCCAATGAAAGCCAACACACCATACGCCTTCTTTACAACCCTATCAACTTGGGTAGCAACTTTGAGGGATCTATGGACGTGGACCCCAAGATCCCTCTGTTCCTCCACACTGCCAAGAATCCTGCTATTAATCCTGTATTCTGCATTCAAATTCCACCTTCCAAAATGAATCACTTCACGCTTTTCCGGGTTGAATTCCATCTGCCACTTCTTTGCCCAGCTCTGCATCCTGTCAATGTCCCATTGCAACCTATATCAGCCCTCCACACTATCCACAACTCCACCAACCTTCGTGTCATCGGCAAACTTACTAACCCACCCTTCCACTTCCTCATCCAAGTCATTTATAAAGATCACAAAGAACAGAGGTCCCAGAACAGATCCCTGCAGAACACCACTGGTCACCGAGCTCCAGGCTGAATACTTTACATCTACTATCACCCTCTGTCTTCTATTGGACAGCCAGTTCTGTATCCAGACAGCCAGATTTCCCTGAATCCCGTGTCTCCTTACTTTCTGAATGAGCCTATCATGGGCAACCTTATCAAAGGCCTTGCTAAAATCCATATACACCACATCCACTGCTCTGCCTTCATCAATGTGTTTTGTCACATCCTCAAAGAGTTCAGAGAGGCTTGTGAGGCATGACCTGCCCCTCACAAAGCCATGCTGACTATTTCCAGTCAAACTGTGCTTTTCCAAATAATCATAAATACTATCTCTCAGAATCCTCTCCAATAATTTGCCCACCACAGAAGTAAGACTGACTGGTCTGTAATTCTCAGGATTATCCCTATTCCTTTTCTTGAACAAGCGAATAACATTTGCCACCCTTCAATCATCTGGTACCATTCCAGTGGACAGTGAGGACGCAAAGATCATCGCCAAAGGTGCAGCAATTTCTTCCCTCGCTTCCAGTAACAACCTTGGGTATACTTCGTTTGACCCAGGGGACTTATCTATCCTCATGTATTTCAACATTTCTAGCACATCCTCCTTCCTAACATCAACCTGTTCGAGCATATCAGCCTGTTTCACACTGTCCTCACAAATGTCAAGGTCCCTCTCACTGGTGAATACTGAAGCAAAGTATTCGTTAAGGACGTCCCCTACCTCCTCTGACTCCAGGCACAAGTTTCCTCCATTGTCCGTGATTTGCCCTACCCTCCCTCTGGCCATCCTCTTGTTCCTCACATAAGTATAGAATGCCTTGGCGTTTTCCTTAATCCTACCCACCAAGACTATTTCGTGTCCCTTTCTAGCTCTTCTAAGTCCATTCTTCAGTTCCTTCCTTGTAACCTTCTAGAGCCCTGTCCAATCCTTGCTTCCTCAACGTTAAGTAAGCTTCCTTCTTCCTGTTGACTAGATGTTCCACATGTCTTGTCATCCAAGGTTCCTTCACCTTACCCCCCCTTTCTTGCCTCAGTGGGACAAACCTATCCAGCACTCACAGCAAGTGCTCCCTAAACAACCTCCACAAATGTGTCGTGCATTTACCTGAGAACATTTGTTCCCAGTTTATGCTCCGCAGTTCCTGCCTAATAGTATTGTAATCCCCACTCCTCTAATTAAATACTTTCCCATACCGTCTGCTCCTATCCCTCTCCATGACAATAGTAAAGGTCAGGGAGTTGTGATCACTATCACCGAAATGCTCTCCCACCGAGAGATCTGACACCCAGCCTGGTTCGTTGCCAAGCACCAAATCCAATATGGCCTCCCCTCTAGTCGGCCTGTCTACATATTGAGTCAGAAATCCTTCCTGGACACACCTGACAAAATCTGTTCCATCCAAACTGTTTGCACTTAGGAGGTTCCAGTCGATATTAAGGAAGTTGAAGTCACTCATGACGACAACCCTATTTCTTCTGCACCTTTCCAAAATCTGCCTCCCAATCTGTTCCTCAGTGTCTCTGTTGCTATTGGAGGGGGTGGGGGGTGTCTATAGAAAATTCCCAATAAAGTGACTGCTGCTCCTTTCCTGTTTCTGGCTTCTACCCATACTGACTCAGTGGACAAACCCTCCTTGACAACGTCCCTTTCTGCAGCTGTGATACCATCCCTGACTGGCAATGCCACACCCCCACCTCTTTTTACCTCCCTATTTCTTTTGAAGCATCTAAACCCCAGAACATCCAACAACCATACCTGCCCGTGATATCCAAGTCTCCGTAATGGCCACAACATCGTAGCTCCAAGTACTTAGAGCACGGATCAGTACATCACCCTTATTCCTCAGACAACAAGGTGCAGGGCTGGATGAACACAGCAGGCCAAGCAGCATCATAGGAGCAGAGAGGCGATAGGGTTAGGGTTACTAACCCTTATTCCTCACACTTCTTGCGTTAAAATAGACACACTTCAACTTGTCACACTGACTGCAACTTTGCCCTGTCAACTGTCTATCCTTCCTCACAGATTCTTTGCATGCTGTATCTGCCTGTACACCAGCTACCTCATCCTCTGATCCGTAGCTCCGGTTCCCATCCCGCTGCCAAACTAGTTTAAAACCTCCCCCCGAGAATGTTGGTGCCCCTCCAGTTCAGGTGCAATCTGTCCTTCTTGTATAGGTCCCACCTTCCCCAGAAGGTATCCCGATGATTCACATATCTGAAGCCCTCCCTCCTACACCAGTTCTGTAGCCACGTGTTCAGCTGCACTTGCTCTCTATTCCGAGCCTCACTAGCTTGTGGCACTGGTAGTAATCCTGATATTACTAATCTGCTTGTCCTGCCTTTTAGCTTCCAACCTAACTCCCTAATTTCACTTTTCAGGTCTTCATCCCTTGTCCTAGTTTAGTCATTGGTACCGATGTGTACCATGACTTCTGGCTGCTCACCCTCCCCCAGAATCCTGTAGACTCGATCTGAGACATCCCTGACCCTGGCACCCGTGAGCCAACATACCTTCCAAGACTCTTGTTCGCAACCACAGAATCTCCTGTCTGTTCCCCTAACCATTGAATCTCCTATCACTATTGCTCTCCTATTCTCCCCCATTCCCTCCCCACCCCCAACAGTATCCAAAGCGGTATACTTATTATTGAGGGGAACAACCACAGGGGATCCCTGCACTATCTGTCTATTCCCTTTCCCTCTCCTGACGGTCACCCAGCTACCTTTATCCTGTAACTCTGGTGCTACTACCTCCCTATAACTCCTATGTATCACCCCCTCAGCCTCCTGAATGATCTGGAGTTCATCCAGCCCCAGCCCCAGCCCCAGCTCCAGTTCCCTAACACGGTTTGTGAGGAGTTGGAGTTGGGTGCACTTCTCGCAGGTGAAGTCAGCAGCGACACTAGTAGTGACCCTTACCTCCCACATCCTACAAGCGGAGCATGCAACTGCCCTAGCTTCCATCCCCCAATTAGATTGCCAAAAGATAAAGAGAAAGGAAAAAAGAGAAATAAATGAAAAGCTCACCTTACCGACCCTCCATACAGAGTCTTTTTTTTTTGGTTAGAGGAGGAGGATGGGTGGGAGACACTACACGTATAGTGTTTTGGGTTTAGCCACTGCCCAAATATATTAGTTCACTTACCCAGCAGTCCCCTTGTCCACGTTTGCTCCTGCTCCACTTCGCTCCGCCTATTCATAAGGCAAGTATTTTATGCAGAAACCTTACCTTCCTGGCTGCCCCCTGGCTCGTGCCCTCACGACTCCCGCCGTTGAATTCGTTTAAATTATTTGAGAATTTATTTTCTGTTTTGTTGATAGACAAACTTATATGGTTTGAAATAAATGAGCCATCAATTTGTATACATATTTTTCTGATTTTTGTCAGGAATGTTACGTGCACAATTTACTGAGGATCACTGTATATTTCCCAGTGCTGCGCTTAAAGATTTTGGAACTTGTAGTGGAAAAATTCCTAAAACTGGATGTAAGTACTCAGCAACTTGAAATAAATTCTGCAATGATTGGTTTTTCGGGGTTGGTAATTCTTGCTTTAATTCAAATGATTAAGATTTCTCAGGTACTGCAAGAACAATGCGTTGGTAATATCTGTTTTAAGTAGCAAATTTTTGTTTTTCTTGAAAGAAAAGCACAATTTTCACTGTTTATTTAACATTTTGTCCTAAAAGAGTTAGAATGTTGCTGAGCATGTAAATTGTATTGGTAGAAAATGTTTAAACCTTGAGCTGTGAACTATTTATTGCATCTATCCCTTAAATCATTATATTAGTGTTCCTAATATGACAAAATGGAGCTGAAGCAAAAAAAGAGTGTGAATTCATTTTATGACACCGGATAAACAACACAGAAAAAGGCCATTCAACTCAATTGGTCTATGGCAAAGTTTGTGCTCCACTTGAAGCTCCTCTCGTCTTTCCTTATTTAAATCTACCATTGTAACTGTCTGTTCCCTTTTCCCTCAAGCTTGTCCAGCTTCCCCTTAAATGCATCTTTCCTATTCACTTCGTCCATAGTCTGTGGCAGCAGGTTGCACCTTCTTGCCACTCTTTGGGTAAAGAGGTTTCTTGTGAATTCCATACTTGATTGTTTGGTGAGAATCTTATATTTGATAACCCTTAGTTATGCTCTTCCCTATAAGGGGAAGCGTTCTCTCTGTATTCACTCCAGCAAAACCTTCAATAGTTTTAAAGACTTCTATTTGGTCACCGTTCTCAAGAGGAAAGGAGTCCAACTGTTAATCTTTTACTAATATGTATGTGTATATACATATTTATATATAGATATGCTCCAAAGCTTCTAGGTACTTTTTATAATAAAGCAACAAAGAATGCACGTGTTACTGTGTATAATCTAACCAAGGTTTCATACAGGTTTGGCTAAAACCTTGTGTTTGTTTTTTTCATGGCCTCACTAACATGTGGCGCACCTTGTAGTGATTGATGTGTTTGTATTCTGAGAACCATTTGTTTTTTGCTGCACCTAGATATCCATCCTTTAAGTAATAAATGACCTCCCTATTCTTCCTACCAAAATGTACTGTTGTGCCTTTCTGAATGACACTCGCTTGTGCAGACTGATACAAGATTAAATGATTGTTTATTCAATCAAATGGATGATACAAGCAATTACAACTTGTACAGAACACTACCCATTAAGATGTGCACCTTAGCTTCAGCGTTTCTGTTCTGTCAGTGGGTCCCTGACTCAAAGCTCCTTACATGAATGTCGGTCCTAGGTTCTCGCTAGCAATTGACGTTTTGGCTGGGCGTTAAATCCTATGTTTAAGATTCACCCCCTCTTCACTCACCTTCAGCTGACACATTCCCACGTGATTTTGTTGCCATCACCTCCAGGTGTTTCCAATACTAGTTCTTTCTTCCATTGTTCTGTGGTTTCCTTATGCTAAAATTTCTACAACTGCAATACATTACACTCTTAGAGGCCAGTTCCTACTTCTTGTAGACTCAGTACAGTTCACACTAGTTGACCAATTACCTGTTCTTATAATTGGTCAAGTTGTTCAAGGCCATAAATCCATTCTGCTGTCACATTTATCTGTGTTGAGCTTCATTTTGTCAATGAACTATCCTGTACCCCCACACTCTGCTTTCTGTCTTGAAGTTAGTAATCCATTCTACTACTTGCACCCTGACCCCACATATTCTAATCTTATTTATTAGTCTATTATGAGGCACCTTATCAAAGGCCTTTTGAAAATTATATTTACTACATTTAGTTATGGTTTAATGTGCAATTACTGCTCACCAGGAAAGATTCTGGCACTGCAAGTATTACTGTTACCATTGCCAGAGATTATTTAAATTTTATTCACTGTTAGTTGTGCTTGAATTAACTCGGTGCTATATGCTCTTTTCTAATACAAGAGATACATGTACAATTATGTGGGGTTTACCCTAAAGAATGTTATAAAATATAACTTAATGCAGCCTAAATCTTGCGTTCATTTAGAATCAAATTTTTAAAGAATTTTGTACGCTATAATCCTGGTTGTGTTATTTTCCAGGTAAGTGCGTCTCGTAATGACATTGAGGATGCAGAAGAAGCTGTTGCTGAGGCTAAGAATGGATTGTCTACATGTGCAGAGGAAGGCCTCTTTGACATGGTAAATATTTTGAAAACTGCTTAAAGCCTGAATTTTCTGTGAACATTTGTTTTATCGATTGTAATTAGAAGTTGTATGTAATTTTATTGCAAAATGTTAAGGCATGCTGAGGAGTATCTCACCACTGCCACAAATGTAAACATACCATCAATCCATGCAAATAACATACTTGCTCTCATAACAAAGCATAGAGTACATTTCCTAATTTGTTTTCCTATTGCTATGGTCTTACATTGACTGTGGGTTATTAAAGCTTTATTAAACTTTTCATTAGTGATGGTGAAGAATTTTGAAAAGTTAACTTAGTGGTGCATACTTAGCATCTGTTAAACATTTGAAATATGACCACCAAAACAGTATAGATTATCCTGATATGTTATTTGGTATGTTGGATTTTACAAGCTGGTCTGTACAGTATCACAGTTCAACTTCAAACTTTCCTGTGAGTTGGAAACTTTGCAGTAAATGTGTCTCAAAGTACATAAAATTACCAGAAGAATCTGTCCACAATAGCATGGAAATATGGATTGCTTATAATATTGCTAAATAGTAATACGTGAATTGGATCTGGGCAAATGCCTTGCTTTTTTTATTAGCTCATCACTGTCCAACTCCTCACTTTGCATCCTACTGGGTTGTCAGACCTTATTGGGCGAAAAAAAAAGAGATGCAAACCATCTTTTTACTCCAGCTACTGCCTGACAACATATGAAGAATAATTCCTGTGAGAATTGTGTGATTTGGGTGAAGTCATGGTGGCAATCAGTTGGTGGTGGAAGGAAGTAAGAATGTGAAAATTGTAACTTCCTGTCATTTGCATTTTTCTTTCTCATGGCCTTCTGTTCATGTGTTTCCCTCTGTGCAGGATGAGGATGAAGGGAAGCGGAAAATTCATTTGTCACTGCCAAATGACGAGATGGCTCATCCAGTGGCTGAAAGATTGGATATTCTGATGTCCGTTTTGCTGGCTTACATAAAGGACATTTGTTACGATAATGGTGTGAACAATAATGACTTTGCTATTTCAGAGTCCTTTCTAAGTAATAAAATAGTTTTATTCATTTATGGGATATTGGCATTGCTTACCATGCCAACATTTAAGGCCCACTACTAGTTGTCTTTGAGAAGTGGTGATGAGCCACTGCCTTGAACTGCAGCAGTCTATGGTCTGTAAGTCAGAGAGTTTTAAGATTTTAATCGAGCGACAGTGGAGGAATGGCAGTGTTGTTACAAGTAAGAATTATGTGTCGTTTGAAGGGGAACTCACAGGTTGTGCTGTTCTCAAAAAATTTACTATCCTTATCATTCAAAGCAGCAGAGTTTGTGCGTTTGGAAGGTTCTATCAAGGGAGCATTGGTGAGTTACTGTAGACTGTCTTGTAGCTGGTATATACTCCTTCACTATATATTGTTGAATGGAGTGCCAATCGAGCAGACAGCTTTGTCTTTGTTGAGTGTTGATGGAGCTGCACTCATCCAGACAAGTGGAGAATATTTTATCACACTCCTGACTTGCAGTACATGTAGATGGTGGACAAGCAGTCGGAAGTCGGGAGGTGAGTTACTCACTGCAACAGGGAGGTAAGACTCAGTAACAATTCTTCCTTTGTGGTAGATTTGACTGGAATCAGTGGCACTGACTTGCAGTTCCAGAAGTTGCTGGTGGCCTGTGCAGCCAAAACTAAAATTAGAGGGAACGCTGCCCCTAATTCCAATTGACTCTAGGTTTTCTAGGGCTTCTTGATAGCATTATTCGATCAAATGCTTTATTAATGTCAATGGCAGTCACTGACATGTCACTTTTGGCGATCGGGTTTTTTGTCATGTTTAAACCAAGGCTATAAAAGGGGTCAGGAATCGAGTGGCTCTGGTAGAACCCAAACTGAGCATCCTTGAGCAGTTTATTACTGGTTGATAGCATTTTCACGACACCTATCATCACTTTGCTGATGTTTGGGAGTAGACTGACAGAGTAGTAATTGATAGCTTGTATTCGTCTTGCTTTTTTGTGACAGGACATACCTGAGCAACTTTGTGTTTTTAGATAGATGCCATTGTTGTAGCTGTACTGGAAAAGTGTGGGCTAGTTCTGGAGCCCAGGTCTTCAGTAATATTGCTGGAACCTTCTGATTTCCCACAGCCTTTACAGTACCCAGTGTTTTCACATGGAGTCAACTGAATTGGTTGACATCTGGCATTTGTGGGGATCTCAGGAGGAGGCTGAGATAGACCGCCACTCATAGAGTCATAGAGATATACAGCACGGAAACAGACCCTTCGGTACAACTCATCCATGCCTACCAGATATCCTATGTTAATCTATTCCCATTTGCCAGCATTTGGCCCATATTCCCCTAAACCCTACCTATTCATATACCTATCAGATGCCTTTTAAATATTGTAATTGTACCAACTTTCACCTCTTCCTCTGCAGCTCATTCCATATATGCACCACCCTCTGCGTGAAAATGTTGACCCTTAGGTCCCTTTTATATCTTGTCCTTCTCATCTTAAACCACGCCCTCTAGTTTTGGACTCTCCTATCCCAGGGAAAAGACCTTGCCTATTTACCCTATCCATGCCCCTCATGATTTTATAAACCTCTATAAGGTTACCCCTCAGCCTCCGATGTTCCGGGGAAAATAGCTCCAGTCTATTCAGCCTCTCCCTATAGCTCAGCAGTTCTGGCTGAAAATGGATGCAAATGCTTCAGTCTTATCTTTTGCATTGATGTTCTGGTCTCTCCTATTGTTGAGGATGGTATTTGTGAATCCTCCTTTTCCTCCACCTCTTGTTAGTTGTTTAATTGCCCGCCGCAGTCCTAATTTCTTTTATTCATTCGTGGGAAGAGGGCACTGCCGGCTAGCCAGCATTTATTGCCCATCCCTAATTGCCCAGAGGGCAGTTCAGAGTCAACCAATTGCTGTGGGCCTGGAGTCGTATGTAGGCCAGACCATTAATGGCAGTTTCCTTCCCTAAAGGACATTAGTGAACCAGACGGGGTTTTTCCGACTATTGGCAATGATTCGTGGTCATCATGAGATTCTCAATTTCAGATTTTTTAATAAATTCAAATTTCACAATCTGCTATGGCGGGATTCAAACCCGGGTTCTGAGAACATTACCTGGGTCTCTAGATTAACAGTCCAGCAACAATATCACTAGGCAATTGCCTCCCCGTGTGGCACCTCCATAGAATTTAGATTTGACATATCGGATGTGGGATCATTGAGCTCTGTCTATCACATGCTGCTTGGCATGCTGATAATCCTGAGTTTTAGCTTTATCAGGTTGACATCTCATATTAGGTATGCCTGGTGCTATTCTTAGCATGCCCTCTTATACTCTCCATTAAATCAGAGATGGTCCCTCAGCTTGATGGCAATGATGGTGTGGGACACATGCCAGAACATGAAGTAACAGATTTTGGTTGAGTACATTCTTCTGCAGCTGATTCTTGCAGTGTCTCGTGGATACCTTGTTTTGTGTTGCTGGTTCTGTCCAAAATCTAGCATCATGGTATTGCTGTATAGCACGACAGTTGATATGCTTAGTGCAAACACAGGACTTTTTCTCCACAAAGACTAGGAGTGGTCGCTGCCATTGATACTGACTTGGACATATGCATTTGCACCAGGTAGATGAGAAAGGATTAGGTTAAGTACTTTCTTCCCCTCTCATTGGTTCCCTCACTATTTACTGCAGACCCATTCTAGCAGGTGTGAACTTTAGGTCTCAACCAGTCAGTCGTTGATTATGCTTCGGGCCATGCCTGGTGATGTATTTTGAAGTCCACCACTGCTGCCTCGCAATGCTAGGGGCCTGGGTTTGATTCCAGCCTTGGACATGACTGTGTGGAGTTTGCATGTTCTCCCCATGTCTGTATTGGTTTCCTCCAGGTGCTCCAGTTTCCTCCCATGGTTCAGAGATGTGTGGGTTAGGTGGATTGGCCATGCCGAATTGCCCATAGAGTCTAGGGATGTGCTGGCACAAAAACAAAGTTGCTGGAAAAGCTCAGCAGTTCTGGCAGCATCTGTGAAGGAGAAAACAGAGTTAACGTTTCGGGTCCTGTGACTCTTCCTCAGAACGATGGTGGTTGGAAAAATGTCAGTTTATATGCAGAAAATAGGGATGTGGGTGGGGTAGGGAGTAAACGATAGGATAGAGCCCAAAGAGAGAGAAAGGCAGTTGGACAGACAAAGGAGTTGCTAACGATCAGGCTGGGAGGGTGAATAGTTGTTAATGGGGACTGTTAGTGACTAACAACATGGGGTGTGTAATGGCAGGCTATGTGGTAACAAGGCCTGGTGTGTGGGGTGGGGGGCTGGGACATGGGAGAGTTTAAGCCCTAAAATTGTTGAACTCAATATTGAGTCCGGAGGGCTGTAGGGTCCCCAACCGGAAAATGAAGTATTGTTCCTCCAGCTTGTGTTGGGCTTCACTAGAACACTGTAGAAAGCCAGAGATAGAGATGTTGGCCAGGGAGCAGGGTGGTGCGTTGAAGTGGCAGGCAAAAAGGGATGTGCAGGCTAGGTGAATTAGTCATGGGGAATGCAGGGTTACAGGGATAGGGAACGGGTGTGATTCAGGTGGGATGCTCTTTGGAGGTTTGGTGCTGAATGGGTTGAATGGCCTGCTTCCACACTGTAGGGATTCTGTGATTGTACAATTTCTTCTGGCTGGGAAATCTAAAAACCAGGAGTTACAATTGTAAAAATAAGGGGATGCTACTTAGGTCTAGTTAAGTTTTTTTTTAACGGGAAACAATAGCACAGAGGCCTGTGGGAGCTCAGTCTTTCAGCATGTTTTGAGGTAGAGATTGATAGATTTCTGATTACCAATGGCTTATGTAGATGGGTGCATAAAAAGCATTGAAGTGATTGATCAATCTTGATGGTATTGAATGGTGGGGCAGGCTTGATGGGTTGAATGGCCTACTCCTGTACCTTTGAATTAGGTGCATTTTGCAACTTCACATTACTCTGTATAAAAAGATAGAATAAAAAAAAACTGTATCTCTGTTTTACTGGTGACTTTGGATTTCCCAGTGTTAATTTGGGGAAAGTTCTAGATCAGTCTCCAATCTTTTTAAGTACAAATTGCTCTTTGAATTTAAGGGCAATCCAGGATCTACACTGAAGAAAATAAACAGTTTATTTTTAGAGCTAAATAACATAAAACCGTATTCATATGATTATTAATTTTGTGCTCAAATCACGAAGCCTCAGTGTGATGTCTACGGTAGCACAAAATCTCAAAATCATTCAAATTGTTTAAAAGAAATCTCCTTTTAAATAGTAACATGATGTTTCCATGTTGAGATACATATCTGCAATAAATAATTTGTTTACTTTGTTTCTGTTATGTAGGCGAGTTGGCATTGACCAGGACAAAAGAATTGTACCGAGACTTAATAGTCGTGTTTGATAAACTGGTCTTACCCACTCATGCTTCTTGTCATGTCCAGTATTTCATGTTCTATATCTGCAGCTTCAAATTGGTGAGTGCAGATTACTTCTTGGGTTGACAATTTTTAAAACAAAATAACCGAAAACTAGTCATTGGCAATTGTTTAGTTAAGAGATGATATAGATTTTGTAAGGATTCTTTTTCTACTTTGTGTCTTGATAAATGTAATAAGATGAGTTATAAAAATAGGGTGGGACTTTTTTCCCTGCAGCAGAGGAGGTTGAGGGGTGACCTTACAGAGGTTTATAAAATCATGAGGAGTATAGATAAGGGGAATAACAAAGGTCTTTTCCTCTTACGTGGGGAGTTCAAAACAAGGGGGCATATTTTTAAGGTGAGAGGAGACAGATTTAAAAAGGACATGAAGGGCAACTTTTTCACAACGGATGGTTAATGTGTGGAATGAACTGCCAAAGGAAGTGATGGATGCAGGTATAGTAACAACGTTTAAAAGATATTTGGATAAGGACATGAATAGGAAAGTTTTGGAGAGCTATGGACCAAATGCAGACAGTTGGGACAGTTCAGTTTGGGAGAACATGGTCAGCATGGACAAGTTAGACCAAAGCGTCTGTTTCCATGCTGTAAGACTCTAGACACCGGACTAACTGACATACCATATGCTGCTGTGCAAACTAATCTGCAGGAGGTAGTTGGGCACAAAGCTTAGCAGATTCTGGTTCCAGCTATGAACCAAAAACAGTTATGCTCATTTTACAGGAGTTGTAATCTTCAGTTATCAAGGAAGCTAATTTTGGAATATCTTTTGAAACAGTTTTTAAAGTATCTTTCTGAAACTGGTAAGCTGATGCCATGCAGTTTATTTTCACAGAATCACAAAATTGTTATGGCACAAAAGTGACTATTTGGCCCATTGGGTTTCACCAGCTCTCCAATTCTGCTGCCTTTTTCCATACTGTTGTGTGGAATCATCCAATTTCCTCTTGAATGCCTCAATTGAACATGCCTTCACCACTCTCCAAGCAGTGTATTCCACTGTGTAGGCCACTTGTATGAAAAAGTTTTTACTCATATCACATTTACTTCTTTTGTAAATCACTTTAAACAGTGCTGTTTTGTTCTTGATTCTTCTACGAGTGGGACCTGTTTCTCATTATCTACTATACCCAGCCTCTTCTCCAAGGAGAACAGTCCCAAACTCTCCAGTGTGTCCTTATAACTGAAGTTTGTCATCCCTGAAACAGTCTTGCAGATCTCTTCTACACACTCTCCAATGCGTTCACATCTTTTTAATAATGTGGCACTCAGAACTGTATTCAGTACTTCATCTGAGGACTGACAGGTGTTTTATGAACATTCAGCATTACTTCCTTGCTGTGCCCCTCTTAATATAGCCCAAGATACTTTGTACTTTGTTAACTTCTCTCTCCACCTGTCCTGCCACTTCCAACGATCTGTGCACATGATCACCTGTGTTCCTCTGTTCCTGTACTCCCTTCAGAAGTGTACCCTTTGTTTTATATTATCTGTCCATGTTCTTCTAACCAAAACACATCACTCACTTTTTTCTGTATTGAAGTTCATCTACCACCTCTGTGGCTACTCCACCAATGTGTATATGTCCTTTGAAGTTCTATTTTAAAGCTACGCTAGAAGAGCTGTCCGTCAAAGAAGCTCACAAAGAATGATTTTTTGCACTCTTCTCACTACTCCAGAATGCCTGTCATATCAGTTATCTTTATCCACTTTTGCTCGTACTTTAAATATCCTACAAGATGTGCTGCCATCCATGTATAATGGTAGCTATCCTACCTGCCCTGTGTTGTGAATATTTGATAATCTAATGTGAATTCCTTCCAGTTTACAGTAAGCAGTTAGCAATAATTAATTTTAAATGAACCTATATGTTGTGCATAGCAATTTGAAGCTCAACCCTCAACTAAAATATATTTTTGTTTTCACAAGATGAACCTTCCATTGGCAATTTGACCTATGTAACATGGTATTTAAAATGGAGTTTGCACTATTATAATTCCTGCTTACCTTGCTTCTCCCCCAGAAGAAAATGAATCCTTAGCGGCATAGCTTCCAAGCAGAAATGTCTCCCTAATGGGTTCTGTGAAAGTTCAGGATATCAGTCCATCGTTGGAAATCTAAGCCATCAACTTTCAAATGCACTCTGCAGATGAATGCATGTCCTTATTGCAGCAGGCCTGCAAATACCAGTTTTAAATATAGAACAAATGTAGAATGAGTGAAGTTGGAACATGGGTCTGGGGAGTAAACTGCTTAATTTTCTGACTGCCATTTTTTCAGGGATTGGCAGAAGCTTTCCTTGAACACCTTTGGAAAATGATGCAGAATCCAAATAATCCTGCCATAATAAGACAAGCAGCTGCAGGCTACATTGGAAGTTTTCTGGCAAGAGCAACGTATATTCCTGTGCTGTAAGTAATCAATGGGTCTCATTGCTTGATATAAACTAGACAAATTTTAAACAGTGTATGTAATTTCTGGTTTGTAAATGACAAGTTCTATGATGAGTGACTGCAAAGATTTTTTCATAATTGTGATGGCCCTAACATCACTTACATAGGTAGTCTTTTATACATGATTTACTACATGGAATCTACAGCATGTAATGCTATGTACTGATAATTGATAAGGATTCCGGACACCAGTGTAAAGTATGTCGCAAGGTGACTTACTGCTTCAAAAGTGCACAACATATCACTGTATTTTCACTGGCACTGGGTCAAAAGCCTGGAACCCCCTTCCTGACAGCTACTGTTTGATGTACCTATACCTGAGTGACTGCATCCTTTCAAGAAGGCAGCTCACCACCACCATCTCGAAGGCAATTGAGGATGGACAATTAATGATGACCTAGCTGTTAATAGATATTTTAAAAATCTCAACTTATTATTCATCATGTAGATAACTTGCATTAGTCTAATTTTCCCTTCCTTCAGGTTTCTTCTGCAATGTGTAGTGATTCTATTGCTTTCTAACCCAGGTGCCATTCTGTAGCAATGCCCAACCATGCAAATGCTGTAGAACAGGTGGAGATGATGGACAAGTGTCAGAGAATAAGCAAGATTAATATTAATATCAAACTAAGAAATGACAATTACTTTTATGTTTTAAGTAAATCGATAAACTGCTTAATAATAAATTAATTAACTGACGATTTCAATTCCCTTGATTAGCACTGTGAAAACTTGTTTCGATTTGCTGGTACCCTGGATACATGACTACCTTGACAACCAAGATGCTGGAACGAAAGCTTACTGTGATGTGGCTCTGCATGGGCCATTCTACTCTGCTTGCCAAGCTGTATTTTACATCTTCATATTCCGTTATAAGCAAATACTGGATCGAAATCTGAAAAAAGGTTATTAATGAAATCGTGTATTAAATTTGGTACCTTTTTTAAAGTGGGAACTATTATGAAATTTTTTAATTGGATTTTCAAAGCTCTATAAAATGGAAACTAAGCCTTTATCTTTATTATAGTGGAGTGGGAGGATGGTTGCAATGTAGCCAACTACATGCGTGATAATGATATTCTGCAGATTTGTATGTGCAATTTCCTAGATGGTTAGTTAATCTTGGTCACATTGCAGTGTGCATTTTATGAAGGGTTCCCCTCTTCGCATCACAGCATTTAACCTACTGTAAACTTGGGCAGACAATCCGAATCATAACTTGTCACTTAGTAAAAGAGCAGCAGCTATACAGTTAAACTGAAGCAGACCTCTTAAGAGTGTACAGCTCATCATACCTGGGAATAGCTGTCCTAGAGAGAGCATTGAGCCCAGAAAGTGGCGAATCTTTGGAATTGTCTATCATAGAATCTCTACAGTGCAGATGGAGGCCATTCCTGGAGGTCTGTTAAGTTCATTCACTAAGCAAGTTCAAGACAGAGATTGATAGGTTTCTTGTTATTAATGACATCATGGAGTATGGGGATAGTGTGGAAATATGGCATTGAGATCGATGGTCAGCAATGATCTAGAATGGTGGAGCAGGCTCAAGAGGCTGAATGGCTCACTTGCTTCTGGGTTCCTGGTGATTAATGGGAAGGATATTATAAAGCTGGAGAGGGTTCAGAAAAGATTTGCCTGGAGGTTGCCGGGAATGTAGGTTGGAACTTTTTTCAGTGAAGCATAGGAGGTTGAGAAGTGACCTTGTAGAGGTTTTAAAATCATAAGGGGTGTAGATAAGGTGAATGGCAGGTATCTTCTCCCTATTGTACGGGATTTCAAGACAAGGCGGCATATTTTTAAGGTGACAGGAGGAAGATTTAAAAAAGGACAGGATGGGCAACTTTCTTACACAGAGAGTGGTTTCTCTGTGGAATGAACTTCCAGAGGAAGTAGTGGGTGCGTGTACAGTTAGAATGTTTAAAGGAAAGGTGGTAAGGAAGAGCCAGGGAACTAAAGACTGTGAGCCTGACATCAGTGGTGGGCAAGTTGTTGGAGGGAATCCTGGGCAGGGACTGATTCAGGATAGTCAACATGGCTTTGGGCATGTGAAGTGGTGTCTCACTAACTTGATTGAGGTTTTTGAGGAAGTAATGAAGAGGGCAGAATGGTGGACATGATCTACATGGACTTCAATAAAGCTTTCGACAAGGTTCCTCATGGTAGACTGCTTAGTAACGTTAGATCACATGGAATACAGGGAGAACTAGTCATTTGGATACAGAACTGGCTCGGAGGTGGAAGACAGAGGGTGGTGGTGGAGGGTTGCTTTTCAGGCTGGAGGCCTGTGACCATTGGTGGTGCTGCAAGGATCGGTGCTGGGTCCACTGCTTTTCATGATTTATATAAATGATTTGGATGTGAATATAGGAGGTAGGAAGTAAGTTTGGAAATGACACCAAAATTGGAGGTGCAGTGTACAGTGAATAAGGTTACCTCAGTGTGCAATGGGATCTTGATCAGATGGGCCAATGGGCTGAGGAGTGGCAGGTGGAGTTTAATTTAGATAAATGTGAGGTGTGGAAAGGCAAATCAGGATAGGACTTATACACTTAATGGTAAGGTCCTGGGGAGTGTTGCTGAACAAAGAGACCCTGCGGTGCAGGTTCATAGTTCTTTGAAAGTGGAGTCGCAGGTAGATAGGATAGTGAAGAAGGCATTTGGTAAGCTTGCCGTTATCGTTCAGCGCATTGAGTATAGGAGTTGGGGGGTCATGTTGCGGCTGTACAGGACATTGGTTAGGCCACTTTGGAATGCTGCATGTAATTTTGGTCCAAAACAAAGTTGCTGGAAAAGCTCAGCAGGTCTGGCAGCATCTGTGAAGGAGAAAACAGAGTTAATATTTCGGATCCGGTGACCCTTCCTCAGAACTGATGGTGGCTGGGAAAATGTCAGTTTATAGCAGAAAATAGGGAGGTGGGTGGGGTAGGGAGTAAACAATAGGATAGAGCCCAAAGAGAGAGAAAGACAGTTGGACAGACAAAGGAGTTGCTAACGATCAGGCTGGGAGGGTGAATAGTTGTTAATGGGGACTGTTAGTGACTAACAACAGGGGGTGTGTAGTGGCAGGCTATGTGGTAACCACATAGTGGTACTGTTACATATACAATGTGGTATTGTTACCACATAGTGACTAACAACGGGGGGTGTGTAGTGGCAGGCTATGTGGTAACAATACCACATTGTATATTTAACAATACCACTATGTGGTTACCACATAGCCTGCCACTACACACCTCCTGTTGTTAGTCACTAACAGTCCCCAATAACAACTATTCACCCTCCCAGCCTGATCGTTAGCAACTCCTTTGTCTGTCCAACTGTCTTTCTCTCTCTTTGGGCTCTATCCTATCGTTTACTCCCTACCCCACCTACCTCCCTATTTTCTGCATATAAACTGACGTTTTCCCAGCCACCATCAGTTCTAAGGAAGGGTCACAGGACCCGAAATGTTAACTCTGTTTTCTCCTCCACAGATGCTGCCAGACCTGCTGAGCTTTGCCAGCAACTTTGTTTTCGTTCCTGATTTACAGCATCCGCAGTTCTTTTGGTTTTTATGTAATTTTGGTCTCCCTGCTATAGGAAGGATGTTGTGAAATTTGAAAGGGTTCCGAAAATATTTACAAGGATGTTGCCAGGGTTGGAAGGTTTGAGCTATAGGAAGAGGCTGACTAGGCCTTGGCTGTTTTTCCTGGAGCTTCGGAGGCTGATGGGTGACCTTACACAGGTTTATAAAATCATGACGGGCATGGATAGGATGAATAGTCAAGGTCTTTTCCCCGGGGTGGGGGAGTCCAAAACTAGAAGGCATAGGTCTAAAGTGAGAGGGGAAAATTTTAAACAAGACCTGAGGGGCAACTTTTTCATGCAAAGGGTGGTGTGTGTATGGAATGAGCTGCCAGACGGTATGGTGGAGGCTGCTACAATTTCAACATTTAAAAGGCATCTGGATGGGTAGATGAATAGGAAGGGTTTAGATGGACATGAGCCAAATGCTGCCAAATGGAAGCAGATTTATTTAGGATATCCGTTTGGCACGGACAAATTGGACCGAAGGGTCTGTTTCTATGCTGTACAGCTCTATGACTCTATGACATTTAGAAAAGTACATGAATAAGAAACATTTGGAGGGATATGGGCCAAGCTCAGGCAGGTGGGACAAGTTTTAGTTTGGGATTATGGTCAGCATGGACTGGGTGGACCGAAGGGACCCTGTCCGTGCTGTATTTGAAAGTAAAATTCTTAGGAATTTCCTTTTATCTTTAGCTTCTATTGAAGGCTCTTTAAATTGGTGTAATTTATTTTAAGTGTTGTACAGTAAATGTTAAAAGAAATATCAAAAAGAAATAAGTAGGAGCTTATTATTGTATCATTGTATCATTTCCCTTGGTGTACAGGTTTAGCATACTTACAGAATCTAAATTTTGAACGCATAGTGATGTGCCAGCTGAATCCTCTAAAAGTCTGTTTACCATCCGTTGTCAACTTGTTCGCAGCTATTACTAGGTAAGTATTATTTGTTACAGACCAGACCAGACCCCCTGAAAATATTTTAAGGTACCTAGACCTTAACTTTTTTTTTATTTTAACGGTAGATGTGAACTGCGTGTTCCAAATGTGATGTGACTGGTCAAACTACTCGATGTTAAGCAAAACAAGACTTATTTAAATATGGAGACAATAAGGACTGCAGATGCTGGAAACCAGAGTCTATAGTGTGAGGCTGGCAAAGCTCAGCAGGTCAGAGCATCCGAGGAGCAGGAAAGTCAAAGTTTCAGGTCAAAACCGGCGTATGTACAGGTCAGTATGCCATACTTCAGGTTGAAGTATGGCGTACTGAAGTCTACATCGCTGAGGCCAGATGTCAATTCTCTGACACCTCCTCCTACTGTCTCCTTAATCATGACCCCATTCTGATCACCCAGACCATCAACAACCTGATCACTTCAAGAGATGTCCCGTCCACAGCCTCTAACCTGATAGTTCCCCAACCCTGCACTGCTTGTTTCTATCTTCTACCCAAAATCCATATACCCAACTGGCCCAGTCGACCCATCATCTCTGCCTGCTCCTGCCCCACCGAGCTCATCTCTTCCTACCTCGACTCCATTCTTTCCCCTTTGGTCCGTGAACTCCCTACCAACGTTTGTAACACAACCCACGCTCTCCATCTTTTCCAAATCTTTTAATTCCCTGGCCCCCAACACCTCATCTTCACCACGAATGTACGGTCCCTGTACACCTGCATCCCCCACACGGAGGACCTAAAAGCCTCCACTGACATTCTCGTTCGCTCAGCTGAACCAGTCCTCACTCTCAACAACTTTTCTTTTGATTCCTCCCACTTCCTACAAACCAAAGTGGTAGCCATGGGCACCCACATGGGCCCAAGCTATGCCTGCCTGTTGGAGAATTTGTGGAACAGTCCCTCTTCCGCAACTACACCGGCACCATGCCTCACCTCTTTCTCTGCTATATTGACAGCTGCATCGGTGTGGCCTTGTGTTCCCGTGAGGGGCTCAAGCAGTTCATCAACTTTGCCAACACCTTCCACCCCATCCTCAAATTCATTTAGACTTTCTGACACCTCCCTCCCCTTCCTGGACCTCTCCATCTCCATCTCCGGAAACCGATTCACCACCGACATCGTTTCAAACCCACTGACGCCCACAACTAGTTCAACTATACCTCCTCTCACCCCCGGCAAAAATGTTATCCCATACACTCAATTCTTCCGCCTTTGCCGCTTCTACTCCAGGACATCACGAATATCCTCCTACTTCAGGGACAGTAATTTCCCCTCCTCTGTAATTAAGGATGCCCTCAACTGCATCTCCTCCATTTCCTGCATGCCCTCCAAAACCCTGACCGCCAACAAGAATAGAGTCCCCTTAGTCCTCATGTACCACCCCACCACCCACCGAATCCAATGCATCATCCTCCGACATTTCTGCCACCTACAATCAGATCCCGCCACCTACAATCAGATCCCACCAGCAGAAAGATATTTTCCTCTCCATTCCTGACTGCTTTCCTCTGGGTCCGTTCATTCCGCGACTCCCTCATCAGCTCTACACTCCCCATCAGCTTCACCACGCCCAGTACCTTTCCCTGCAACCGCAAGAGGTGTTACACCTGCTCCTACAGCTCCCCTCTCACCTCTGTCCAAGGTCCCAAACAATCCTTCCAGATCCGGCAGAGATTCACTAGCGCTCATCCAACCTGATCTGTTGGATCCGTTGCTCCTCATGTGGTCTCTGCTATATCGGTGAGACCAAACGCAGACTGGGGGACCGGTTTGTGGAGCATCTGTGCTCTGCACGCATCAACCAACCCAACCTTCCGATTGCCATCTGTTTTAATTCCCCCTCCCACTCCCCTGACCACATGTCCATCCCAGGCTTCTCCACTGTCAGAGTGACGCCAAATGTAAGCTGGAGTAACAACACCTGATATTTCACTTTGGGAGCTTACAGCCCAATGGCCTCAACATTGACTTCACCAGCTTCAAAATTCCACCAGCCTTATCTCATGTGCACCCCTCCCCCAACCTGACCTGTCCTGCCCATCTTCCTACTCACCTGTCCGCTCCACCTTTCCCACAGACCAATCACAATACCTCCTACCTGTATCCACCTATCACCTTATCTCCTATCCTTCCCCCAGCCCCTCCCCCTCCCCCTATTTATTTCTGGCATCCCTTCCCCTCCCTAGTGCTGATGAAGGATTTTGGCCTGAACTGTTGACTATCCTGCTCCTCGGATGCTGTCTGACCCCCTATGCTTTTCCAGCCTGACACCTAGAGACCAGAATTATAACTACATGATGTACACCCTGCAGCCCAATGGTATCAATGTGGATTTCGCAAGCTTCAAAATCTCCCCTCCCCCTACCGCATCCCAAAACCAGTCCAGCTCGTCCCCGCCTCCCTAACCTGTTCTTCCTCCCACCTATCCCCTCTTCCCACCTCAAGCCGCACCCCCATCTCCTACTGACTAACCTCATCCCATCCCCTTGACCTGTCCGTCCTCCCTGGACTGACCTATCCTCTCCCTAACTCCCCACCTACACTCACCTTTACTGGCTCCATCCCCGCCTCTTCGACCTGTTTGTTTCCTCTCCACCTATCCTCTCCTCTATCCATCTTCTATCCGCCTCCCACTCTCTCCCTATTTATTTCAGGACCCCCTTCCCCTCCCCCATTTCTGATGAAGGGTCTAGGCCCGAAACGTCAGCCTTTCTGCTCCTATGATGCTGCTTGACCTGCTGTGTTCATCCAGCCCTGCACCTTGTCATCTAGAAAATAGTTTGGAGTTTAAAGTGCTATACAAAACATGTATCGTTGAAAATTTGTTTTTTTGTTGTAAAATCTAAAGCTTTATTCTCCAATGAAGAAAGTTTGAGGAACTCAATTGCAGAATGAATGCTTTAGTAACTAAATATCTCAAGGCAGCAGTTTGATTTTTACAATGTGATAAACACCAAATTACAACAAAGGTATGTAAAGACAGGTAAATAAAGTTATAGAAAATTGGAGCAGGCTTATGTCTTTCAGCCCTTTGAGTCTTCTCTGCCGTTCAGCAGGATCATGACTGATCCTCTACCTCAGTGCCATATATCTGTTTTGTCTCTGTACCCTTTGCCTTTAAAATCTAAAATAAATCAATCTCTGTTGAATATCCTATGATCTACATCTGGTAATAAATTTGATTTTTTTTTCTATTTTGTAGGAAATTTCAATTAGCTTTTTGCTACACAGTTATTGAACGAAATAACCGACAACTTATACCAGTTGTTAGGAGCAGCACTGGAGGGGACTTGATCCAGATTTGCACAAATCCTCTTGATAGCTTCTTTCCCTTTGATCCCTATATCCTTAAAAGGTTTGTGCACAGCAATGTTTGACATTAAACCCTTAAGAGAAACGAGGCATTTCTTTACTCAATAGTGCGAGTGTGGTATGTACTACTCAAGGAAAGGATTGAAGCAAATATCTTTGATATTTTCAGAAGGAAACTTAGACAAGTACACGACAGAAGGGAATTAAAAGATTTGCTGAAAGGCTAGTATATGGTAAATTAGTAGGAGACTTATGTGGAGAATAAATGCCAGCGCAGACAAGTTGGGCAAATGGTTTGATTCTTTGCCCTGAAATCAACTATAAGGAACAATTAGCTGGCTGAATTGTGATAGTTATCTTTTTGAAGTTATTACCTATTAGATTTAATTTATAATGCTATTATCTATATACTATGTTTTCGGTTAAACATTATAAGAGCCACAGTTCCTTTATTAATAGAGTAATTATTCTCACCTTTGTTTTGTAATATACTAAAACAACATTTTACAACGTAAGGACTTCTGAAAAGGGATACACGTTAACCTTTCGAGTTATGCTATCAACGAATTTTTAACTAGTACGACTGGTTGTTCAAAACTTTGAATGATTTTGTAATATTATTTGAGCACACATCATGTGTATGTATATATCGATTAAATGTAATATGTTTTTATGACAGGTCTAAGAAAATATTTGATGGTATTTATCGGGTTTGGGAAGATTTGAGCCTTCAAGACATTCAGGTTCCACAGAAAATCACGAAACTGGTAGGCACAGTATAATATTTTTACAGGGGTTTTTAATCATAATTTAGTAAATGTATAAAAGGTAACTGGTGTCATTTTCATTTTTGTACCACATTTAACTGAATTGTTCATGTGGAGAACGATTTTTATACCCACTTTTCTGTAAACAAATTTCTGTTAATTTTTTTTTGTGGGGAAATTCATAAATAACATTTATGCATGTGGGTGGAGGAATGCTGGTTATACTATGCATTACTTGTGAGCAAGTAAACAGCTAAGAGTCAAAGTTAATCCCTATTCATGCATTTAATTGTGATTTGTACACTAGAAAATTCAACAAACAGAGAGTGTGCCATCAGAATTAAAAAGAAACCTTCAGCTATCTGGTGTTAAATATTGCAAGAATTGGATGATAATTTATTACAGAAAAACGTTCAGTAACAATCTCATTGGTAACATCCTGGATGATCATATTATGTTTATATTGTATTAGTAAGATAGTTAACAATTTTTCTGCTCAGATTTTCATTCCATTATACATTTTAACCTATTTAAAACACTAATAAAATGTTGATCAACGGTACATTTTTTAACAGATTCCATTAACTTCAAAGAATAAACAGAAGAACATTTCTCTTTATTCTATCATGTGATGTGGGTGTTGCTGGGAAAGCCAGGGTTTGTTGCTCATCCTAATTAGCCTTGAATAAATGTTACACGAGGCCATAAGAGACAACCACATTGCTGTGGATGTGGAGTCACATGACGGTCCAGTAAGGAAGATAGATTTCCTTTCCTAAAGAACGTGAATGAGCAAGGTGGATTTTCATGGCAATTGTCATGAAGACTAGCTTTTTAAATTCTATATTTATTTATTAATTGAATATAAATTCCACCAGCTGTCATCATGGGATTTATATTCATGTCTCCAGAGCAGTCTGGTGACATTACTACTTTCCATAATAAAAGCCATGACAGGAACAATAAACAGCTAGAAAAACTCAGCAGGTCGAATAGCATCTGTGGAAAGAAAGAGTTAACGTTTCAGGTTGAGGCCTTGCATCAGAACTGAAGAGAAATAGAAAAACGTGTGTTTTTTAAGCTGGTGGAAGAGGGGAACTGGAAGAAAGAACAGAAGTGAGGGTCTGTGATAGGCCACAGGAAGTGTTTGCACATGCCACTGATAAGGGATGAAGATCTTTGGAGTAGGCCACTTCAGAAGTTGCTCTTTTGCAGAATGGCTCTCTCCAACTATCACACTGCCCAGGAAGGAGTCCTTCCTGAAACCAGGAGGCTATGCTTGTCATCCAAGACTGCTGCTGAGCTTGTTTCTTCCCCTTCACTCTGCATGTACAGAGGTCCTGAAATCTCTCAGTTATATGATGAGCAATACATGGGAGCCCAGAGGGCTTGATTACCTGAAGTGCATTCTGTATGAAGTTTAATTGTCACACATGAATGATCAAGAAATGTTTCTTTATAAGCCATATCCTGTCTAGTGCATCCCTAGCCTGATTCAGTGCTCAAATTGCTGCAGCTCAGAATATAGCCAGGCCCATCTGTGCTTCGAGCTGCTCAAGCTCGTACTTCGAAGGCCACCTACACTGAAATTCAATAGCTTATCACTAGTCAAGCTGCAACTACTGAAGTAGGAGCACCAAGATTGCAAAGGCATGTGGAAGACAGGGAGTGTTTGAGTGTATTTCATTTACATTTGAATTCAATATGACATTATCTCATTTTAAAATTTATTTTGGAATGTGAATTTTCTGGTGGCTTTCATTTTTGCACAGTGGGAAGGAGGATGATATGACAGTCAGTAGTGGAGGGAAGATGGTAATAGGAAGGTGATAATAGGAAGGTGAGGATTCTTGGTGAATGAGGAATTCACTTTGTGGTCACTGGTACCAGTTCTTCATATATAATGCACGGAGAGAGGAGCTGTCTAGGTGGTCGCATCCCTTCCTCCTAAGACTTAATATTTTGCTTATTCCAAAAACTGTCCCCTCAGAATGATGAGATTTTGCAATTAGCAGAATGCCACTCCAAATCTTGAGTCCTTTTGAGCCAGATACTGTAGGGCCTGTCCATAGTGATCAGAACGATGACATGGTTTCCTGTATCACATTTCCTATGGTGGCATAGCTGTTTTTTACATGTAGGATAAATATGAGTCTGGGCTTTATTCCTGAGTGATGAGGCATTTTGGTGGATAGGTCTTGTTATGTGCTAGCCATCTTTAGGTTTGCTGTGGTGGCTGAAATACAGCTGGAACTATGGACTGCTGTAGAATGAAGGCTTTGTGATTGTTGACAACAGGTGGGTTGTTATCTTACCTAATGTGCTATCCATGATTGCACACTAACAGGATGTTGAGAGAGTGAAATCCTATTAGTTGCATTATATACCAGAAATGAAATCAGTGCTCATAAGATAAGGTGTATGCAATCATTATCACTCTCTGCACCATAGGGAGACATGCCGTTATGGCAAACCCTTGTGCTTAATTTGCATTCTTGTCTTTCACATGAAAAAAATGAAATGAATTAACACTGAATAGAGCATCCTAGGGACTGCTGTAATGTTACAGTTGATGACAAGCTGCCTGATATTGCTTATATCGCCAGCTCCAGCCATAGGTTCTATTTTGGATTCCCTATAGCACTTGCTGTGCCCAAAAATACAGGCACTACAAATCCTAAGCTCTTTCAGTGACCTCTTTCTCCACCTTTCCCAGCCGTATCTCATGGGGTCAAGTCAATAAAACATCTACCGTTGAATGGAAGTCGTCTGTGCCAGTATAAAGATCATATCTTTTTAATTTACTGAATGTTTGGTGAACTGAAGTGGGACAGGTACTGTTTTGAGAACTAAGGAAAGTCTTTGCTGCACTTTTTAAAAGCAAGTTACCAAATTATTGTGAGTGGCATTCACAGTGCGGCTTGTTCAACCAATAGAGGAAGGTTAGCTGCAGACGAACTGGCACCTGGCGTAATGTAGAAGGTGAGATCTGACCATCAACAAATAGCTGATTGGTTTGTGAAGTGGTAGCCAGTTGTCAATGAAAATGGCCTCTGCCTGCCAACAATCACATGATTGGCTCCTAGGTAGTTGAACAGCTTGATGGGTGTGAAAATATGGCCAGAACCCTTCAGACCTCCAAAAGGGGAGGTGGTGTGTCTTGCCCTCTCTCTACAGTCAAATGTATTCTAATTCTTGAAGAAAGCCAGTTTAGTTTTCCTCACCAGTTATTGTAAGCTGTGGCTTTTAACTAGTAACTAAAAGACTTTACAATTTGTGAATCAGTCACTGTATGCCTTCTGCAAGAGTGAATAGTAGCTGGAGCAGAACAATTGATGAACTGTAAGTTGTGACAAAGCAAAAGGATCACCTCAGCCAATGCTGTGGACAGGGCCCACTTAACTGTTTTCCTACTTTCTCCCTCCACCCATAATGCCAATGTTTTTCTGTCTGTATATGTGCATAACAGGAGTCTTATGAGGAGATTAGAATTTTAACTAGTAGAGATATGTCGGCAACTGATAGTTGTTTAGCTGTAGCTAAAATCTGTAATCTGTTTACTTGTGATAAATAAGTGATTCTTGTTAAGTAGAGAAATTGGGTCCATGCTTTCTAGTAAACTGGGTCTAACGGCACAGGTAAATTAGAGAGTTTTCTGAACTTTGATAAAATCTTCAATTTTTGTGATGACTTCAGGAATAGTGAGCATGGTTTCTGGGCGACACGGTGGCACAGTGGTTAGCACTGCTGCCTCACAGCGCCAGGGACCTGGGTTCGATTCCAGCCTCGGGTGACTGTCTGTGTGGAGTTTGCACATTCTCCCCGTGTCTGCGTGGGTTTTCTCCAGGTGCTCCGGTTTCCTCCCACAGTCCAAAGATGTGTGCAGGTTAGGCGGATTGGCCATGCTAAATTGCCCGTAGTGTTCAGGGAGGTAGAGGGTGTGTATTAGGTGGGTCATAGGGGGATGGATCTGGGTGGGATGCTCTGAGGTTCGGTGTGGACTTGTTGGGCCGAAGGGCCTGTTTCCACACTGTAGGGATTCTAATTCTACTCCTGAGAGGCGTGATATTCAGTGTATTGTTGTGGATTCTGTGTAAAACCTTTGCAATAGTCATTGCTAAGGAACAGAAATATTCTAATTATGTTACTATTACAAGCATAAGAACAAGGAGCAGGAGTAGATCACTTGACCCCTCGAGCCAGTGGCACCATTCAATAAGATCTTGGCTGATCTGATTACTCCACATTCGCACCTACTTTTGATCATCTTTTGCCTCCTTGCTTATCAAGAATATGTCTATCTTTGCCTTAAAAATGTTTAAAGACTCTGTCTCCACCATGTTTGAGGAAGAATTCCAAAGACTTATGGCCCTCAATGAGAAGAAATTTCTCCTAATTTGTCTTAAATACGCAATTTCTTGTTTTTAGACTGTAGCTCCTGATTCTAAATTTGGTCAAAGGAGGAAACATCCTTTTTACATGTATTTCTCAGGACCTTGTATTTGAATCAAGTTACTTGTTACTCTTCTAACCTTCATTTTTTTTTAACTTTGAGGAAAATCCAATGTTGAGTCTCAACAAGCAAACGCCGAAGTGGTTAACACTTTACGAATGCTTTATTGTTATCGCTGAGGACATCTTTCATTACTCCTGGAACTGTCTTAAGCTAGCAGTCATCTAGTGTACAGTTACCACTGTGAGATTGTAATAAATAAGCAAGTTTATTTTTTACTATCTCTTATTTTTGAGTGAACCGCTTTATTATTCCAAAACTCTCCTGTCCTGACGATTGACTAGGCTGCAAATATTTGGCTTGAACTCAGTTGTTTAATTAGCCACTATGTAACTGCCATTTGGCTTTAAAATGCTTAATGATGTTCCTTCACGATCATTTTTTTAGGAAACAGCTGAAGATGAGGAGGATGATTTCTTAAAAGGCGAATCATTGCAAAATGAGACTATTGGGATCACACCAAGTTCTTTGGAGTCCCATATGCATAGCCCTAGCAGTGTTGGATCTCCACTTGCTGTGTTTCCACTGCATCATTTTTGAACTTAATTGTAAATTTGATAAAGATGCAAACTTCTGGATGCGATTTCAATCACAGTTGCTTTTGATTCATAAGCATAAGCGACATAATATTTTCAGATGGAGATGAAGATGCTACATCAGCAATTAACCAGGAATGTTGTATGCTGACATTTGCTTTTGTCTGGATCACTATTTTTCCTTAACTCCTGAGTTCCTTTGTCTTAATAATTGAATTGTTGTGTAAATATTTTTGTATATTTGTGCATATAGTAATTTGTAAATTTTCAACAGCTACTATACTACTGTGTTAAATGATTGCTGTCAATATTGAAATATCTTTGATTTAGTTCCATATTTGTTTGGTTCCTGTTGTGGGGTTCCTCTTGTTGGTTCAAATTTCTTTTCTTTTAATGAAAAATAAGCCTTAATTACCTGTTCAAGATAAAACTATGTACAGAATGTGGTAATGATGTTTGGATCGTGATGCTGAAATTGTAATCCCAAGTATCTTTATAGTGTCTGAATTAAAATAATGTTTCAAATTCTTTTCACCACATATTTTTGGAAGAAATATATATATTTTTGAATTTGATGCAGGCAACTAATGCTAATCTCCAATTTGCTGTCCATTTTATGTGTTATTGTTTCACTTGTTGACATTGGCCACTTTAAAATAAGTAGCTAAATAAAAGCACTGATGAACAATTTTCTTGTGTAATCCTGACAATAAATAGAAGCTACTGAAACGGAAAATGGAGGAATATTTTATCCCTAGCTTAAAATGATTTTAATTTGCCTGGCCTAAAAATATTTGAAGTAAGGTCAAATTAATTACTCCCAGCAAAACATTATCAATGTATAGTGTGCAGTTTGGTACCTGGTGATGCAGCAAGATGTAGATCACATTTTAGTTTAGATCACCCTAAAGAAATGTTGAGTTCGAGCACTGGAAGGTTGCTGGGTAATTTGCATGTTTATTTGATGTGAACTTTCTCCTTTTTGTTAGACGCACTGTTTTGCTACTTGAAGTAAAACTCACTTCTTAATGGGCTGTTACATTCATAATTGCTAGCGAACAACCTTCCTGACCTGGAAAAAGTATTTTATATTTGCAGAATGGACATTTATCCATTCTGATGAATTACATTCATTTTAGTACTTGAAAAAAAACTCTTCACTTTATGTGCATGTCTGTCTTTTTTCCCAACTGAATTTTCAAGGGTTGTGCCATGAATTTCCTTTGTCTTGATCCAGACTTATGGGCAAAGTGCTGCAGTGTTTTGCCATTGTTTCCTGCAGAATGACTTTCCTGCTCTTACCAACTGGCCATTGGGCATATTGGAAGAATTTGCAGGCTGGTAATCAACTTGCTTGTGGCTGTGTACGAAATATACCTTCCATGCCCACAGATCTGCCATAGGACTTGAACGCAAAGCTTCTGTCCTAGAGGTGGGGATGTTACCACTGCACCATAAGAACCCTGATTTATGTACATATTGATCTTTTTTAACTGTCAGTAACACTATTGATCCAGATTTTGCTGTTGTAATGGAAGTGAAACTGTCAGCATTTGGCATTTGCAAATGCACCATTAAATGCAAAAATCTTGAACAAGCTGTTTGTGATTCCCTGCTGCTCCACAGAATGCGCTGTGGTGATGCCACTTTAGAAATCATAAAACTGATGAGAATTTCCTTTTTTATGCTATAAATTTACTGTCTAAAAATGCAATGATGCGCTTAATGTGGTGTAACTGGGTTTTTAATGGCATAACTATTTTAATGGCACAACTATTAGTGAATAACCACTCTGCTCATGAAAAACTATTTGTGATGTCACTTTTTCTATTATAAACCTGTTTATTGATGACCTTTCATCAGAATTCAAATGATGATATGCATGTTTGGAGATCATTTTTAAAACACCTCCTCCTGATCTTTGGCAGTCCCTTTGAATGGAGGATGACTTCCAGACTGGTGTCGTGGATCCTGAGGAGCAGGTGGGACAGGAATCAACTCTGGCCCAGAGGAACAGCCACTACCACTACATCACAAGAGCCCCTTGCAACTATTCTGATTAGTATATCATGGCTTTTTGGGGAGGCGATGGCCTAGTGGTATTATCATTAGACTGCTAATCCAGAGACCGCGATAACGTTCTGGGGACCCAGGTTTGAATCCCACCATGGCAGCTGGTGGAATTTGACTTCAATAAAATATCTGGAATTAAGAATCTAATAATAACGTGAATCCATTGTCAATTATTGGAAAAACCCATCTCGTTCACTAATGTCCTTTAGGGAAAGAAACTGCTGTCCTTACCTGGTGTGGCCTAAATGTGATTCTAGACCCACAGCAATGTGGTTGAACTGCCCTCTGGGTGATTAGGGATGGGCAATAAATGCTGCCTAGCCAGCGGTGCCCTCATCCTGTTAAATGAATAAAGAAAATGTTTTCATCTAACAGAAAAATGTTCTTATGTTTGTGAAGTCACAGAAATGTACAGCACAGAAAAATGTCTCAGCCTATTGCATATGCGCTATTCAAAAACAGCCACCTAACTATTCTAATCCCATAGCCTTGTATGACTTGGCATAGGAAGTATATGGCTAAATTCTTATTTCTTATGAAGGTTTCTGCCTCCACCACCCTGACAAGCAGTGAGTTCCAGATTTCCACTGCCTTCCAGATGAAAAGGTTCATCCTCACTTCTCGTCTAAGCCTTCTGCACCTTTTCTTAAATCTAAGCCCCTGTTATTGATCCTCCATCAAGGGGAAAAGTCTTTCTCTCTACCCTATCGATGTCTGTCACAATTTGATACATCTCAATCATGTCCTCTCTCCTCTCAGGAAAACAATCCGAGTCTGTACAATCTCTTTTCGTAACTGAAATTGTCTAGCCCAGGCATCATCCTCGTAAATCTCTGCAGCTTCTCCAGTGCTACCACATCTGTCCTATTATGTGGATTCCAGATCTGTTTTGTACTGTTAAGTAGACTCTTACTATTCCATGGCTGTGTGGTGAGACTTAAACTGTGTTGGAATAACTTCGCACGAGCTGCAAGTGTTAATTCCTTTAGAGTTGAAGCTGGGCTGTTCAATGTTCAGGGACAGTGCTCCGGGATGCCTGATCCTCGGTACCTTGTGGGATTTGTAGTTCGGATTCCGGGATCTCCCCGGAAGTGGTTGCACCTGGTTCATTAGACGACTACAACACCCAGAGAGCAGCGCGTTGCGTGTGTCGTGAGAGGCGGCTGAGGCAGGCGGCGGCGATGCCGCTTCTCGTCAGTAACCGCCCGATCCAGCTCCCGTCGTCGACAGGCGACTTTATCGAGCGTTATTCGCATTTAAAGGTGAGGGGAACTTTATTAACCGAGTGCACGGCGTTTATTTGCCCCACTGAAAAATGGTTAAAGCGTTGGAGCTAGTGACTGAGTAAAGGCGGAAGAGCCTGCCTTACACAGGGTTACTAAGGAACATAAGAACTAGGAGCAGGAGTAGGCCGTTCGGCCCTTCGATCCTGCTCCGCCATTCAATAAGATCATGGCTGATGTTTTCGTGGACTCAGATCCACTTACCCGCGTTCTCACCGTATCCCTTAATTCCTTTATTGTTCAAAAAAGTATCTATCTTATCTTTAAAAACGTTTACTGAAGTAGCGTCAACTCCTTCACTGGCCAAGGAATTCCATAGATTAACAACCCTCTGGGTGAAGAAGTTCCTTCTCAATTCAGCCCTAAATCTGCTCCCTCTAATCTTGAGGCTATGCCCTCTTGTCCTAGCTTCACCTGCCAGTGGAAACATCCTCTCTACTTCCATCTTATCTATTCCCTTCATAATTTTATATGTTTCTATAAGATCCCCCCTCAATCTTCTGAATTCCAATGAATATAATTCCAACGAATATAATCCCAATCTACTCAGTCTCTCCTCATAAGCCAACCCCCTCAACTCTGGAATCAACCTAGTGAACCTCCTTTGCACCCCCTCCAGTGCCAGCACATCCTTTCTCAAGTAAGGAGACCAAAACTGCACAGTACTCCAGGTGTGGCCTCACCAGCACCTTGTACAGCTGCAACATAACCTCTCTGCTTTTAATCTCAATCCCTTTAGCAATGAAGGACAAAATTCCATTTGCCTTCCTAATTACTTGTTGTACCTGCAGACCTACCTTCTGTGATTCATGCACAAGGACACCCAGGTCCCTCTGCATAGCAGCATGCTGCAACTTTTTACCATTCAAGTAATAATCCTTTTTACTATTACTCCTACCAAAATGTATGACTTCACATTTAGTTACATTGTATTCCATCTGCCAGACCTTTGCCCACTCACTCAATGTATCTATGTTCCTCTGCAAAGTTTCACAGTCCTCTGCACACTTTGCTCTGCCACTCATTTTAGTGTCATCTGCAAACTTTGACACGCTACACGTGGTCCCCAGCTCCAAATTATCTATATAAATTGTAAATAATTGCGGTCTCAACACCGATCCCTGAGGCACACCACTAGTCACTGACTGCCAGCTAGAATAGCACTCATTTATCCCCACTCTTTGCTTCCTGTTAGTCAACCAATCTTCTATCCATGCTAATACTTTACACTTAACGCCATGCATCCTTATCTTATGCAGTAGCCTCTTGTGCGGCACCTTGTCGAAGGCCTTTTGGAAATCTAGGTACACCACATCCACTGGGTCCCCATTGTCCACCTTGCTCGTAATGTCTTCATAGAATTCCAAAAGATTTGTCAAGCATGACCTGCCCTTCATGAACATCAGGGCACACTTGTCCCTTTGAAACTGCAGATTTTGAGCACAACCTAAATGTTGATGGCATTCATTTTTCAAATTTCTGGTCACAGGACACTTAATGAGGCAGGGTGGTAGGGATAAACCAGGAACCAGGTAAAGTTGCCATAGCCTTACCAGATTAGAAGGCTGCTGTCTCGTTAGAGAGGCAGAGAGATGACTGGTGGTGGTTTAACCTGAGGTTTAACTGTACCTAAGGAAAGGTCGAGAAAGAGAGTCCTTCCTGGTAACCTCAGCCAGTGTGGGAATTGAGCCTGTGCTGTCCGAAGATGTGCAGATGAGGTGGATGTGCAGGCTAGGTCAGTTTTCCATGGTAAATGTGGGCTTACAGGGTTAAGGTGGGAGGCTGGGCCTGGGTGTGATGCTGTTTGGAGGGTCGCTGCAGACTTGATGGGCCGAATGGCCTCTGTCTGTGCTGTAGGGATTCTGTAGGTATCACTGCTTCTCAAAGCAGCCATCCTGGCTAACTGACCCCCACCGCCGCCCCAACCAGGAAGTATAGCCCAGCGAATCTAAGATTCAGCAGTAGGGAATCAATTGGAAGACATTCTGAGGGACAGAATTAATCCCCATCTGGAGAGACATGAAGTAATCAAAGAGAGGCTTTGTTGCTTAGTTGGTGGAGATTGTCTTTGACAGCAATTTCTGGAGAAAATCAGTTTCTAAAGGTCACTCGACTAACTGTTTTCTCTTCTCAGATGCTGTCGGATCTGCTGAGTTTCTCCAGCAATATCTGTTTTTGTTTGTTTCAAAACTTCTCTTAGGCTACGTTTGGAATATTGCGTGCAGTTCTGGTTGCCACACTACCAGAAGATTGTGAATGCTTTGGAGAGGGTGCAGACAAAGTTTACCACAATGTTGCCTAGTCTGCAGGGTTTTAGTTATGAGGATAGGTTGGATAAACTCTGATTGTTTCACTGGAAAGATGGAGGTTGAGGGGCGATCTGATAGAAATCTACAAAATTATGAGAGGCTTAGATAAGGCAGATAGTCAGAGGCTTTTTCCCCACTCTGGAATGGTCAGCTGAGAGGGCACAGGTTCAAGGTGAAAGTGGAAAGTTTAAGAGAGAAGTGTGGGGAAAATTTTTCACACAGAGGGTGGTGGGTGCCTGGAATGCACTGCCAGTGGAGGTGGTGGAAGCAGGCACATCAGCAACGCTTAAAACATACCTTGATAGACAAATGAATGGAAGGAGAACAGAGGGATAGAAACTGCATGTGGGCAGTAAGTAGCAGGCCTAAATAATGATTACAAGTCAGTGCAGGCTTAGTGGACTGAAGGGCCTGTTCAGTCCCTGTGCTGTATTGTATTGTATATTGTGTTGTATTTCCAAGATCTGCAGATCTTCATTTTATTTTCATGTCTGGCAAATTTGATGTTTTTTGAGGAGGTATCTTGGTGTATGGATGACTAGTGCAGTGGATGTCGTCTACGTAGATAAAAGCTGAAAGAACTGCGGATGCTGTATAATCAGGAACAAAAACAAAGTTGCTGGAAAAGCTCAGCAGGTCTGGCAGCATCTGTGAAGGAGAAAACAGTTAATGTTTCGGGTCTGGTGACCCTTCGTCACTGAACCCGCTCCAGGGTTAGTACATCCTTGAGATATGGTGCCCAAAACTGCACACGATACTCCAAATGTGGCCTGACCAGAGCCTTATAAAGCTTCAGTAGTACATCCCTGCTTTTATGTTCAAGTCCTCTCAAAATAAATGCCAACATTGCATTTGTCTTCCTGACTACTGATTCAAGCTGCAAGTTTACCTTGAGAGAATCCTGGACTAGAACTCCCAAGCCTCAATGCACTTCAGACTTCTGAATTTTTTTCCCATTTAGAAAATAGTCCAAGCTTTTATTCTTCTTACTAAAGTCATGACCTCACACATTCCCACGTTGTATTCCATCTGCCACTTCTTTGCCCACTCTCCTAACCTGTCCAAATCCTTCTGCAGCCTCCCCAACTCCTCAATACTACCTGTCCCTCCACTTATCTTCGTATCGTCTGCAAACTTAGCCAGAATGCCCACAGTTCCTTCATCTAGATCATTAATGTATAAAGTGAAAAGTTGTGGTCCCAACACTGACCCTTGCAGAACGCCACTTGTCACCGGCTGCCATCCTGAGAAAGACCCTTTTATCCCCGCTGTCTGCTTTCTGCCAGACAGCCAATTTTCTATCCATGCTAGCACCTTGCCTCTAACACCATGGGCCCTTATCTTACTCTGCAGCCTCCTGTGTGGCATCTCGTCAAAGGCCTCCTTGAAGTCCAGGTAGATAACATCCACTGGCTCTCTTTGGTCTACCCTGCTCGTTACTTCCTCAAAGAATTCTAGCAGATTTGTCAGGCATGACCTCCTCTTGATGAAACCATGCTGACTTTGCCTTACTTTACCATACACTTCGAAATGTTCAGAAATCTCATATTTTACAATGGACTCCAAAATCTTACCCACGACCGAGGTTAGGCTAATTGACCTGTAATTTTCCATCAAATTGGATCCTAAATTGGTTTAGTGATGGGAGGCAGCAAGTGATGGTTGAAGATTGTTTTTGTGGCTAGAAACATGTCTGATGGCATACAGTAGGGTTTGGTACTGGGTACCTTGCCGTTTGTGGTTTACATTAAAGATCTAAACGTGAATATAGCTACTTTGAACTGTAAGTTTGCTGATGACATGAGAATTGGTGACGTGCTAAATAGGAACGTGGAAAGCCTTAGACTAGAGGAACGTAATGTGGGAAAATGTGAGGTTATGCACTTTGACAGGAGCTGCAAATTGTTTAACTGGGTAAAGTAGCACAGCACAGAGATTTGGGGATCCTTGTGCATAAATCACAAAAAGCTATCATCCAGGTTCAGCAGGTAATAGTGAAAGCAAATAGAATGTTGCGATTTATTTCAAAGGAAACGGAATATTAAGATAGGGATGTCCTGTTAAAACTGTACAACGCACTAGCTAGACCACATCTAGAATACTGTGAACAGCTGGTCCTCTTTATCCAGTGAAGGACATACTGACATTGGAGGCTATCCAGAGAAGGTTCACCATGTTGATCCTAGACATGGAAGATTTTCCTAAGAGGAGAGGTTGAATTGGTTAGGCCTGTACTTATTGGAGTTTAGATGAATGAGAGGAAACCTTATTGAAACATATACAATTCTTGTTTGGGTTGGCGTTTGACAGTGCTGACAGGGTAGATGTAATGAGATAGTTTGCCCACATGGGAACCCTAACATCACAGGGCATAATCTCATTGTAAGGGATGGCCTATTTAAAACAGATGAGGTAGAATTTTTTTCTGAGGGCAGTAAATCTGTGGAAATCTTTAATCCAGTGGGCTGTCGAGGCTGTGTCATTAGTATATTCAAGACTGAGATGGATCTTTAATCGTTAAGGGAATAATGGGTGATGGGGGGGAAAAGCAAGAAAGTGAAGTTGAAGATTGTCAGGTCAATGATCTCATTGAATGGCACAGTTGATTTGATGGACTAAATGGCCTCCATCTCCTCCTATGTCTTATGGTCCTCTAGGGCTATAGTGATTCTCACTTCCATTTAAGAAAAGAAAGGTATCAGTTTAGTAAAAGATTTCCTCTGCATCCTCCTTAAGGACTTGATACCCTTGCTAAAGTTTGTAAATTGATGACAATATTCTAATTGGGTTTTAACTAGTTGTTTTAGAAGTTCAGTCGACCTTCCTTGACTTTTGTACTCTAGACATCTAACTGTAAATCAAAGGATCTTGTATATCTCTCGAACAGACTTCTTACTTGTCCAGCCAACTTCAATGACTTAGATGTATAGCTACAGTAAACTGAACATTGCCTCCGGTGTGCCAGCTTCAGTGTTCTAAGGAAGAGTGCTTGTTGACAAATACCTCCAATCCAACATCAAGCTCATAGCATACAGGATCGTTGTGTTGCCTGCCTTCTCGTATGGACTGGAGAATGGCCATTGGATCGCAAACATCTTAAACCTTTGGAGAGATATCACCTGCAATCTAGTACCAGTTTTCTCTCAGTCCAACATTCCAAACGTTGAGACACTGGTTCTGGTTAATAGACCACATTGTCCATACACCTGACGCTAGACTCCCAAAACAAGCATTATAATCTGAGCTTCATCACAGCAAGCAGTTATGAGGAGGCCAGAGGAATACATCCAGGTAATCCTCAAAAGTCTCCTTGAAAAAATGCAACATCCCCAACAAAAGGAATTTTGTTCAATGTCACCCAAACTGGAAGAGAATCTGCAAAGTTACGAACCATTTTGAGTATCTCTGGACCAGGTGGAGACCAAGCTTAGACCGGGGAAGGAATGTGCAGAAACCTGAGGATGGGACAGGAATGGACGGGAGTAGACTGCTTCCAGTTATTGGTTGAAGAACATGGAGTTGAGATAAAAGATTAAAATACGTTTGGAACAGGGCGAAACATTTTTGGTAACAAAATATAAACAGTGTTGAAGAAACTCAGAAGATCTAACAGCATCTATAGAGAGAGGAGCAGACTTCATGTTTTGAGTCTGATTTGACTTGTTCAGAACTATGTGAAATTCATTTAAAAGAACAGTCTTTGAATCAGAAACTGACAGCCCCTCCAAGCACTCAACATCTTTCTTGGAAATATATCACATTCCTTTAGTGTCACTGTGTCAAAATCTTGGAATTCCCTTCCTGAGGGCATTGTGGGTCAACCTACAGTGGTTCAAGAAGGAAGCTCACCACCACCTTCTCAAGGGCAATAGGGCTGGGCAATAAAGAATGCTGGCCAGCCAGCGATGTTCATGTCCCGTGAGTGAATTTTTTTTAAAAAAAAAAGTATTTTAAAATAAAATAGTGCTGCTGAAGATCCATTAGATTAAATGGAATGATTCTGTTTCATACCATGAGCCCATGTTGCAACCTCTATGTACATAATTGTGCAGTCAGTATATGCATTGTGATTACTATACTTTTTTTACTTTGTTTTCTGAATTATAAATGTGCTGTGTGAACAGGCTTTTATTTTCCAGTCTGGTTTGTGACTCAGGGTGTGCAGTCTTGGGGAGCAGCTTACTGTTTCCTGCATCTTGTTATTTGTGCCAAAATGCTGATGGGTATGGAACCACTTAAGATATCAGTGGATCCTGACTCAAAGTAAGAATTCTGACTCTCCTTTCTCTCTCTCTCTCTCTCTCTCTCTCTGCCCCCAGAAATTCTAGCCATGAACCAATTAAAGAACCCCATTGCTGACCTGGATACCCAGGATAGCGGGGCCATTAAATCTGTGAATGGGATGAGCTGTATATCTCATTCCACATAGTGTAGTACAAGTGCCTGATTAAAAACCAGGAGAATTGCATAACTGAAATTGTTGATGTGATGTGTACTCGGGCTAAACCGTCATGTGGAATAACTAGTTCAATCACAGGTATCAAATATAGCAGTCATTCCTAGTGCCATTGTGTCACTAAACAAGCACAAAATGAAAGTTCTTCTCAGCAGTATCATCAATTGAAAGACTGTAGAAACTAAAAAATCAAATTCTGTCATTTTATGACCCAAAGTGTAGTTCTTGTTAATCTGTTAACATGGTTAGTGGTTTAGATAAATCTTTGCCAAAGAGCAAAACAAATTTGAAGACAGTCAAAGATATAAATTGCTAATTATTCTAACTGGTAATATGAATATGAACACATGCACCTTTCAGATTTCCTTATTCTATCATTGTTTTTCATGTGAGGTCAGCATTTTTACTGCCGTAAACTCAAGTTCTGCCTTTTTTTTCCAGGAAGCTGCAAAATCTCTCCAATCAAAGCCAGTGTGTAAGATAGATCCTAAAGGTCTTTTGTATGTTCATCAAAGAGAATTTGCAACAACAACTCCTCGGGATGGTAGGTATTGCTGTTTTTCACATGTCGAAGATGAAGTTGTAGGAATGAAGAAAGGCCATTTTGTCAGTGGTCTGTTTATTAGCCGCACTGTTTGGAGATGATCCTTTCAAATTTAATGGCCTCAATTTACTGTACTAGGTTTATTTTGTACATTCGTGGGATGTGGCAGTCGCTGTGTAGGATGGTATTTGTTGTCCATCCCTAGTTGCACTTGGCAGTCAATCAACAAACATTTTAAAAAGTTGTTCCGTGAATTAAATTTAGCTTGTGCCTTATTTGACTTATAGTTATATGCATTACTATTTTATATGGTCTACATCCACCTTTCAATTTCCTGGCAATTTTAAACACTAAAATATTCTCTCGCTCACTTTTTTCCTAACAAGAATGAGTGCAACTTTTTGAAAAGAAAGGAAGGAGGAACCTCATTTACATGCCTCCTTTTTCAATCTCGGACATTCTCAAAGTGTTGTAGAATAATGAACTGCTGATGTACTGCAGGAATGCCTCACTGAGCATGGATTGGCCATATCCTAGACAACGACTGCACTTCAAAGTAAATTGATGGGTTGTAAAGTGCTCTGCAGTGTCCTGAGGGCATATGGTGCGATATAAATGCCATGGATCCTGACTAAGTGCACTTAAAATCTGAGGGATTTGGCTTGATGGATAAGTGGAAGAGAGCAGGGAGCTGAATGGTTGATCTCCAACTTCCTGACAAAAAAGTCCGTGAGTTACTTGCATCTAAGTAAATAAATGGAGAGGGCAAAGGAGAAGGTTTAAATGGTACATTTAGTCCTGAAAGAAAGATTTCAAGTTACCTTTTTTCTAGGTAGTTTCTTTAGAATTGGGTAGTATCGGCAGAGGAGAGTGAGGCTGGATAGCACTTGATGTGATCCAGCTCTAATAATGGATTGTTAAGCAGTTCTATGGACAGATATGCTCAAGTGTTCATCTCTTGGACTTGAGGGACTGAAAATGGAGGCTGCACCAAGATGATGGGATGATGAGAGAAATTAATGGTTATTCCAGGGATAAGGACACAGCTACCAACTTTATGGATTTTTGCCAAGTAGGATTACGTTTGCTTATGATTCGGAGACAAACAAGCTGAAAATGTTTAAATGGCAAAGACAAGCTCGGCTACTTACGGGTGTCCGGTAACATTGTATAATATGCCAAGCAGATCAAGCCAAGAACTTAAATTGGGCATGGACAAGTTACCTTGAAGCCTGAGGAATGTTCTTGGGTGTGACTGGTATATTTTATTTATACGATGTTGTGACTAATTTGGTATCACACTTGTGTGATTCTTTATTGTCAGGAGACAGCCTGGGTGATTTTCTTCAAATTCAAAGAAAATAAAACTTCCATTGAGCTCTAGGAGCAAAGATGAGAGCGCACAGCATATTATTGTAAAATGCAAAGATGTCGACCAACACTTTCCGCATGTCTTTAACTACAGGTTCTGTGTCTATACTTGGTACGGAAGATGCAACCACTTGCCACATGGTAGTTCTGCGACACACAGGTAATGAGAGATGCTTTACAGTGGTGCAATTGGGCAGTCAACAGATATTTGTGATAACTTGAAGATTCATTGTGTGGAATAATGCAGATGGGTGTCTTCATTTGAACAAGCCAAAATGACTAGATTTTTTCAGTCCCTGAAATTCTGCAGTTTTAAAACCAAACAGCAGTACAAGTAACATAATTGGGGATTTGATTTAATTTGGCAAATAATTATGTATTCTAAAATAATTCATTGCAATTATATAAATTTTGCTAGCAAAGCCAGAGTTATTCCACATCTCAAATGGCCTTGAGAAAGTGATCAACCATCTTGAACTGCTACAGTCTGTGTTGAAAGCAATGAATAAACAACAATAGATGTCCAAATCAATATCTCATCTGATTTGACACACTTGTCCTTCACAGTGGTAAAGATGAACGGTTTAGAAAGTTTTACTGATGAATTTCTTAGCTACATGTTACATGGAACCATGTCAGTAGTACACAGTTACACCAGTGATACATGGATATTTAACTTGAATGATAGAGTGCATGCCCAGTGGGTGGGCACTTTTTTCTGGATGGTGTTGAGCTTCTTGCGTATTGGAGCTGCAGTGGTCTAAATAAGTGAAGAGTATTTCATCATACAGCTGACTTGTAGGTGGTAGGGGAACTACATCGTAGAATTGCATGCAGAATTAGATTGTTTGGCTAGTTGCAGATAAATTGATGTATTTTTAAAGGTTTTTTTCATAAAAGGAATTAGATGACTCTTTTACTGCTTTTAATTTATTCTTTATCTTTTCCCTCCATCTTACGATCCCATATCCAAACTGCCCTTTGTAAATGGAATCTAGATGATGTAAAGTAGTTTTCTAGTGTACTAATTACTGTTATAATGTTTAGAAGACATTTAAAAATGTGCTGGCATCAAATACATAATCACATCCATGATAAATATATGAAATCTACTTAATTTGTGTTTTCTGCTTTTTCTCCTCCTGAGGATTATGGTACAACTATGCAGGTACCAACTTCTCTCTCAAAAAATGCCATGAGGCAAAGTAAAAGAATGAACCTACTACAGTGGATTTACATAAAATGTATGCATGGAGCAGGCCGGTCAGCCCAACTTATTCATACTTATGCTCCCCATGAGCCTCCTTCATTCCTACTACATCTAACCTGAAAAGAACAAATTTCTTCTCATTTTTTTTTTTCTCCGTCATGTGTTTACCTAGCTTCGTCTTAAATGCAGTTGCGCTGGTCATCTTAACTGCTCGTTGTGACAAGTTCTACATTTCTCACCACTCTTTGGGTAATGAGAAATCTGAACATGTTGCTTAGCCATTGGTGTTATCTTGTATGTCTCTGATGTCCTTGCTGAATATTCACAGATATATACACAGGCATGCCTGCACTCTCAGCAATTCTAATGGAAGGTGTATAATTTATATGGATTCATGTCATTCTTTTTAGAGTACTGGCAAATAATCAATTTTATATGAAAGTGTTTAAAAATTAACTATGTTAGTCTTTCTGGAATCATGATTTTAAGCTGGTATGTGCCACATGGCGTATTAATAGAAGTTTGTTTATATTGTGGGTCTTTACAACTGGAGAGAGAAAACATTGAAAGATACCAGCTTGTTATTGGGTTTATAATAATCAAGGGTTGATTTTAGTTGAGAAAACCCCAGAGATTGGAGAGCTTTTGGACAGTTTGAAAGAGACCTGATTGAAGTCATTTGAAAGAGACCTGATTGAAGTCAGTTGCACATATAGTTTCTCCCATGGAAAAAAAGGAAAAATATGTATAAGATTATGAGGGACGTGAACAGGGTTGATAGAAAGCAGCTGTGTACTTTAGTTGAATAACAAGGGGACATAAGTTTAAAGTGAAAGGCAGGAGGTTTAGAGGGGACTTGAAGAATTTGTATTCATTGAGCGGGTGGTGGATGTCTGGAATGCACTTCCTGGGAGGGTAGTTGAGGTGGGAAATCTCGCAATCTTTTTAAAAGTACTTGGATGAGGAATTGAACTGTCATTTAATATTCAAGACTATGCGCCAAATGTGGGAAAGTAGGACTGGTGTAGACTTGATGGGCTGAAGGGCCTCTTCTGTGCTACGTGATTCTAGGATATTGTTCAGAGCAGTTAAAGAAATGTTAACACAGTTAAAGGGGTAGTTTGTGAAACTTCCAGATCAGGGTATTTGCTTAGGACTCTGCAGATAATAAAAAGACTGAGAAAAGCTTTAAGATCAGGATTGAAGTAAATGGCTTTGCAGCTCTCGGGACCAGGATTGAGAAGTAGCAGTTGAGTCAAACATATAGATTTGATAGGAAAATAAAATCTCCCTGATTTTTGAGTAACTGTAAAGTGATGGTATTGGTAAGCAGATGGGATTTTAAAAAAAATCTGTTATATTTATAAAGCTTTTTATGATTTATTTCATTGTTTATTTTGTGTAATAAACTTCTATTTTATGATTAAAACCAAATCTACCGCCTTGCGTGCATATGTTTCAGTGAAAACATACCATGTTAAAAGAGGACAGAACATGATCTATCAAGGCAGAGTTAATTCTGGTAAATGCTTTGTCCACAAGAAATATCAGCTGAGATTATAACAATATAAACATTGGATGGCTCTCAGCTCTGGTGTCTCTGGCTGAATTTTCTTCCTCTATCACCCCTCCAGTGCTGCATCCATATTATTTTGTCATATTTCCCTCAACAATGCATTCTGTTCTTATGTTCACTATTTGGATTCATTTTTAGGGAGTGGGGCTACAAGTTTGGGACATTGTGATGGAGCAGATACAGAACTGACAGTCTCTTTAATGTTCAATGCGGTGAAGTCCTTGTCAGTAGGATGTGATTCTGGAAGGTAAGTTCCCTGTGCACTGCACTATAAGCTGCTAAGAAGGGCAAACCTACAGTTCCTGAATCATTCCACCTGATACCTACATTTCACTCAGTGATTAATGGTTATCTGTCGATGTCAGCTTTTATATTTGTGAACAATGTTTTCCTAGTTGCTATAATTTCCAGTCTACCTACTCCTATAAGAAGATTTAGGAGAAAGAGTAGCCCTACAAGATGATCAGAGGATTAGATAGGGTGGACAGTGGGAGCCTTTTTCCTCGGATGGTGATGGCCAGCACGAGGGGACATAGCTTTAAATTGAGGGGTGATAGATATAAGACAGATGTCAGAGGTAGGTTCTTTACTCAGAGTAGTAAGGGCATGGAATGCCCTGCCTGCAAAAATAGTAGACTCGCCCACTTTAAGGGCATTTAAATGGTCATTGGATAAACATATGGATGATAATGGAATAGTTTAGGTTAGATGGGCTTCAGATTGGTTTCACAGGTCAGCGCAACATCGAGGGCCGAAGGGCCTGTACTGCGCTGTAATGTTCTATGTCCTATGTTGGAAAGATTCAAAATTCCAATTTGAAATGGGGGTGAGAAATTTGAATATTTGGATCACTTGATGTCCTGTGTTTTAGATTTTCACCAAAGTAAAATAATAATAGGACTGTCCTGCTCCTATGGAATTGCTTAAAGTGGATGTGCAAGATAATTTTAATTGCTGAGGCTCTGATGAAAGTCAGGAACATTGATTTTGGTATTTCCTTGAAGTTAAGATCATCTTGATTAATGTTTTTGAATGGATTCAAGTCTGGTTATTTACTTCCTCATCCTGAGGATTCTCAGTTACCCTCTTTCGTTGAGTCTTTTAATCTTTAAGTTGTCTGAAAGACTAATATTAAAGCATTTATGGTCAGCAACTATGTGGACACCCTCCCCTCCCCATTGCAACAATGTCAGTCACCTAAAGAACTTTGGCAACACGTTGTCTGGCCCAATCAGCAGCCAGGTCAGTATTAAGTGTAGGTTGGCATAGATTTCCTATTATGATATGGTGCGTACGGCATTGCCCACACTCTTTCCTTCAGTAATATTTTAGGACAGCAGAATTTTCAGGATTCAATTGTGGAATTTTTGATATTGTGACTAATAAAAGATCTACTATAAACTAATCTTCTTCATTTATTGCTTATTCGGCTTGAAACTGTTTAAAATATCGTAATTCTGCAAAATCAGTAATTAATGCATTTTCATGTCAGGTTGAATTGCACACTGCAGTTACGTGATAATCCAAAAGACTAACAACATCTCTGGTATACTGGGTGGTTGAGCAGAAGTGTACTTCCTTGAGCAGCATTGCACCTTGGTTTTAATGTAGTTCAGAGTGGACTGATGGGTAAAACAAGACTAATTAAGGGAAAGTCTTAAAAATTATCATGAAGGAAGCAGTCTAAATTGAAACAATGATGTCTTGACACCTCCCCTCTTAAAATACAGAAGCTGAACGTCACCTTGATTGTCAAATATCCTTAATATTTCATCCACATTTTTACTGTTTAGTAAATTTTTAATAAGACCATGCATGACTGAAATTACTTTCTTCTCTTTGCTTTCCTGAGTGAACATGATGTGAAGTAAAGAATGTTAATGTTTGATTAGATTGGAAGATCTTATGGATTAAATAGTTCCTTTCAAAAAAGAATTGTGAAATTGTTGTACTTTTGTGTTTTTAGATATGAAGTTCACCTTGTAGGGGGTTTCATTGATGAAAGGTCATTGTCTCACAGACTCACTCTTGAACTTCTTGGTAGGTTTTAATCATATATTTTACTGTTGAGATATTTGGGAATTTATCTATTTATTATGCTGATGTAACAGTGGTAATGTCTTGTGATAATACTGTTGTGAGAAAACGAGAAAGAAAAAATATGATAGTTGAAATTGTTGTAAAATACAGTTAACAAGTGCATGTTATATATCTTGTTTCTTTTGTTCCTTGGTTTTGTGGTTATCTTTCTGTTTGATAAGACTACAATCGCAGAAAATACTTTTCCTAATTTTCTTCCCCCACCCTTGTGACTTCCCGCAAGAATTTCTTGTGATTTAAAATTCTTTTCTATTAAAATCTCCTCTAACCTTGCAACCCTAGAAGAACTTTGAGTTCTTCAAACTCTGTCTAGCCTTTTGAGCACTGATTCTGTCCTGCATTTCATTGGTCGCAGTGTATTCATCTATCTAGATCCCAAAGCTCTGGAATTTTACCCCCCCCCCCTTAATTCAATGCCTCTAGTTCACTCCTTGTCTTTAAGACCTCCAAGGTGCCTGTCTCTTTGGTTAAACTTTGAGTTGTTTTACCCACCTTGTCAAACAAGTATTCCCTTTTGGATACTGGTGAGAGGAATGGCCCATCAGGTGACAGCAGTAGCCAGAGCAGTGGCACCATGGCTGGCCCTGTTGCACAAATGGGAGGAACAGAATGTAGTAGAGCAATAGTAGTTGGAGATTTGATAGTCAGAGACACAGGCGTTTCTGTGGCCGCGAGAGACTCCAGGATGGTATGTTGCCTCCCTGGTGTCGGAGTCATGGATGCCTCTGAGTGGGTAGAGGGTATGCTGAAATAGGAGTGTAAACAGACAGAAGTCATTGTTCATATTGATACAAATGACATAGGTGGGAAGAGGGACAAGGTCCTGCAATGATAATTCAGAAAGTTAGGTAGTAAACTAAAAAGCAGGACCTCTAGGGTAGTAATCTCAGGATTACTCCCCATGCACATATGCTACTGATGCTAGGAATGGAGACAGAGTGCAATTGAACATGTGGCTAAAGAACTGGTGTAGTGGGGAGGGCTTCAGATATGTGGATCATAGGGATGCTTTCCAGGGAAGGTGTGACCTGTACGAGAAGGCCAGGTTACTCCTAAATTGGAGGGGTACGAGTATCCTGGCAGGGAGGTTTCATAGTGCCACTAGGAAGGGTTCAAACTGGTGTGGCAAGGGGTGGGAACCAGAGCATCAGGTCAGTAAACAGAGAGACAGAGGAAGAGCTTGAGTCTAAGGCAAATATAGCCAAGAAGAAGAGCAGTCAGGGAGAGGTTGCTGAGCTCAGTGGAACTGGAGGCTTAAACAGTATTTGCTTCAATGCAAGAACTATGACAAGTAAGATGGCTGAACTTAGATTAATGCATGCAGTTGTGATGCTGTTGCTATCACAGAGACATGGTTGAAAGAGGGACAGGATTGGCAGCTTAATGTTCTGTGATGTCGATGTTTTAGATGAAACAGGAAAAAGTAAAAGAGGTGGGAGAGTTGCATTACGGGTGAGGGAGCATATCACAGCTGTGTTGAGGGAGGACGCTCTGGAGGGATCTTGCAGCGAGGCATTGTGATTAGAGCTGAGGAAAAGGAAGTGTGCAATCACAATGCTGGGATTGCACTACAGACCTCCCAGCTGCCAGCAGAAGATCAAGGATGAGATATACAGCCAGATTCTGGAAAGAATACTTAGATAATTATGTGAATAGGAAAGGTTTGGAGGGATATGGGCCAGGAGCAGGTAGGTGAGCCTAGTTTATTTTGGGATTATGGGCGGTATGGACTGGATGGACCGAAAAGTCTGTTTCCATGCTGTATGATTCTGTGAAAATAAGAATGTCTTCCCCCCCCACCCCCCACCACAAATATTGACTGGGACTCCCTTAAACTGGGGTTTTGGATGGGGAGCAATCTGTTAGGTGTGTCCAGGAGGGTTTTTTGAAACAGTTTGTGGATAGTCCAGCGAGGGAGGGGACCATGCTGGACCTGGTATTGGAAAATGAGCCCAGGCGATTAAAGTTTCAGTGGGGGAGCATTTTGGGAATAGTGACTATAATTTCATAAGTTTTTGGATACTTATGGATCAGGACAAGAGTGGACGTCAGATTGAAGTTGTTAAATTGGGGGAAGGCCAACTATAACTGAATTAGGCAATAATTGGAGAATGTGGATTGGAAGTGGCTGTTTGACGGTAAATCCACATCGGACATGTGAGGGTCTCTCGAGGACCAGTTGATTAGAGTACAGCACAGGCATATTCCTGCGAAAATGAAGGACAGAAATGGCAGGATCTGGCAAACTTCTATGACAGTGAAATTATTAGCTTAGTCCAAAAAAGGAAGCATACCTAAGGTCTAGGCAACTAAAAACAGTTGAAATCCTTTAAGAATATAGAGGAAGTGGGAAGGAGCTCAAACGGGGAGAATTCCAAGGCATTTTATACATATATTAGGAGCAAGAGGGTAGCTAAGGAAAGAGTAGGCCCACTCGAGGATGGAGGAGGAAAGTTATGTGTGGAGCCAGAGGTAATGGAAGAGATCCTTAATGAGTACATTACATTGGTACTCACCAAACAGAGGCACATGACGGATATTGAGGTTAGGAAAAGGTGTATGAATACTCCTGGGCAAGTCAACATAATGAAGAAGGAAGTGTTGGGTGTCTTGAAGTATATTAGGGTAGGCAAGTCCCCAGGGCCAGACATGATCTATCTCAGGATACTGTGGGAAGCAAGGGAGGAAATAGCTGGGGCCTTAACAGGTATCTTTGTATCCGGTTTGGCCTAGGCGAAGTTCCAGAGAACTGGAGAATGGCCAGTGTTGTTCCTTTTTTTTTTAACAAAGGGAAACAGTGATAATCCTTGTAATTACAGGCCGGTGAGCCTGACGTCAGTGGTGGGGATTTTGTTGAAGATACTGAGACAGGATTTATTCACATTTGAAAGTGAATGGACCTGTTAGTGATACGCAGCATGGGTTTATGCGAGGCAGGTCATGTCTCACCAACTTGATTGAGTTTTTTGAGGGGGTATCAGGAATAATTGAGGGAAGGGCAGTCTATCTAGATGGATTTGATAAAGTATCTCATTGCAGCTTGGTATGGAAGGTAGAGTCTTATGGGATCTGGAGTGAGCTGGCTAGATGGACACAAAACTGGCTTGGTCAGAAGACAGAGAAGCGGTGGCAGGGTGCTTTTCAGAATGGAGATCAGTAACTAGTGATGTTCCGCAGGGATCAGTGCTGGGACCTTTGTCATTTTTATAAATGATCTGGAGGAAAATGTAGGTAGTTTGATTAGTAAGTTTGCAGATGACACCAAAATTGGCGGAGTTACAGATAGTGAGGAGGATTGTCAAAGGATACAGTGGGATATAGATAGATTGCAGATTTCAGCAGAGAAATGGCAGATGAAGTTTAATCTGGACAAATGCGAGGTGATGCATTTTTTTTAAGATCAAATTAAGGTACGAATTATACAATAAATGGCAGAACCCTCGGGAGCACTGACATACAGAGGGATCTGAGAATACAGGCCCACAGATCCCTGAAAGTGGCAACATAGATGGATAAAGTGGTCAAGAAGGCACACAGCATGCTTGCCTTCATTGGCCAGGGCATCAAATATAAAAGTTGGCAAGTGATGTTACAGCTATACAAAACTTTAGTTAGGCCACATTTGGAATATTGCGTGCAGTTCTGATCACCACACAATCAGAAGGTCGTGGAGGCTTTGGAGAGGGTGCAGAGAAGGTTTACCAGGATGTTGCCTCATCTGGAGGGTTTTAGTGATGAGGAGAGGTTGGATAAACTCGGATTGTTTTCAGTGGAAAGTCGGAGGCTTGAGTGGGGTGACCTGATAAAGGTCTACAAAAGTATGAGATGCATAGAAAGAGTGGATAGACAATTGAATGGGAGGTGAACAGAGGGATAGAAACTGCATGTGGGCAATACGTAGCAGGTCTAAATAAGGATTAGGAATAGGCACAGGCTTGGGGAGTCAAAGGGTCTGTTTCTGTACTGTGTTGTATTTTATTTGGTTTAGTGTCACTTTTTCCTCTCGATGCTTCGATGAAACACTGTGGAATGTTTTACTAACTTGAAGGTGCTCTCCAAATGCAAATTATAATTATGTAGTGGTTTGGTTTATTTTGTTTTTTTCCTTGGATGATGTTTTGAGGGTTTGTGGCTAGCTTTCCATAAAATTTCCATACCCAGATTAGTCCTCTGGCCAAAAGGTTTGCCCACCCCTGAAAGAGAGGGTGAAATTTGGCCCTTGCCTCGGATAAAGAACATTTTCCGATTTCATTGACTTGCAATGAGTTCACCAACATCAGCGGAAAGAAAGGATGTCATCTGTGTTAATGAACAAAGGTTTTTATTTGAGGAATGTGACTGTTTTAGATATTTGACTGCTGTGATTTCCATAAAAGCTACAGCAGTGTGCACTGGTGAACATTCTGATGGTGAATAGTCTTTCTTCAGAAACTCATTCATTTTTCAATTACAGTGGCCAAAACCCAGTGTGTCCTAATTAATTTTCTAAATGGTTAAAGCAGTAATCTAGATTTAAAGTTGACTGGCTTCAAATGCTGTTGAAAATATGTCTGTTAATTAGTACTATGTAAAAATTATGGAAGTAATTGAAAATTTTCAACACAAGGCCCTTTGGCTCATTGTTTTGGTGCTGGTTGGTAAAGAGCGATCCAGCCTTATCCTACCTTCCTCTGCTCAACTGAAAGCCCTACAGATCATGGCTGTTCAGGTTGACTCTTCTGCCTTGATCACCTTTTCAGGCAATGAGTTTCAGTTCTCTACCACCATCTTGGTGAAAAAAATGTGTCCCCATCTCCCCTCTAAACCTTCTATCAATTACTTTAAATCTACAACCCCTCTGCTCAAGGAAATAGGTTGTTCCTATTTACTCCATGCAGGCCCCCCATAATTTTCTGCACCTCAATTAAGTCACTCTCAGACTCCCTCCAAGCGGAATAACCCCAGCATATCCAGTCTTTCTTCATAACTAAAATGTACCAGTCCTAGCCGCAACATCCTAAACTTCCTCTGCACCTACTCCAATCTCATCTTTCCTCTGATGTGGTGAACAGAACTGTATGCAGTATTTGGCATGGGTTAACTAATGTTGGATACCATTCTAGCATGGCTTTATGTTCTTATAGTCTGTCCCATTGATAATGAAGGAAATGTTCTGATCTGAGACAAAACTAACAAATTTATGTTACAATCTGTTAATGGACTACTAACTTTTTTTGTTTAAAGGAGACAAGAGTTTGAAATTCCAGGTAATCAATAAGAGAATGAAGACATATGACGCCTCTTTTTTGTACAATCAGAATAAACTTTAGTATACAGGGTTAAAGAAGTAAAATGGTCTACATATGTTTACAGCTTATACTCTAGAATCCTGAATTAACATGAGGTGAACGTGGATTAACAGACAAACTGTGGTTAAACGCCCCACATGACACATCAAATAACTGATGGGATCAAGACATATCCCACAGATTTCTCAGTAACCAATCCAGATTTTGTGACATTAGGTTGAAAAATCTCATTAAGACTTTGCATTCCTCACGATGGCTATCAAGTCTTCCTTTTCAAACATCTAGCTTCTTAATTTCTTCAAACATTGCTCCAATTTGGATTGCCTCAAGGTCTGCTCATATGCTGTGGTTCAGTCCCTTCTTGTGAGACTGAGTTCTATGGGATTCCCAAGACTATTCACAAGCATCTAAATATCGGCACAATATCAGCTTTTTACAAGACTTCATGGAGTTGCCATTGCCCCTGAATTTCTCAGAGCAATTTTTCTCCACTGCACCAAGCAAATACTGTTTCTAGGCTTCCTTCTCCCCTACTTTTGTAGGATCATATGTGTTTTCAGTTACTAGATGGCTCCTGGGACTTTGGTGAGTCTCCAGTTCCTCAGAACCAGCAGCAACACTTTAGTTTGTATGGAGACACTTTATATGGCTACTCTTCTCTCTCCAATACAAAGGCAGCAATCTGCCTTCACACGTCTCAGAACTTCTGAGTCCTGACTCCCTGCAGTTTGCTCACAAAAAAAACCTCTGCTGCCACAGCATCTTCCTGCTGCTCCTAAGCACCTGACTGAGCAGTAGCCTGAACATATCAATCTTCTTCAGTCACCTCTAACCAATTGAACCAGATCCCTTGGGCCCCATTATGCATCCTGCAGTTCGTCCCCTTGTCTCCTTTTTGCACTAGTATTCACAAAAGAAGTGCACTTTCCCTTCAAATATTAAGTCCTTCAGTTTTCTTTCTAAGGGAAAAAAAACTTAAACTGAGCATGAACAGCCTGCGACTCTGCCATACTCTGAAATGCTCCAAAACTCTTGGACCTTCTGGAAAATGGAGTTCTTGTTGGACCCAAAACAAGGCAAGTTTGTGTTTCATTTAGAATGAATGCCATATGCCGCCTTAACCACCTCATCAACCTGTGCTATTACTTTCGAGGATCTTTGGATTTGCTCTCCCAGCTCCCTTTGCTCCTTCACAGTTCTCAGAGTCCTGTTGATTGTGTATTCCTTTGTCTTGTTGCACCTCCCAAAATATATTGTTTCAATTTTTCTGGATTGAATTCCATCTTTCATCTTTTGTCCACAGACCTGGCCATCTACCTTCTTTCTGTAGTCTAAAGCTTTCCTTTTTGCTGTCACACGCAGCCCAGTTTTGTCATCTGCAAACTACTTTTTTTATGCCCCCATTATTTGAGTGGCAATAATTATTATAAACTACAAAAAGCAAGGGACTGATTACTGAGTCCTGCAAATCTACTGGTTGATAGCCTTCCAGTCACAAAAGCATCCTGTCACCTATTAGCATTTGCTTCATGCCATTAAGCTAATTGTGGATCCAATTTTCCTTTCACTTGAATCTAGTTTGTAACTCAAATTAAAATCCTATCTCTTCCAGACACTGCATATAAAAATTCCAGAATGTTACAAAGCCATCACTGAAATTGATAAATGTAACCTGTATTGGGGATATTTTCTGATCTGCACAATTCTTCCATTGGTTAGAGAAATTCATTGTGATGTTGAGAAATGTAATAATTGTCGTTGTGAGCTGTGAGATGCAAGTACATTAGAAATTCTCTGATAAATGAGAAATTGGTGTTTTTAAAAACTTGTATCGCTGGCATGTTTAGAAATTGCTCACTCTTGTAGACTGTAACACTTGCTGCTTCTAAAAAATCTCTCTAACATTAGTATTGGTGAGTTCCATTATTTTCAAGGCTGAAAATATGTTGTCACTCTAACTTAGTATTGCAATTTGTCAACAGATTGTCTGATCTATTTTTAGACATCCTTTGTGATTCAGGGTATAACTTAAAGGCCTGCAAAACATAATTGCATCCTAGAGGTCACTCTTGTTAAACTTCCTGCATATATTCAGTGATTTTCTGCTGCATTCATTTGCAGAAGCTTTGAATTGTCAATCAGAGAACATTCATCTGGAAACATACTGTTTAACAGGTAAATCAATTGCATTTACTCTGACTCTCCTCCTTCATTCCTTTGGGTAAGAATAAGGAACTAAAATTTGTTTTAAAAATATATTTTACTGAAATGTGATGAATCTGTTTTAAATTGTTTATAACCCCATGGTTTTACTTCTCATAAATGAAGTTTTATTAATGATGTATAAAACATTGGTGGATGATTGTAAGACATTTGCAGTTTCTCAGATAACAAATGTCAGCCATGACCATATTGATTAGCTGAGCAGGCTGAAAGGGCCCAATGGCTTATTCTAGTCTCTATTTTCTAAAGCAGTCCATGCTCTCATGCAGCAAGACCTGGACAAGTTCTAGGCTTGTGTTGATAAGTGACGAGTACAGTTTGATCACATGATTAGCAAATAATGATTATCACCAATGGAGAGCCTAATCACCTCCCCTTTATATTCAGGGGCATTATCATTTGCTCGGTTGACCCAGAAACTGATTCACTCTCTGTTGAGGTGTTAGCTTCCTCCTGCTGAGGCAGTTTCCAAGCTTCAGATGATGCTGCCTTTCTGCAATAGCCTGGCCATTTGGGAAATCATGCCATGAAGCTGACAACTTAACAGCACCCGGTCTTGAAGCAGCACTTCAGGTTGCAGTTCATTAAAGTTAGTGACCTAAAGGTTGGACCTCATTACATCCATTTTAGCAGGCAGAGAAGGGATTAATCTTATGGGACTGTATCCTGTGACCGAAAAATGTCAGTCCTCTTACTTTGTTTTGGAGAACATTCTTGGAAAACAATTTTGCAGACATTCCTGGTTGGTGTTTAAAATAATCTTTAGATTTTTTGCATGTGTTAGTCAGGGTGCGATGCTCGTTTTGGAACCCATTCATAAAAACCATTGTCATCCCAGCTTGCACTCCTTTCTAATTGCCACCCCCTCTCAGCTGAGTGCTGTCGTCAGTGTTGATGTTGATTGAGTCTTGGGCCTGCCTGATCCAAAACTGGGATCATTCAATGTATCTAATTAATGCTGAAAGATGTTTCTGTTTCTACACCGATGCTTTGTCTTTCATTCTTCTGTGATGTATTACCTCATGCTAACTATTCTGGCATAAGATCACTGACTCAAAGTAAGGCCTGTTACACACATCCTATGACAGAATGTAGACATTTTTCATATATGAAACCTTGCTGGGCGCAAAAATTGGCTGCTGAATATCGCACAATTTTTTTAAAAAAAAAAAACTGTACTTCAAAAGTTCTTTGGTTGTGGCTGTCTAGGGCCGTAATAAAATCTCTCAATTTCCATTTATATAACATGTTATTTCTTCCCTAAATGTCTCATCTCTTTTTGCCTTACTGGTAATTGATCTGGACAGTAAAATGAAATTCTTACACTAATTAAATATTTAAATAACCATTCTTTTGTAGAACTTAATGATGTAGTGAAGCAAAACATTCATTGGCCTGTAATTTATGGGATAGGTGAGTATTCATTGCATTTTTGTCACTTAATCTGCCTCATTTTCATGTTTACCAAGCTTTTGTCTAACTTGCTCTGCAAAACCTGTATTTCAAACTTAAGGAAATTAAACTATTGCAAGATGCAGAATCATGTGCTCTGGGATACTTGATTTTTTTCATACCTCTCCAAATAAAAACAAGTTGTACTAAGAATTCTGTGGGTATCGGAAACCTTCTGGCACCTTGCTTAGGCTACTGTTGTGTTCTAAATGTTGCTAGTCTTTAACCTTGTGTAAGTAAGGACAAGTCAGTGGATGCTAATTTTGAGATATTCCTAGTTTGTGTTTGAGCTACTCCTAGCTGAAGAGTCATAGGACAGGTGTGTTTCTATTACAGCCCTGGTTAACAGCAGTAAGAGTGAGGATATTACCTGCTGTCTTGAACTTAGAAAAAGGAAAACAAAATGCCTAGTGCTTGCTTATTTCTATTCAGGGAAGTTATTTGAAAAGTACATGAGGTTTGGTGTTATCTGCTTCTATAAATCATTGATTTTAGGACATCTTAAAAAAAGTTTAATGTTCCATGTGGTTCGGATAATTTTCTTTCAGCTGTAAATGTGAAAACTGGAGATATTTTTCATGCAACTTTCCCAGACAGAGGCCCAGATGAGGTTATCCGTGCTGCTCGTACTTTTTTAGGGGGTTCTGTAAGTTTCAAAACCACAAGTCCAATTTAAAATCACCAAGCTGTCTGCTGTACATTTGCTTTCTCAGTCATCAATTTTTTTGTCTTCTAAAGATCATGTCAATTTATAACGCAAAAGAGGAACAACTGCAGATTGACCCTTACCAGTGGAAACAATTTACAGCTGCTCAGTTCTGGCTGCAGCAGACTGATCAAGTGATACTGCAGGTACAGAGCACTTATTATTTTAAATGTTTGTGTTGCTTACTGGAAGTTGTATGAAAGGTGTGTATGTGAACACTTCAGGAGTTTCACTTCTCTGGGTATATACACTATTAATTGCTGTCTCTTTACAGAACTTTTCAACATCGCCACTTGTTGAACCATCACACTTTGTTACACAGGAGAGGTCCGTTTTCCGATTTCTGTCTCGCTATCCAGAGGAGCCATTATTTCCTAAGGGTAGGTCCAGGATCTACAAAAAAACTTCGGATGGTTTGTGGGAGAGGATTGATTGTGCTGCCTAATGTTTTGAATTAGAGCCACTAACACCCAAGTGCTTTAACTGCTTCTGATCACAAGTGACACTGCATTAAGAGCACAACACAGAGGCATGTTTAAATCAGTTCATCCTGCAATTGCAGCTTCAAAAATGAAATTCCTGAATCATTTTATCAGCTGGCAGTACATTAAGTACTTTTGTAAGGCCTCAGCAATCAATTCGTGGACCACCATATACAGAATGTTATGTAGGAAATATGCTTCAGGTTGGAGTTTGCATAAGAAAATTTTGTGATGTTTATTTTACTGGCAGTAGTAAGTCTGGTGAATACTTTGTAAATTTATTTCTTGATTATGTAATGATACAAGAACAAAAATAAATTATAAATACTTGTTTCTTTTGAATGATCTACATATTGTTTGCAGAGCAAGTCTATTACTTTGTAGTCTTTAAGGAATGGCTTATGTGAGGAATCGTAAAACCAGCCAAAACCTTAAAAGATACCACAGCTTGTTATAATACATCGATTATCGCTGTACCACAAGACCCTCTAACTTGTACCTTCTGGATGTGCTCAGAATTCCACCCGCGCAGGAGGTGTCATAAGTTCAAGCAGATCAATAATTCTTATTCCCAGTGGTTGTGTGTTAACTTGACATTTGAAAATACAAAAGTACAGCTTTGAACAGCCTTAAGTAATGAGTCTGAGTCATGTTTCTCAAATAAATTTTATTTGATTTTAGGTAAGAATCAAAACACTGAATTCAACTTTCTTCCCCCCCCACCCCCAACCCTTGTAGCTTAAATATCATTCAAGCATCAGTGTTTGAGTCAAAAGATGTACATAGGAGGTGGTAACAGGTAAAGGACAAAACCACCAATGTGCAAAATGAACAGAAATAAAATGATCCCCACCCAATTTAAATATTGACAGCGACAGCAATAGTAAAATTTACTTTTAAACTACAAATTAACCCATATATTCATGGTGATAAGCATACGTAATTATACTGCAAACTTAGTGAGTCAGATTGATAATTGTAAGGAAGAAAATAATTGGTGCTTTCTTAGCCCTCTTAAGAAAACAGAACAATTGCACTTCTGAGATTCAGGCCCCTTGACAGATTTAATTTAGGATCAATTTTTAAATCAACCTTTCAATGACAATTGAAATTCCTAGTCATGTCACAGTAATGTGCAAAGTCCTAATTAAAGGCATACAATAGTAGTATCCTTACTGTACTATCTCATGGCACAGTTCACATTTAAAGGTTCCATGTTATCCCAAGCATAGGCCATGTGCTTTTTTCCTGTGTACAAAGTCTTACCGCTTTTTTCCATTTTATCTAAGATCTTCTTTCTCTAAACCCTCAGCTTCTGCTGGTTCAGAGGGCTGGTGAACGACTTTTACGTCATTACTAGTTCCATCAGATTGTGGGTGTCCTGGAAACTCCAAATCACCATTCAGCTGAACTGAAGATTCAGGGCTTTGGTGAATTTCAATTTTACTCTCAAGTCTGGTTGTTTCTGTGATGCTCCGAGATTCTTCCATTTCTTCTGTGTGACCCATTGAAGTTTCACTGACTGTATCAGAGGCAGAAGTCCTGGAAGACCTTCTAAACAGTTTCTGTCCTATTAAGTTAAAATGCCCATGTTCAGTAACTCCACTATTTTGAGGTAAGAATCCATCCTTGCATATTACCAGCTAAGAAGATATCCTTTTAGTGGCTTTGGAGAGATCATGCACAATAAAACATTTCCTCTTAGGTATGGGGACCCAGGTCATCCCTAAGTCATTCTTGTAATCTTTCTAGCTGTTGTGTTGAGTGACTACAACTTGGAGATGGATTACTCTTGCTTGTTTACACGTACCATTGGATAAATAGCTGGACAAGTAATTGTATTAGTAATTACAGTCACTTAAAATTGCTCATTTACATCCCTTAAGGTTAGTTGCAATTTTTCAGAATAATCTGAAACTCTCTTCTAGGCTCTACGACTATGGAGCATGTAGATAGATTGATTATATGCAACTTTTAAAATTGAAAAATAACATCCCATTTGGTATAAACCCAATGATGTTCCCTTTATTTTTCAAACCAATCAAACTTAATTTGTATTTATTCTAATGCTGTGATCTGAATGCTCGCATTTGAAATAATAAATCCAGCCTATGTTTTGAGCTGTTTTACACATTGTACAGCAACATGGGGGTTAAGTGCTTGGATCTTTGAAAAGAAATCATGGTCCTCCAACAATTCTAAATTTTTAGTTTGAGCTTTGACTTCATAAAACCACAATTTACACTATCTTCAAATTTAATGCAGAATTGCAGTACCTAACACTTCAGAAGCAGTGAGAAAACATTTTGTTGAAGCATGAAAATAAGGAGGTTACTTGACAGCTGTCATGTTGCGTATTCACAAAAGTAAGAATGAGAGAAATTAGAAATGGGACATACCTGGTGACTTGTGTTTGGTGTGAATAATTGTGGGTGTTGAGGGTGGGGTTCCTTCAGAGGTTTGGGCTTTTAGTGTATAAAGTTTATCTGTTGACTCTAGAGAACCTGACAAACAACAAGCAAAATATAAACAATCAATGTCAAGTGGAGAAAAATGAGAATCAACATAAATAAACAAAAATAGAAACATTGTTTGAAAATTTTAACTATATTTCAAGTGAATGCATAACGACAAATAAAAAGTGTAGATAAGACTACAAAACAGGTAATCACATTTCATAGCCAAAGTTTTCTGTTTGGTGCTAGGTATACTGCTTACCAGCAGTGCTTATTAATTCCAGGAAAAAATATCTGAGCGCTTTAAGAGGGTGATGGTTAATGGCCAGAAATTCATCCAGGAGACAGAAAAAGGCAAGATAATCTGAAGTTGGGAACATTATGTATATTTGCTGTAGTTACGACCTATTTGTCATTTAACCTTGCTACAAAAAAACTTTACATCCTCAAGACTAAATTAAAAACAAAGAGCTTTAATGTTATACAGAACACATTTTTCCCCAATCAGATGTACATTTAATACTAAGGTGCATGAAGACTACACCATTTCCATTACAGTTCAGTTTTGATTTGCATTCAGCCCTAAATAAATACATTTCTCTGTAATATATCTATTCTGTGTTTAAGGTTATTCTCCTCCATACAATTAAAGCAGATAATGGGGAGATGGTGGAGTGATCTCACTGGATTAGTAATCCAGAACTCCAGGCTTCTGACCAAAGGTCACTGGACTCAAAATATTAACTTCTGTTCCTCTCTCTACAGATGCTGCCAGATCTGCTGATTTTCTCCAGCATCTGTGGTTCTTTATTTTTATTACCCCAGGTCTGGGCACATGTGGGCAATTAGGGATAGCAACAAATGCTTGGCCAGTCAGTGATGCCTATATCCCTGAACAAATAAAAAAAAACTTGTATCAAAATAAAATGAATGTTTAAACAGGAATATCCCCATCTCTGACCAGATGGTCAGTGCCTGGCACTTTATCAGACCAGACCTAGATTTTATCCAGGTCTTGCTACATTTGGAAATGGACAGCTTTGGTATCTGAGAAGTCTTTTCAACACTGTGCACTCATCAGCAAATATCCCTACTTCTGTCCTTATGGAGGAGGGAAGATCATTGATGAAGCAGCTGAAGATGGATGGGTCTGGGACACTGCCCTGAGGAACTCCTGCAGAGATGTCCTCAGGCAGAGATCACTGACCTCCAACAATCACAGTCATCTTCCTTTGTGTCAGGTATGCCACCAGCCAGTCAAGAGTTTACCCCCAATGTACCCATTGATTCCAGTTTTGCTGGAGCTCCTTGATGCAGTGAGAGGAGACGCTAAGACAAGCAGTCAATAATACCTAAAGAAGGGGAGAGCCAAGGGCCCCAAGACAGGAAGTCAGTATTATATGGAGAAGCATGCAAGGCAAGAGCCCTTATACAGGCACTCAGAGACCGCTAGATTCAATGGAACTAATTATAATTAGTTCTTGCTCCAGTGAAAGAAACTTACTGTTTGAGGAGTTTCCAGCAAATGGTCAAGGTTTTAAATTTTAACATAACTTCACCGCCAACTTGTGCATTAAGATACATAAAAAGCAACGTGAATAATGTAACTAAATAATTAAAACTCATTTGGATGTCAGGTCACATTGTGTTTCAAGGCTACAGCATGTGGGAGTTTGTTGATACACATCTGCAGTAAGTTTTTGAAGTTTGAACAGTCTTGGCCCAGAATTTGGACTGAAGGCCGAATTACAGAAATATAATGCGTCAGGGAAAAGCAGGTTACCTGGATTCTTTAGACCAGGAAGCAGTTACAACACTCAAAAGGACCCTCCTGATTTAGTCAGGGACAGGTGAATGTGACAAAGTGAGGCAGATAAAGGCACCAAGAGGGCAGAATGCAGAACTGGCAATCTCTGTAATTGCCCAATGGGTCTGATGTTCTTTCAGCCAGTTTGGATGTGAGCCAGGGCTTTCAGGCCAGATGTGTTAATTGAGTGTGGCCCTATGGTATAAGAAGCCATTCAAATGGGGAGAGCAACAAGAACTGTATCAGTAATAGGCAAACAGAACAGTTAGTGGAATTGACATTTCTCTACAACAAACAGCAACAGTCCAGAAGCAAAAACAAAGTTGCTGGAAGAGCTCAGCAGATCTGGCAACTCTTTCTCCCTTCACAGATGCTCAGAACGGTTCTGAGGAAGGGTCACCAGACCCAAAACGTTAACTCTGTTTTTCTCTTCACAGATGCTGCCAGACCCGCTGAGCTTCTCCGGAAACTTTGATTTTGTTCCCGATTTACAGCATCCGCAGTTCTTTCGGTTTTTATTTAAGAGTCCAGAAGACTGTGTTGCCTGCCTTGTGCCAGATTATAACTTCTGCATATTGCCTGAGCCCATTGGCACAGGATACATAAAATTACGAGTGATAACTACGTGGCTGAAAGACCAGGGTGAGGAAGAAACAGGTTCCAATTTGTGGGCCGCTAGCACCCAGCGCTGAGGAAAGTGGAAGCTGTACTGTTGGAATGGTCTACACCCTCATGCTGGGCCAGTGTTTTGTGAATCACATAACTAGTGAAGGAGAGAGGGTTTGAAACTAAATACGTGGGGCAAGGGATTAAATGTGGAAAGACAGATATCAAACAGACAAGGTAAGAGAAGAAAATAGTAATATGGGAAATGGGGTCAGAGAATGGTGTGAAGGGACAGGAAAAACTAGGAATACACCATCAAGATGTTACAAAGATAACAAAAAAACCTAAAGGTTTTTGCATCTAAATGTGTTATGGTATTCATTACAAAATAAACAGTGTCCGCTGAAATAAATATGACAGCCATTGTAAAGATATGCCTTAAGGATGACAAAGGTTCTGAATATTGAGTGCTAAATGATAACGAAGAAGAACAGAAAGCTAGGTAAAGGTGGAGGAGTAGCACTGTCAATCAAGGATTGTATTTGTGCAATAGTTACAGATGACCCTGGTTCAGGAGATCAGGATGTAGAATCTGTTTGGGTAGAGTAGTGTACAGGCTTCCTGACAGCAACCACGACGGGGAACAAAGTATATGTGAATAAATATTGGGTGCCTGTGATAAAGGGATGGCAATCATTCTGAGCATCTTTAATCTTAAATATGATCTGGAAAAGTCAGTGGCAGTAGTAGTCTGGATGAGGAGTCAACAGACTACCTTCCAGATTGTTTCTTTAGCGCAGGTTATTTAGACTTGATGGTTAGTATTATGACAGGATTAATTCATCACCTAAGAGTAAAGGCAGGGAACACAAAATTAATGATTTCTACATCTGGTTTGAAAGGGAGAAAATTGGGTCCATCTAAATAAGGATAACTATGTAAGCATGAAAGCTGAACTTGCTGACATGAACTGGCATACTACTCAGAGTCAATATATTTCCAGTATAAAGAAAATATTAGTGGTTCATTAAGGAACTTAGGGAAAGCATCAAACTTAAGAAAAAAAGCATACAATTGTGCAAAGTTGAGTGGCATGTTAGATGATAGATCAGAATATAAGAAAATGGCACAGAATGACTAAACAGTTAATTAGGAAGAAGAAATTAGAGGAATGAGGTAGGAGTGCTCATTTTCCACACTACTTAGATTCAGAAATGTTTCAACTGGATTGGGAATTAGCAAATATAACCCCTCTATACAAGATGGGAGAGAAGCAGAAAACAGGAGTATAGGGCTCCTTGATGTCACACTCGGTCAAATGCAGCCTTGATATCCAAGGTCAATCACTCTCCCCTCACCTCTGGAATTCAGCTCTTTCATCCATGTTTAGATTAAGGCTATGAGCTAAATTGCCCTGGCAGAACCCAAACTGAGCAGATTATTCTTTTGCAAGTGCTGATTTTGGTAGCACCGTCAACACCCTTCCAGCATTTATGATTGAAAGTAAACAAATGAGGTTTTAACTGGATAGGTTGGATTTGACCTGCTTTGTGTGTGCAGGTTCACCTGGTCAGGTATATATCACTGTTGTAGCTGTACAGAAACAACATGGTTAGTTCTGCAGCATATTCTTCAGTCTTAATGCTGGAATGTTACCTGGGCCCCTAGTCTTTGTAGCATCTAGTGTCTCTGGCTGTTTCTTGATAAGGTGGGATGGATTGAATCTGCTGAAGACTGGCATCTATGATGCTGAGGACCTCAGGAGGGACTGAGTTGGATCATTCAGTCTGCACTTCTGGCTGAAGATGGATGCAAGTATTTCAGCTTTGTATTTTGTATTGATTTTACACTGGGCTCCCCCATTATTAAAGATTAGGATATGTTTGGAGCCTCTGCCTCCTGCTAGTTATTTAATTGTCCACCACGATTCATGACTGACTGTGACAAGACTGTGGAGCTATAATTTGATCAGTTGTTGTGGGATTGCCTAGCCCTGACTATCGTGTGCTGCTTGGCAGACAAATAGTCCTGTGCTGTAACTTCATAGATTAACAGATCATCTTCAGGTATACCTCATGCTGCGTCTGGCATGAATAGGGTCAATCTTCTGGCTTGATGGTAACGGTAGTGTAGGGGATATGCAGGGCCAGGAACTTACAGATTGTGGTTGAATACATCTCTGCTGTTGATGACCCACAGCACCTCATGAATACTCAGTTTTGAGTTGCCAGATCTGTTCAAAATCTTCTCCAGCAGCACGGTGGGAAGTGCCACAAAACATAATGGAGCGTATTATCAATGTGAAGCTGCAGCTTCATCTCCACTAGGATTGTGTGCTGCTCTCTCCTGCTCAGACTGTCATAGACAGACATATCTATGAGGTTTGTGGGGACGAGGTCAAGTATGTATGTTTTTCCCCTCTTGGTTCCTTCACCACCTGCCACAAACCCAGGCTAGTAGCTTTGTCCTTTAGGAGTCAGCCAGCTCGATCAGTAATGGTGCTGGGAAGGCCATTTCTGAGGGCAGTTAAGAGTGAATCACATTGCAATTAGTCTAGAGTCACATGTAGGCCAGACTAGGGTAAGGATGACAGATTTCCTTCCCTAAAGGACATCAGTGAATGAGTGATAAATAATTTTCCAATCATCCATGTCTTATTCCACTAATGCAGGAAATGATACCCTGGTGGCTCTGTTATAAAACATCATTCATCTCGAACATAAATATTAGAAAACTTTAGGTTCAATTACTGATCTGTGCTGAGTTAGCTCATCTCAACTGTGCTACTCATTCAGATTCACTAATTCATTATGGCATCCTGGCTATATACAGAACAAAATGGCCAAGTTTTCCCTCTCTGTTTTGACTTCTAGTAGCCGTTGTGCGAAAGTGCGAGTGTATGGAAAGGACCAGCTGGATTGGGAGGCCCAAATAGCCTCTTAACCCTTGCTATTTTGCCACATGCACATATAATTGTCAAAGAATATTTGTTTTGACCAGTTGGAGGCTGATCGGTGCAGATGGTACTATAACCTGTAGATGCCAGTTCCCTCAGGAAAAGGAAAATAGACAGCTAAAGCAAAGTAATTATTGAAGTTCAAGAAAAGGGAATCAAACAATGCTTGATCTTCGGAACTCTTATATTCTGTTTTCAGAATATTTAATGATAAGTAAAATCAAAAAGGTTTTAAATATGGATGATGTTCCAGAGCAAAGTATTTGTTCACATCCTGTATTAAAACAGTGCTGTATTATTTAATGCTTTGAAAAAAAAACTTTTGAGTATAATCTTAAAGCAGAATAAACCTATGCATTATGAAGAACTGAAATCTTACCTCCTGCCAGATTGAATGATCTGCCTTGAACTGAGCTGTGGACTGGGGACAACCAATTAAGTACTGAGCCAACTACAGGAATCTGTCGTAGAAGTCCCTAGAAAGACAGAATGTGACAAAGAACAATGTGCCCAAATAAAATAACACTACTATTATTTTCAAGCCTTCATCATTTAAGTCAGAAGTCACACAACAGCAGGTTATAGTCCAACAGGTTTATTTGAAATCACAAGCTTTAGGAGTGCTGCTCTTTTGTCAGGTGACGCAGGAGCAGCGCTCCGAAAGCTTGTGATTTCAAATAAACCTGTTGGACTATAAACTGCTGTCGCATACTTCTGACTTTGTCCACCCCTCAACCCCAGTCCAACACCGGCACCTCCACATCCTCATTTGAAATAGATTAATTGTACTATTCCATTTGTTAGAAGCTGGAAGGACAATTTCTGTTGTAAACTGTAAAATGTGAATAAATAAATTACAACTGCTCATTCTTTTTTCTGAGCACACCTCATGGCCTGCCAATGCTGGCAGAAAATAAAATGAATTTATGATAAAATACAAGTGAATTATTTTAATTTAATCTCACAGAACAAATGATACCTGCAAAGAATCCTCACTGTGCTCATCAGAACCTGTAATTAGATCATTACCAGCTTTACAATGCTCAGAATTTGCATCATGACCATCACAAAACTGTTAAGTGTTTGGGAATATTACTCAAATAAAAATTGTGGATGCTGTAAATCTGAAATAAAAACAAGGTGCTGGAGAAAGTCAGCAAGTCCAGCAGCATCTGTGGAGAAAGAAACCGAGTCAATGTTTCGAGTCTGATATGACTTCTTCAAAACAGAAAGGGATTGAAAATGGTGATTCTAAAGTCATACTAGACTTGAAACATTAACTGTTTCTCTCTCCACAGATGCTGCAGGCCTGCTGAGTTTCTCCAGTTTTTTTTTTAAATTAGGCCATCTTCATCCCACTGAAACTTCAACTGTAATGTGCATAATATGGAAACACAGAGGTTTCCGTAAGTAATCTATTGTTCTCTAGAATGTGCACTATTGAGGTCCCTGAGATTGCAATCACTTTGCAAACTGACAGCTTTACAGTTATTCTTGTTGTAAAAACACTTGAATAATAGTGAAAGCTTGTTAAATGACGTGTAACTGCATGTTTAACAGTGTATTAGGTTAATAATTACTGCTGAATACCCTGAAACAATCCTTTTATTAGAAAAAGACCAAAGATGCTGGAAATCTGAAACAAAAATACAAATTGCTGGAGCAAGTCTGGAAGTATCTATCTGTGGAGAGAGAAACAGAGTTAACGTTTCAGGTCCAATGACCATTCTTCAGAACCTTTTATATTTGTGTCATGCCAAACCTTTCCATTATGATAGAACAATTCCATGCATATTTCATTTAAAGATGGCCAATATTGATATTTTAGTTTTTATCTAAATCGAATTATCATCATGTTTTGCTACCTGAAATTTTAAATTGAAAGTGAAAGATATTCATTTCCTGGTTTGCTGCCTAAGAATACTTCAATGTGATTGGCTCATTGCTATACTCGTTGATATCATGACTGCTGAGTACTCGGAGATCTCCTCATTGTGACATTATAGAAAGGCATGTCTTTGCCACAGAATTCACCAGAACTTTTGTCGACAGTTTTCTTTAAAATAACAGCAAGAGCCGCTTCATCATTACTGACCTCAAATCCTAGCCAATTATTCTATACCCACTGATTAAATACATGCCGCTGTGAGAGTGATTTCTCTTGTAAAGTATCAGAATAGCGACCAATTCAAAGTATTCCAAACAGGGGCAGACTAGTTTCGATAGTTCATCTCCACGTTATGTATTTCAACTCCCACTGTAGTGTTCCTGTTCAATCATAAAATATCACAAGTTGCATCTGTGAGATGTTGCTTAGTTGAAATTAAGGTTTGTTAAATAATCACTTTATTAGCTATCAGGTTTGTTTTTGCAAACACAAGTACATTTGAGGCTGAATTAATGGTACAGCTACTTGTTGGAGGCTAGTGGGTATGTAACTGAATCCAGCCTGGGAGTATCTCATTTAACTAAATCAAACTTCAGCAGTGAGAAGACAGAAACTTATTTCAATATTGCTGCCCTGTAAGTTTCAGATGTTTTGGGAACATAGCTAATGTGTCCAGGGGACTTGGAGTAGCTAAAAAAAAAACAGATCTAATTTGATACCATGATGTTTATCACCGTTCCTTACTCTGGAACTATACAGCATGTCTGCATCACTGATGATAGCTAGAATAACTGCATGCCAAGTAATTTCAGCAAACAAAAACAGAAACTGCTGGAAAAATTCAACAGGTCTGGCAGCATCTGTGGAGAGAAATCAGAGTTAATGTTTTGGGTTCAGTGACCCTTCTTCAGAATTTCAGCAAAAACAGTTGGTTTAAAGATTTAACCGAAATGAAACAATTACTAGCAATAGGTTACTAAATGCAAAAACATACGTTCAAGTTAAAAGTGTAATCCTGCATTGCTACTCCCTTTATTTCTAGTGAACAGCTTTTGATGTTATTGCTATTGATTAATGTTGATAAAATGATGTAAACACAATCTGGAAATATCTGTATTTACCTCTTCAAGGAGTTTAGCTTCATTTGCTTTCTGTAACTGTTGCTCTGCTTCAATAATGCCTTTCCGTACTACTTCAGTCATGTTCTCCAATAACTTCGAAATAAATACGAGAGAATTACAGTTAGTAATAGTACTACACAATGAAGATTCAAGAAGTTTCTTCTACTGCAAAGTCATAATTTCAGAAATATTAGAGGTGTTTGTAATATGCATGTCATACTAATTCAATGTCAGAAATTACATGACACCAGGAGGGAGGCACACAGGCACAGAATACATAGGCGGAGAGATAATGGCAAGATATTGTGTGCCTGTCTCCACTTCACCTGATAAAGGAAGCAGCGCTTTGAAAGCTTGTGATTTTAAGTAAGCCTGTTGGACTATAACCTGGTGTCGTGTGACTTCTGACTTTGTACAGCCCAGTGCATCACCGGCATCTCCACATCATACTAATTCAACAAGTAAGTGCAAGTCCTTTTTACTTAAGCCCATTCAAGCACTAACAGATGTACATAGTAGCATATATGTTTGTAGTAACCCACAGTGAATGGGGCAATTTTTAAATTCCAAAGCCACATTGTATTGCAAGTGGGATAACAAGGTGTAGAGCTGGATGAACACAGCAGGCCAAGCAGCATCAGAGGAGCAGGAAAGCTGACCTTTCAGGCCTAGACCCTTCTTGCAGAAGCAGACACATGGAAGTGTGTTGCCAGAGTGGTAGGTATTCGGAATCTAAAGCCAATTTCCCAGTTGTACCACCACTCCCCTCTGAGCATCACTTTAAACATTTGCCATTTTAAAAAAAAACAATATTTTAATCAGTCTTTACTTCCTGTAACTGAGTCCTAAATCTGAGCATGGTACCATTCAGCTAAAGTGCTGAGCAGCAGTGTTACGGTAATGTTAAGAAGCTGACTGTTAGAGTAAAATCCATGGAGACTAAACAGCCTTGTGGGAAAGGTGAGTAACACTGAATTGTACCATAATGGGAAACTGGATATAATGGCCACATAAATCACTGTAACTGGATTTGACTACACTTGCAAACTACAACTATTCAGTTAGAGGAGATGCATCCCATGTATTAGATATAAACAAAATATTCAGATCTAGATGGAACTAAATTAGACTAAGACAACAAACTAATTATTTTGTCGAATTTAGTTACTGTTAACTGAAAGAATAGAATTGTGGTACATTTCTTTGAAGAAACTGACTTTTGCAAGCCATTGCTATTCAAAATTAAGCTTGGTTTTGAAGTAGAAAATGATTTTTATCAAACAATTTGTTACATACCTTTGAACTTTCCTCAATTTCTTTGCCCATGGCTGCAATTGTTTCCACTAGTTCTGGTACATCCAAGTTATCAGTTACCATACCGACATATATGCAATTCTTCTCACCTTCAAACTCAGGCCCTGCAGATTCAAAGTATTAAATAATAAATGTTAAACATGGGCTGTAAAATTAGCATAAAATAGAACTACAGTACTCCTCAAATACTGTCATTTATTTAAAATGTTTAAGACCAAATTGATCATAATGTCCACAAGTCCTTTCCTACGAGTAACAAGCACAAGTACAAGCAAATATATTTGATACAAAATCCTTATTTCTGTGTTCCTCTGGTTGGTTTGATACAACATTGTTGAACTGACGAGTATAATCTAACCTAACAGTTATGGTTCGTTGCACGCCCGTGATCCAGGGAAATGTGATGTTCCTTGAAGGAAATGCCCGTTTTTCCTTTTGAGTAGGTAGATCCCTTTAAGTCCAAAATGAAACCAAAATCATTCAGACAATACATGTCTTGAGGCTCCTTAGAAGCGCATATGTAAGCTAGGTTGGTATGGAACTAAAGCAAAGAGTAAACAGATAGCGAATCAGATATCTGATTACAGTGGGTCTAAGCAAAGACACAGACCCAAATATCTTCATGTAGAACAGAATCCTTTAGGTAAGGTGACCAGAAAATAAACTTTTTTACAGGAGGCTGTATGTGTAATATAGTTTAAAATAAAAGGAAAGATTAAGAGTTGAAGTTGTGGATTGGAAACTGCCATTGCTTCGGGTTTGCCAGATCCAATCAGACCACATGAAGGGGGCAGAGAAAGGAGTCTCTGGGAATGCTGTGCCATCAGGACTGTTAGAATTAGAATTAGAAGCTGAAAAAGGCTTTTAAAGAGAAAAAAAGTAAGCAAATGGAAGTGGACGAACCACAGGCCAGGAACCTGAACGCAGCACTGCTACTCTGCTGCAATCTCGAGGGAATAAACACTGTTGTGAAACTAGCCAAGAACACTGCACAGTGCTGTGATGTTTGGGTGTTACAGCATCTGGAAATTTCACAATGGCTGCCATAGAAACCGACTCGAGAGCTGAAGTGACAGAGTCAGAAAATGAGAGATCCTACACAGGAGTCAGAGTGCTTTGGAACTGCATATGGTGCCATGGGTGTATATACTGATGCAGGTGCTGTTGATTCTGTTCGTATGTATCTAGGTTTTATCAACTATTTAAAGTGAAATTTATCCTTTTATTTGAAGTGTTATGTGCCTGTTAAATAATGTTTGACCTGATTTTGGTTTGCTGATCACAGTAAAAGTTTTAAAAAGTGAAATGTTTTCTTCATTTATTTCTATTGGTGTCACTGGGTATTTCCTGTCAAATGATCACATCACTACGAGGACAAGTGAATGCTGATGTAAGCACATAGGTATTAAGTTACATGAGGAAAGAGTTACAATGCTTTCCTCCTACCGTTCAATGTAATGCTTACCGTCTAGTCTCAAAATCAAAGTATTGCAAATAAATACAAAGCCGCTCCCCACAGACTAGATTCAACCCTTTGCTTCTAGTTTACACAAGAAGTTAAGAAATTTGAGCAGGTCGAGACTGTTTCATACAATTTTGGCTGATCTTCTGCTTCATCTTCACTCTCCTGTCTATTGACTCTATCCCTCAACTTCCGCAGAGATCAAAAATCTATCCATCTCATGCTTGAATATACTCAAAATCTTAAAATGATTACTGTGTAGAAGGTGGTCATTTTGCCCTGTTTGTCTGTACTGGCTCTCCCAATGAACATTTCATTTAATGCCATTCTCCTGACTTCTCCCTGTAACCCTGCACATTGTTATTTGTAAAAAGAACATTCTAAATCCCTTCTGAATGTTTCAATTGAATCCACCACACTCTCAGACAGTAACGACTCGCTGCGTGAAAATGTTTTTTCTCATGGTCATATATTTTATCTTACAGAAGGAGGCCATTTGACCCATTGTGACTGTACTGGCTCCTGAAAGAGCTATACAGCTAGTCAGTCCCCTTCTCCAGCCCTCTCTTTGAGCTGTCTAAATTCAACACTTTCAAAAGATATATCGAGCACGATTCTGAAATCTGCGATGGAATCTGTTTCCACAACTCTCCCAGGCAGTGCATTCAAATTCCTAACAATGCTGAGTAAAGAAGTTACTCCTCATCTCACTCCTAGCTCTCTTACTGACAATCTTGAAGTGGTGACCACTAGTTACTGACATACCGCCTAATGGAAACAGAATATCCTTCTTTACCCTGTCAAAATTATTCACAATTCTGAACACCTCGATAAGGTCACCTCTTAGTATTCTCTGCTCCAAGGAGAATAAGCCAAACTTGTCTAAACTTTCCCTCTTTCTAAAATCCCTCATTCTTGGTTTCATTCAAGTAAACCTCCTGTCCACTCTCTCCAGGGATTTAACATCCTTTCTTAGACAAGGTGCTCAGAACTGAACAGATACTCCAAATTTGTTTTTATTTCTTATGCCAATTACTTCAAGTTTGTGCTCTCTTGTTTTCAATCCTTCCACCAACGGGAACAGTCTCTCCCTGTCTGCTCCGGCCATACTCCTCATGACTTGAATACCTCCATCAAGTCTCCTTTCAGCCTTCTCTTCTCCAACCTAAGTTTATAAGAAAGCTCCTTATACATGGAAGCATTCTTGTAAACCTCTTTTGCACTCCCTCTGATGCTTTCACATCCTCAAGTGTGAATATGGATGGAATACTCCCCACTTGCCTGGATGGGTGCAGCCCCAACAACACTCAAGAAGCTTGACACCATCCAGGACAAAGCATCCCGCTTGATTGGCACCACATCCACAAACATCCACTCCCTTCACCACCGACACTCAGTTGCACCAGTGTGTACTATCTACAAGATGCACTGCAGAAATTCACCAAAGATCCTTATGCAGCATCAAACCAATGACCACTTCCATCTCGGACAGAGACAGCAGGTACATGGGAATGTCACCATCTGCAAGTTCCACTCCAAGCCACTCGCATCCTGACTTGGAAATATATCACTGCTCCTTCACTGTTACTGGGTCAAAATCCTGGATTTCCCTCCCTAACAGTAACAGCATTGTGGGTCTACCCAAGGCACACTGACTGCAGCAATTCAAGAAGGCAGCTTACCATCACCTACCCAGGGATGGGTAATAAGTGTTGACCAGCCAGCGATGCCCATGTCAATTAAAAAAAACATGGTTAGCTTCTGCTACACGTGTTAATTTTTTTTGATGAAAATTGAAACAAAACTGGTGATTCCCAGTTGGACCCTATTAGACCTTCTCCCATATTCCTTCATTCGGCTAACTGCAGTATTGTAGTTTATCTAATGCACAATAAACTTCCCTCATTTGCCTTCTTTGACGAGATGCTTCTGGTTTCCTCTTGGAAGTGTTCTACAGCAGCATGACTAAGGATAGAAATTCAGTAGTGGGAAAAGTCAGATAAAACCATGGTGCACAGTGTGGTGTGGTGTTGTAAATTCCAGCTAACTTGTTTTACACATTTTGTCCTAGAGGGAGAAAGACTTTCTGACCTGTTGAGAATATCAGGTCGGAGTCAAGTTCCTTCAATTTCTTTAGCAATCCGGTGGTTATTTTTTCCATTTCTAATAGTTGCTTTTCTGGATCAGGTTCTTCACTGTTAGCTTCATACCTGCAGGTAACGTATAGAGTTCGGTATTAAATTTCAATCCAACTGCCGAGAAGCAACAAAGCAGATGTCAAACCCATCAGGTCCATATTTACGCTGGAAGCAGAAAGTAGTTAGGGAGGATACAAAGTACTTCCCTTCTGCATCCCAATCACTCAAACAAATGATTAACTGACATTACATTTCTCACCCTAGCCACCCAACAAGTTTGGGTCCCCATTAGGCCACTACCAAGGAGAAGCCTTGTGCATTCCTGAATGGTTAATAATAGAGCTGCAATTTTGCATCAATATCAAGCCATTCAGGACTCAACCATTCATGGTGAACTACACAACATACAGGTCTGCAGTCCTGACGATCATACTCTTCAATCAAAGAGGACATGTCTTCATGATTGAAGCCATTTTGAATTGGAACAGATAACTATGAACAGTAAGCTGGTGGATAATAAACAGAGGGAGAATAATGTTTGATATTTATTTATTCATGTAGAAATAAAAGCATTTCCTGGTGTGTGAATTAATTAATTGTTAGAAAGAACATGTGAACATTGTGGCCAATTTTGTACTTCAAATTGTTTATCAGCTAAAAAGCAGAATTACCCAAGAAGCATTATAGCTGTGATTTGCACTGCATTCACTGTACGTTTACTTTACTACTTTGAACCTGCAGTAACAGTGTTTAGAACCAAGATCACCTGCCTTCATATTGGTATGGTACCGGACAGTTTAGATATGACAAAACATATGGAAAATATTGCAACCAGGGATAGGAAGAGGATATTTCAATGTCACAAGTTTCAATTCTCTTTTTTTTCAAATTATGTTTGTTAGAAAAAAGTGAATGATTGTAGTTTTATTCATTTTGGTTAATAGATTTCTTTTTAAATGTTAGTGGTCCCTGGCCCAATCATATCATTCACTCTGGTTCTATACTTCACCATTCCATTCCGTCCACCTTTTGTTTCAAGGCATTGATTTCTCCTCCCCTCGACCTTTTTCCACATCTTTCCTTTCATTGTGTTTTTTTCTTTTGGTTCAGGGGATGAGAGAATGACTAGCTATGTCAGCATCTACTGCCTGTCCCTAATTGTTAAGGTGACCCACAGAAATGTGGTTGACTGTGTAAGCCAGACCAGATAAGGACAGCAGATCTCCTTCCCCAAAGGACATTAGTGAACAGATGGATTTTTATGACAATGACATTGGTTACATGGTCACCACCAGACACCTTGTAATTCTTATCAAAAGTCACTATCTGCCAAAGGTGGGATTTGAACCCACATCCTCAAGAACATTGGCTTGAGGTTCTGTACGTGACACGATCACTTCCCCTTCTTCCACCCCAAATGCCCCACACCCCTTTCGGTAGCATAAAACCGAGCACATTTCAGACCTACCTTCAGTTTTAAATAGTCATGTTTGACTCTTTTCTTGTGTCTACCTCCACATATGCTGCCAAATCAGAGTATTTCCAACTTGTGTTTTTATTTCAGAATTCCACAATCCATAATATTTTGCTTCAATCTTTTAATCTCTATTTGGGAGTTCAAATCAAATGGATCCTTCCTGTCATTAATATCCCTGAAACTGTATATTTTTTAAAATGCTCCCAGCCCATAATTTGGGATTATGCACATTGTATTCATTCTTGCTACAACCCTGCATGGTCTCTCACTTCTTCCAGAAACATACTGCTGAATACATTTTCAAAGACCTACCGTACAGCACCTAATCCAGGCCAGTTGAGATCTTCGATACATGTCAGGCCAGCAGTACGGTAAACTTCCTGTTTAAACTCTTCTCGAAGCTGTAAGGTGCTAATTAGAATGGGAATCTTTGCTTTCAGACATTCAGCCAATTGGTCCACATGTTCTGGTGTGGTGTTCAGGACTAAATAAATAAAGTGAAATTCTCTTTTAGAAATTCCAGGACAGCCAGCAACCATGGATGACAGAGTAACCTGTGAGACCTCAGTGTAAGACTGGGAAATGAGGTGTACATGATAAAAACAATTGTCTGTTTTGCACTTCATCTCAAATAGCAAATTTTCAATGCTATAGTGTGTCACGTTTGGTAGCTATATTGTTTCATCATTTCATTCTATAAGATACTTTTATATAAAAAGAGGGGCCATTTAAAGATAAAGATATCAAGCAATATGGATAAACATATTTCCTGACTGAAGGGGACAATTTCATGTAGGAATTGAATTTCATTGATAATTGCATCAGGAAGTTCAACATAAAACTTTAGCCCCAACTACCCTGAGTAGCAATAAAGTCGAAGAGAAATACACATGGGATTTGTGGTCATTACTTGCTCAAATCCAGATAATGTGCATATGCAAGATCAGCACTGGAATTGTTAGAATTCTTGCAAATCATTTATGGACCTCTCCTAATACTTCCGTACACACAGTATATTGCAGAAGGCTAATGAAATCCGTATCACAAGAAAAATGCACAGGAATAGGGGAGCCCCCCCGTCCCCATCATTCAATATGGTCATTTCTTATCTTGGGCTTCAACTCTGTTTTCCCACCAGCTCCCCATGTCCCTCTATTCCCTGAGACACCAAACCCTGTCCAGCAGAGTCTTAATGGTATTCAATAATGGAGACTCCACAGGTGTCTGGGGCAGAGTGTTCCAAAGATTCGCAACATTTTGAGTGAGTAAGTTTCACCTCATCTCAGTGCTAAATGGTTGGCTCCTTATCCTGAGCAGCAATCATGTTTTTGATTTCCTGACCAGCAAGAACAACCACTCAGAGCCGACCCTATCCAGCCCCTTCAGAACCTTGTACATTTCAATGAGGTCACCTCTCATTCTTCTAATCTCTAGAGAATATTGACCCAAATAACTCAAGGGTAGGAGATTGGACAACGTTCCAACACAATGCTGTCCTTTTGCTTTCATTTGATATTGAGTTCAAACTAGTCGATGCTTATGAAAATCCCCTCCATTTATCTGCAGAAAAAGATATTATACAACAGCAGCCTGGAGCCTTAGACTAAACAGACTATAAAAATGCATAAATAACTATACAATGAAGACAGATCCTTTATTGCAAAATGTAAACAATATAAATATCTAATTAAGTTCTTTACTTACCTGCTGCTGTCATCAATGGACTAAATCGTATACACACTCCCTCATCTTCCAATTCTACAACATCCACCCCACTGGTTGGAACCAACTGGCCTAGCTGTTCTCCTAACTGTTGACAGAAATACAGGGTATGATTTCATGACTAACTATAAGATAATGCACTTGCTATTAACTCATTTTGAGCTTCTTAATATTTTAAATTATGCATAAAGACACTATTTAACTTTTGGTAAAAACCAAAAGAACTGAGGATGCTGTAAATCAGGAACAAAAACAAAGTTGCTGGAAAAGCTCAGCAGGTCTGGCAGCATCTGTGAAGGAGAAATCAGAGTTAATGTTTCGGGTCCGGTGACCCTTCCTCAGAACAGAG
>NC_063352.1:3965601-4015539 GCF_021869965.1 Rhincodon typus | reverse complement strand
CTGTTCTGAGGAAGGGTCACCAGACCCGAAACATTAACTCTGTTTTCTTCTTCACAGATGCTGCCAGACCTGCTGAGCTTTTCCATTTAACTTTTGGTAATGCATCTGCAAGCCTAACAAAACATGAGCTTCATGTTAAATTCTTACCCAACGATTCAGGGCATCGTCAACTTCTCTCTCATTACTGTCCTTTGTGGATTCCTGAACCGTAGCAGTTTGGTACTGAGCTCCATCTAGAGCTGAAAATGTTAATAGAAAAATTACAACAGATCAAGTAACAGAAATGCTGCACATGTTGTTTTGTTTTTATCAATTTTTCCTCCGCTTCACCTGAAGGTGTTGCCATCTAGTTTGATTCTATAGGTGATATTCAGTCTTTGGTACCCAAAAAATCTGGCCATGGGAGAATAGTAGGAAGGGACACTGCATTTCAACCTGTGATTATCTGATATCTGTGTATATTGTTTCCAGTAGGCATCTATGGATAGCAATGAGAAGGGGGCCAAATGTCACCTTACTACCATCCTTCCAAAACCAGCCATACAGAGACTGTCAAATCTGGAATGGTGGTCAGTGAAGTTTGGGAAGTCGAATTTATCAAACAGAATCCAGAGGATAGTATTCTGGATGAGCTGGAGTTTGTAAGTGGATGAACTCAGGAGTCCAGGAAGGAGTGTGTTGGTTAAACAAAGCTTGTTGACATGGATAGGAAGGTTGCAGGCTGATAGGTATGTATAGACATAAAGGACTGCATTACAGGAATGGAAATAGATGGCAGGCTACATGTAGCAATCTTTACCTGGAGTTGGAAGATGGAGGTGAGGTGTTAAATGAGTATTTTGTATCTGTATTCACTATAGGTAAAGATGACATAGGTATAGGGATCAGAGTGGTATCTGTGACATATTTGAATAGATTAACATTGGAGGAGGTATTAGCTGCTTCAATGGGCTTAAAAAATAGATAAATCCCCAGATTCAGATGAGATGTATCCCTAGCTGCAAGGGAAAAGGTTGCTGGAATTCTGACATTAAAGGAAAGAAATATTTCCCCTCAATAGAGGAGGCAATAACCAAGGGACACAGATTTATGTTAGGGAACAGGGGGTTTAGAGGGGACTTGTTTCTCATCTAGAGGGTGTGGGTATCTGGAAATCACTGCCTTTAAGGATGGTACAGGCAGGAACCCTACATTTAAGTAGCATTAAGGCGAACACATGAAATGCCATTGCATAGCAGGCTAAGGGCCAACTGCTGGGAAATGGAATTAGAGTTGATGGATGCTTGATGCATGGTGCGGTATCAATAGGCCAAAGAGCCTCTTTCGGTGCTGTAAATCTCTACCATTCAGCAATATATAGGATAACCGAATTAAGCTTTCTTTACCTGATTTGAGGTGCTCCCGGATGAATCTGAACACTACCACTGGAGAATTAAATTCATCTTCAACCTTGTAACAATAATAGTAAAACAAAAAGTATTAGGTGTCCGTTGTTTTTAAAGAAGGAATGTCTTTTATTTTCATTTAATTTATGGGCTCAGCTATTTCATTCAAACAAAATTGAAGCAACAAGCCACATTACCAACATACTTCAAATGACCTTTAACTTGAACACTGATTAAAGCAGAATTTTTATTTTCTAGCATATTGCTGTAGGAAAGTTCATCTGCTAAACATACTAGATTCAGTCTTAGACTTCAAATCAAAAGATGAGCAGCCCATAAACTAATTTCCAATCTTCTAGGAGTTCAATTCTCTCTATTTTATTGTAGTGTCCATTTCAAACAGAGAAAAAATAACATTCAAAACCAGTTATAAAAAGCCGTTGACATTTTCCATTTTTGACAATTATATTCCCAGTGAAAGGTTAAAACATTGAAAACAGCAGAAAAATGATACCTCAGAATCTAGATAAAAGATGCTTTATCCAACTATAGTCCGTAATGAACAAAATATATTGCAGTCTTATGCAAGCATCGCATACATGTGCAAAGCCCTGATCTATACAGTGCTTTCTCTAAATGTCTTCAAGGCTCACCACACTAAGCAGAACATACACTAAGAACTAATCTTGTAGTCATAACCAGATACAGTCAGGTAGTAAGCAAAATTTAAAAAAAGTTTGCTCACTGAGCAAGCAGAGGTGCAGTATGTTAATTTGCTTAACATGTAAGATAGTTACTAGTGACTTAACACTTGGATTTGAAAGGCCAACTTAAATCATTAACTTCAGCCAATCAGGAAAGAATGCAGGTGCCAGCTCTGGCACAGGTCAGTGAAAGAGTGGAAAATGTAGAAATCGCAAACTTTTAAACATTTTCTTTCTAAAAAGGTGGCAATAAAAGCAAAAAGGCAAAGTGATGTATGGTTAAAAAATGGGGTTCACAGATAGGGAGCACTGAGCCACAAGTCAAGAAGGTTGAAGATTTTATTCATGGGCTGATAAAGTTAGATTATTAATCCTCAGTTGGTGTTGAATTAAATTTCAAATGGGGCAACCAAAGGGGTGTACAAATTTGCTTCAACGTCTTTGAGTTTAGGCAAGAAAATATTCAGCAAAATTTACTGCTTTCCTCATTATTAACTAGTAACCTCTCCTGGAGGTTGCTGTGTAGATCTCAGGGAAAGCCAGCATCAAACTCTGATGCTTCCAGTGACTGGCAATCCTGCTGGCACTCACCGTCTTGGCTCACACATGGAAGGCCAATTGGACAAGGTACCAGAAGGTGATCAGCATCCAGGAAGGAATTAATGTCTTCAGGAGAGGAGGGAGGAAAGGAAAAGGGAGGGAAGGAAAGGAAGAGAGAACTGGCAAAAAAATAAAAAAAATTCACAAGAATTAGGTTGAAAGTTTAGGAAAGACAGATGAAACCACTAAGAGAGGCAGCAGTTAAGATTAATTTTTATTACATTTTGTTTTAGTAACAGGGAATTAGTTACACAATAATAAATATCAAATTTCATCACTTTCATCTCTTACATCAATTTCACCTTTGATGTCTGAGCACTGACTTTATTTCCCCCTCTAGTCAATAGGCTAAATCACAGCGCAAAATCCCCATGGCCAAAATGATCAAAGAACAAGCTTCAAACACACATTCTACATATCACCATGATCATTTATTTCCAGCTCTACAAAACTGTCGCACTTCCTTCACCTCCTCTGACATTCAAACGTGGATTACATCTGCAATATGCTTCCTTGTCAGTCTATCATTCCCCAGAAACTCTCGCGTTGTCTAAATCTAAGTTGCATCACTCTTGGACTGCACTAATCCTCAACTTTGCCTCCCTCGCCCATCCTCAATAACCTACATTGGCTTGCTTTCTCCCAATGCATTCCATTGAAAACTCTCAGCTTAATTGCTTCCAGGGCTTTTCCGAGTTCCATCGTTGCAATATCCTCCATCATTATACTCTTCCTTCTCTGATAGGCATTTTAGTCATTGTCTGCCCTTTTCACATTCAATTCCTTTGCCCAACGATATGGAAACTCCTCTTTGGCCATCAGCTCTCATCCCCTTCAAAACTGCCCCAAAATCCAGAATTTCAACTCATTCTTCATTCCCTGTCTCCATGGCTGATCCTTCAAATTACCTACTTCCATTTAAAATTTTAGGCGTGATTATCAGGTGTGCCCAAAAATTCATGCCATCTGACAACGTGTTGGTCTGCCAGCACCAGGTCATTTACAGGCAGGATACGAGTTTCTCAGGCTACCTGAGTGCCAGGTAGACAATAAAAGGAGCAAATGGCCTCTTGAGGCTTATTGGCAGAGAATGACAGCAACTTTCCAGTCAGCCCCAGACCTGCAAGGTGTTGGTACTGAGTTAGATGCCTGTTTTTGATTTGATTTTATTGTCACATGCACCGAGATACAGTGAAAAGTGTTGTTTTGAGTGCTATCCAGACAAATCGTATCTTACATAAGTACATCAGGGTAACAGAACAGAATGCAGAATATAGTGTTACAGCTACCAAGAAGGTGCAGAGAAAGATCAACTCTGATATATGAGAGGTCCATTCATAGGTCTGATACCAGTGGGGAAGATGTTGTTTTTGAATCAGTTGGTATGCATTTTCAAACAAACGTTTGTATCTTCTACCCAATGGAAGGGGGTGGAAGACAGAGTATAACAGGGGTGGGAAGGGTCTTTGATGATGTTGGCTGCTTTCCCAGGGCAGTGGGAAGTGTAGACTGAGTCAATGGAGGGCCAGCTTCTCAGTGACAAACAGGTGAGACAGCGTCCTGGGCAAGTGTTGATCCCCTCCTTGCCTGGCTACACTTGCAGGTGCAGTCTGTCCTCCACAATGGTGAGCCCACCGTTGATTCCATTTTTAGATCTCAAAGTGTATCATTCATGGAATGCGAGTATCAACTATCCATCCCAGTTGCCCTCAACAAGGTGAGCTACCTTTCTGCATCACTGCAGTTAATCTTTTGTAGGCAGACTCAAATATCCTCTGAGAGGGAATTCCAGAATTTTGATCCAGCTATAGCGAAGAAACGGTAAAATATTTCCAAGTCAGGGTGACAACTGGCTCGATGAGAAACACACTGATCATGGTGTTTTCTTTGTAACTGCTGTCCTTGTCCTACTAGGTGGTAGTAGTCATGGGTTTGAAAGGCATTGTCCAAGGAAACTGGATGAGTTTCTACAGTACACCTTGCAGATAGTTCAAACTGCTGCTACTGAAAGTGAGGAATGGAGATAGTGAATGTCTGTGGAAGTGGCGCCAATCAAGCAGCTTGTTTCGTGTTGAATGGTGTCAAGCTTCATAAGCGTTGTTGGAGCTGCATCCATCCAAGCAAGTGAGGAACATTCCATCACACTCCTGACTTGTACCTTGTCAAGTAGACAGGCTTTGGGGAGTTAGGAGGTGAATTACACACCACAGGATTCCTAGATTCTGATTTGCTCTTGAAGCCACAGTGCTTTGATTCTTTCATTAAGATTTTTTCTTATTGTAGATAGTCATTGTATGCGGTTCAAATGTTACTTTAGACTTGTCAGCTAACATCTAGATATTATCCAGGTTTTGCTGCATTTCAAAAATGACTGCTTCAGCGAGTTGCAGAGGGATTCCTTAAGATGCTGGCACTCCTCCATCCACCTTGCCTATAAACAAATCTCCTTTGATTCCCCTGCAGTGCAATCACACTGGTCATTGCTTTGACTTATTGTAGTGTTGCTGTGCTTCCAACAGATCTGACCAACGTTTAGAAGTGGCAAAATATCACAGTTAAAACATCATACAAATTTATTTTACAGAATATGCACAAGAACACACACAGTCACGAGGTATTGCTACAGCTACGTATTTACTTCACTAAATTCCTTAAATTGCCACAACTAAGCTAATTCTTACAAAAGAGTGATTCTTCTGGGATTTCATGCTATTGTGGAGCATAATTCATCTATTTGTTTTTGTTGGTTATTTCTCACACTTTCAAATATCTTTGATCTGAACAAATACAGCTCACAATACTCTGGAGAATTATCAGGTATCCTTGGATTTTGAATTCTACAGCACACAAGTTTTAAAAGACAGCTGTCAGTCATATACAAATTGAATCAGTGTCAAATTTGAATCACTCCTTTCCCTGGCTTGTGATTGACGTAGCTTGCCATTCTGCAGTGTTTCAGGAGAGGCTCTGTTTGGGAGTTAATTTTTAAATTACTTGTGTACTGTGTCTGTGTTTAAAGGAATGGCAACTTCCAAAATATGATAAAAATAAATTATTGAAATTCTAGAGGCAACTCTGTCATACTTTAAGACCTTGCAGCACATCATCATTATCTCTGTGTAGTGAACTATTCCATAATTTGGCAATTAAAACACAGAGCTGATGTTTGAATGGATGCAGCTAATACTGTTTTGCTCAAGAATTCAATAGAACAGAAACATGTTCAGCAGCAACCGATACATAAATTGCAAATAAAATGGAACTGGTCAGAAAATTTCTGAATTCCATAAACAATCCTCTTTAGTAGATGCTTACGTACCTGACTGCAAAAGTAATGACTTGTACCTGACGTGCAGATTCTTAATAGCAGTGACATTTAGATTAATTGCTGCACAATTTTGATGACACCAGTGGCAAACAGTTTAACGTTTTGCCATTCGACCAAACTTTTATTAACTCCGATTATATTTTAGCTTGCACACAGATTTTCAAAATCCAAAATATCTAAAAATGTAGAGTACAGATCACTGAAAGCTATAATGCAATTGAAAAATGAATTTTCAGCACAAATTCAATTGCAACTTTTGATTAGAAAAGATTATATAGCATTTCACAAGAGGTGTTTAAGTTCTTTTTTTTTCAAAAATGCAAAGGATTTTAACTGTATTCATAACTTTTTTTTTAACCTGTACTATCAATTTAGATAAATATGTAAGCATGTACAAATTGTTTAATACTACACACAGAATGTTTCTTGGTATGTCAAAGGCCTTTCGTTGTCATGCAATGATTAAAGTGGTCTTTTCATCTTTATCAAACTTACTTCCTTTCACTACTGAAGCAAATAAAATGATGATCCTATCACATGCACATTACATCATGCACGTGCTGTACTCTATAATGCACAGTTTTTTTTCTATCGATACAGGACATGAAATGAGCATTCAGAGGCAAGTGTTAGTTGATTGAAGAAAAGCCACTGGAGAATATTTGCACATGGTCCATTTAAAGTCCAAACAATTCTCTTACAGAGAAAATATTACTCTGCGTGCAATTGCAAAGTCAAACACTTATGTAGCTACTCACGCAAGTGCATTATTTTGTAGCATTGGTTAGAAAGCTGTTTAGCAATTACTGCAAATAACTACTGGGATTGTAATAAATTCTTGTGTGTGTACGGAAGGGTACTTGTACAGTTTCAACATAAATTTAATGCAGTTGCATACTGGAAAGATGACAAAAGACTGGGCTGCCACATCCCAATCAGCCAATAAAGAAATCACAAAAAAGCAGCAAAAAGTTACTGTGGGGCTATGGGGAAGCTTAAATGTATGGCAATGGTACGTCTTATGCATAAAGTTAATAAAAATGAGTGCTACACTACGCTTGAAAGCATCTGGCAACATGGCAAGTACAGTAGCCGGAGACATTTCTTCCTGAGTGGTTAATCAGGTTTCCAATATGAAATACAGGCTGAAATCTGTTACTAAGCCTTAACAGATAGGTGGTCAAGAAATGACAAGTAAAACATTAATGTAAACATGATAGTAAAGAACTAAATCAGATCCAGATTACTTTGAAATTTCCTACTGCTTTTACACTCATCAAGGTGAGGGATGTTAGTCTTTGGGAATAAAATAGCAAGTACTCCCAAGCCTGATATAGCATAGAATGGAATTCTGTCCAACCCGACCAAACATGCCTTAGCCCCAACTTCAGAGATGCAAACCTACACCACCAGTATGACATTTCTTTTCCATTCTTTGCCATGGCCTTCTAGTGAGACTATCAGCTAATCTGAATTAGGCTCACAGTCACTCAATTTAGGATTGAGATGTCCAAACTCATCACACGCAGAGGATACCTTCATTGATCAGTCTCTTCAAGTTTGAACCAACCAGCCAGTGTTAAACCTATTATGCTGCCCTGTTTTTCAATACTGTTAATCTACAAAATGCACACAAGTGAAGCTAGGGACTTCTTTTATTTCCTTTTTGTCTATAAGCATTTGTTCTAACAATCAATTGATGGCTGTTCTTGCCTCATCATTCACACACGCACAGTTCTCACAATGCAAGGCAACAGATTCCAACTTAACAGCCCTCTTGCTATTTATATATTAATACTCTGAAGCAGAGACAGATTGGCCTGGAAACTTTAAATTTGTTTCTCTCTCCGCAGATGCTGCCAGACCAGCTCAGTATCTCCAGCATTTGTTTTTATTTCAGATTTCCAGTATCCACAGTATTTTGCTTTCGTTATGTACTAATTTAGTTAAAATAATTAAATTTTAGACTATTTAAGTATAATAAATTGGTAATGTGCTAATAGTTAGAAGCACACTGAATTAGTGCTTTAAAGGTAGAAAATTGGACATTGAATGGATCATGTAACTTCCATATCTTGAAGCAACATATAATTAAAGTTTCGAAAAAATCCGATGCAAGTTAGCAACGAATAGATTAGCAAGCGTCACTTTATCCCACCTACAATTGCCAAAAGAATATTCCCCAAGATATTGCCTACAGATTTCCCAGTGAATGTCACCTCCTTGGGTTTGGTGATTACCTCCTGAAAGGATTCAGTAAGATCAGTCTTATTACAAAAAAAAAGTTCATAATTAATTAAAGGTTATTTTTTAAAAATGCTCATCAGTAGCCAAGTAATCAGAACAAGATTTGAAACATGTGAATGTGTTTTCACCAAAGCCAACCATATCCTTCTTCACAAAGTAAAAAAGTTATTCTTTTCCTTAATCCAGACTCCATTGTCTGGTACAAAATCTGGCCAAATGCCTCCCAATACGCTACTCATGCTGCTCTGTGACAGCACCCTGATATTTCCCCCACATCCCGAGTCTCTTGTTCTGCAAGAAAATTTAAATTTCACTGATCACTTAGAATCATAGAATCCCTACAGTGTGTAAGCAGGCCATTTGGCCTATCGTGTCCACATTGAGCCTCCAAACAGCACCCCATCCAGACCCAGCCCCTATCCTATCCCTGTAACCCTGCATTTCCCATGGCTAATCCACCCAGCCTACACATCCCTGGATATTATGGGCAATTTAGCATGGCCAACCCACCTAACCTGCACATCTTTGGATTGAGAGAGTAAACCAGAGCACCCACAGGAACCCACGCAGACACGGGGAGAATTTGCAAACTCCACACAAACAGTCGCCCGAAGCTGGAATCAAACCCAGGTCTCTGGCACTGTGAGGCACCAGTGCAACAACTGATCCACTGTGCCACCCTATTTATTCACCTTGTTTCAAAGAATTAAAATCTATAATGTAAATATTTGATTAGATACTCACAAAAATGTACATTTATCATCTTTGAAGTGAATAATTATAGTATACACATACAAAAAATTAGGTTTATTGTCACATGTACTCAACTGCAGGGATACATGAGTACAGTGAAAAGTGTACAAAGTCATCATTTCTGTACAAAGTCGACAAGTTGTCAGTCGGCACCATCTTGGGTACAAAGATACCTACGTAGAAAATCTTAGGTATGAATTAGAAAAATAAAGAAATAAAGGTAAAAGTTCAGTTCTAAAGTTCTCAAAAAAGAGAGAGGCAGGCAAATATGTTAGACTCATTTTCAAAGGGGACCAAAGTTGACAAGAAATGTCTTAAGAATTTTGTTTTAAATAAGTTAAGAAGATATATCCCTGCTTCCAAATAGCAGAAAGCCAAAGTTAGGGCAGGGGGTTAAAACCACATTCACAAATCTCAAAGCATTAAAATGCTGAAACTATTCTACTTATGCATTTTATGTTTTCAAAACATTCAAAACATAAAGCAATGATATGCTCATGACCATAAATATCCTTGCACAAACTGCAGTAACAGCAGCTTTTCTTCTGATTTATTCCCTACATTTTTCATAGATAGGAAGAATTGCATATTACAGAATTAAGAGGTGATCACTCAAAGGCTACTGAACAGACAGTTTTCATTAGTGCATTACTCAGCAAATGAGTTTTTAAAAAAATCATTAATTCATTTAGTTTAATTTTCATCAAAATAATATTAATAAATATTTCAAATTAAATTCAAATGTTTCTCATGTCTAATTTAATTGGATTGCAAAGACAAAATTGGAAAAGACTATATTCAAAGAGATTACCCTTTGTCCAACCAACAATGATTGTGAAAAGTTACTTAAAATCAGAGTGCACACTACTGTTTGGTACAGTACATTCCAACTTTTAAAAACAAATGTGACAGTAGCTTTCTTAATGCAAAAGTACTATTTCTGAACTAAATCCAGCAAATTAGTTTAAAAATTAAACATATCTTCATAAACAAGGAATTAAGAGAGCTAAAAAGGGGCCATGAAATATCCTTGACAAGTAGGAATAAGGAGAATCCCAAGGTATTTTATATGTATATTAGGAGCAAGAATAGGTCCACTCAAGGGCAAAGGACAGGACCACACCCAAGGACAAGGGAGGGAATTTACGCGTGGAGCTAAAGGGTGTCTTGAAAACTATCAGAGTAGGTAAGTCCTCAGGCCTGATGGATCTATCCCAGGATATTGAGGGAGGGAAGGGATGAGATTGCTGGGGCCTTGACAAAGATCTTTGTATCCTCTTTAGCCACAGGTGAGGTCCCAGAAGACTGGAGAATAGCCAGTGGCCTTCTTTTATGTAAGAAGAGCAACAGGGATAATGTTGGAATTTATAGGCTTATTAGCATTACGTCAGTAATAGGAAAATTATCGGAGAACATTCTTAGAGAAAGGAATTGCATTCAGAAAATAATGGACATACTAGGGATTGTCAGAATGGCTTTGCGCAGGGAGATATTTTTCATGCAAATTTGATTTTTTTGAGGAAGTGACAAAGACAATTGATGAGGGTGGGGCAGTGGATGTTGTATACATAGTCTTTACTAAAGCATTTGACAAGGTTCCTCATGGTAGATAAGTCCAGAAGACTAAGTCACATAAGATCCATGGTGAGTTTGTAAGTTAGATGCAAATTGGCTTAGTTGTAGAAGACAGAAGGCTGTGCAGGGGTGTTTGTGAGCTCTGGATAGTGAGGAAGGTTGTCAAAGGATACAGCAGGATACAGATCAGTTGGAAAGTTGAGCAAAGAAATGACAGATAGTGTTCAATCCAGACAAGTGTGAGGTGATGCATTTTTGAAAGTCAAATGCAAAACACAGTAAACAGCAGGACCCTTAGGAACACTGATATACAGAAGGATCTTGGGGGTGCAAGTCCATAGCTCCCTGAAAGTGGCAACACAAGTGGATAAGTTGGCAAAAAAGGCTTACGGCATGCTTGCCTTCATCAGTCAGGGCATTTAGTATAAAAATTGGCAAGTCTATGAAACTTTAATTAGGCCGTATTTGGAGTAATGTGTGCAGTTCTGGTTGCCACAGGATGTGGAGGCTTTGGAGAGGGTATAAAAGATGTTTACCAGGATGTTGCTTGGATTGGAATATATTAGTTAGAAGGAGAGGTTGGACAAACTTGGATTGTTTTGCTAGAGCATTGTAGGCTGAGGAGTAACCTGACAGAAGTTTATAAAATTATGAGAGGCATGGATAGGTGGATAGTTGAAGTCTTTTTCCCAGGGTGGAAATGTCAAATACTAGGGGGGGAAAGGTTTAAGTTGAGGGGGGAAATGTTTAAAGGAGATGCGCAAATAAAGTTTTTTTATGCAGAGGGTGACTGGTGCCTGGAATGTGCTGCCAGGGGAGGTGGTAGAAGCACATATCATAGCAAAGTTTAAGAGGTATTTAGACGGACTCATGATCAGACAGGGAATAGAGGGATACGGACTATGTGCTGGCAGTTGGGATTAGTTTAGAAAGGCATCATGGTTAGCATAGGCATGGTTGGCCAAAGGGCCTGTTCCTGTCCTGTACTATTCTTTAACAATTGATACAAATCCCAATTAAGCACATCAAATATAGATAATAACTAAAATTGTGAAAAATAAAATTCATCTTGGCATGTTCTTCTAATAGTTTGTGTTCTAATGTTGCATTACTATGACTTCTGTGATCACTATTTGGTGCGTATTCTACTCAAGTCTACAAACGTTACAAAGATACAAGCTAAATACGTACCGCAGTCCTGATAGAACTTAGTTTTCTTAAATTTTCCAGCAATCGTTGGCTCTGAAAAATACATGAAACAATTGTTAAATATAAAGATACGAATTAGGAGCAGGAGGAGACCACTCAGCACTTCAAGCCTGCTCTGCCATTCCATAAGATCATGGTCCTTCTGATTAAGCCACATTCCCATCTATCCATGATAAAGCAGGTGAAGAGTTAACAAGCATCTATCTCTGCCTTGAAAATATTCAAGGACTCTGCTTTTACTGTCTACGTAGGACAAGTTATGTTTCCCTACCATGAACACCCAAATATATAATCATGGCCATGCTGCTGAATCTCCATCGTCCAAATTAATTCCTGAAATGGGCCCCACTATGGCCTCGACAAAGACCAGACTGAGTCCACTAGCCAGCATCACAGCAGTCTAACACATTCGACAGCAAAACTAAAAGAATGCAAATTGCCCCTGAACATTGCCCAGATGAAGTCTAGAATCTGCATGAGCTTGACAGGAGACAAGACAATGAGGATCACTGATGCAGAAGGCTATTCTACAAACACAGGTGCAGCTTGTTTCCTGTTCTGTTCTGTGAAGACGGATAAAAATCGTCATAGGTTCACTGGACTATAGGGCCGCACTCTCATTACAGAAAGGCAACCATAGGCAGTTTAACCCAAGGGCCACCATGTGGGGAGAGGTTGAGAAGAACAGACCTTCATGGTAACCTCAGCCAGTGCAGGAATTGAACTCCTGCTGTTGGCATCACTCCGCATAAGAATCCAGCCATCCAGCCAACAAAGAGCTAACTGATGCCCTTTGGAGTATGGCATGGCAAGCATCACAACAGTAATAAAATTGTTCCCAATGCTTGCTTAACTCATTTCAAGGCTTTTATAATGTTTGTCAAGAATCTTATTATGGCAAAGAATCCTGCAAAACTGGTTGACCCAGAGAAACAGGAACTTACAGTAGCCTGCAGGCTTGTAGCTTCACATACTAAAGGTCACACACTCTGCAACTGATGTGGAGGTGCCGGTGTTGGACTGAGGTGGACAAGGTCAGAAATCACACGACACCAGGTTATAGTCCAACAGGTTTATTTGAAAACACAAGTTCTCAGAGCCTCACTCCTTCTTTGGGTGTTAGAGAGAGAGGTAGTATCAGACACAGAAATTATAAGTAAAAGATCAAAGGTTCACACCACTGCTAGGATGTATTAAACAAACCTAAGATGCTGTTAATCAGTTAGAAAGTTTTAATTGATTAATATGTATACGGAAATCCCCGAATTCCTTTCACATTCCCGTCCTGAGAGAACTAAAGGTTTTATCAGTATAAAGAAGAGGTGACATTTTAGGTCAGACAATGCATGTTAGGTGTGAGGCCATGTTTAGAATCTGTGTTTTAGCTTGGAGTCAGACTGGTTTTACTTCTAACGTAGGAATTTATAAAATATCATATTGATTGACTGTCTATCAATTGTGTGCTTTTTTAACAAAATAAAATGTATCTGCAAATACAAATTGTGTGTGTGTGTGTGAGAGAGAGAGAGAGAGAGAGAGAGAGAGAGTGGGGAGACAGTGAGAGAGAATGGGGTGGGGGGGAGAGAGAATGTGTGTGAGGGGGGTGAGCGGGGAGACAGAATGTGTGTGCGCGTATTTGAGAGAGTGAGGGCAGGGGAGAGTCAGAGTGTGTGTCGGGGGGGGTGCAGAAAACAGAGTGTGTATATGTATGTGACAGAGGGTGGGGGGAGACAGACTGTGCGTGTGGTGGTTGGGGGGGGAGGGGGGGGGGGGGGGGGACAAGGGAGAGACTGTGTGTCTGTGTCTAATACTACCTCTCTCACTAACACGTGAAGGAGGACTGAGGCTCCAAGAGCTTATGTTTTCAAATAAATCTGTTGGACTATAACCAGTGTCATGTGATTTCTGACCTTGTGCAGCTGAAACTCTTCAAATTGTAGACAGGTTTTGGGAGTGGCAACAAACTGGGAGTGTAAAACATTCTGCATTTAACAGTGATAACAAGGCGTAGAGCTGGATGAACACATCCATCAGAAGAAGGGTCTAGGCCCGAAATGTCAGCCTTCCTGCTCCTCTGATGCTGCTCGGCCTGCTGTGTTCATCCAGCTCTACACCTTGTTATCTCAGATTCTCCAGCATCTGCAGTTCCTACTATCTCTGCATTTAACAGTCTTGGGTCTTACCACTTTCTGTATGGAGAAACAAGTTGAATATTGCAGAGATTACAAAAACAACACGGTACAAATATATACAGCATTATGCCGAACTAATTTACTGCATGGTCAGCCCTGAGGGAGAGTACTTGTGCAGTTTATGTCACCATCCTTTAAAAGAGGCTTACAAGAAACAGAGGGAGTACAGAAAACAGCAACAAGAACTACTGTACATATAAGGAAAGGTGAGATGAGAGAAATTAAATGAGCTTAAACCTATAAGATGAGAGGATTCCAGTGAAGTATTAAATAACTTAGTCCCTGTAATGACTCCCTCTGCAGAAGTTGGATTTGTGGTCATTCCAATCTGACTTTACTGTGCCGACAAGTACACCTTATCTTCTCACAGGGTCTTAATTGACTGTTTCAAACAATCCCCTCTTCAATTTATTGTCATTATCTCTCCTAATATCTGCTGTGTCAATGTAACCCAAACTCCCCTTTCAGTTCTGGTCACCACACAAGAGCAAGGATGCGATTGCAATGGAAGGGGTTTCAAAGGAAATTCAGCAGGATGTTGCCTGGGCTGGGGAGGTTCAGCAATGAAGAGAGGCTGGAGAAAGTTTGGTTGTTTTCTTTGGAGCAGAGAAGGTTGAGGGGGGAATCTGATAGAGGTGTATAAGATTATGAGGGACATGGATAGGGTGAAAGCAGCTGTTTCTCTTTGCTGAAGGGTCCACAACAAGGGGACATAATTTCAAAGTGAAAGGCAGGAGGTTTAGAGGGGATTTGAGCAAGTTTCTCCCCAGGGGATGGTGGGGTCTGAAATGCATCAACTGGGAGGGCAGTTGAGGTAGGCAACATGGAACTAGCATAGGTAGTGGTGTATTTTAGGCGATACAGATTCAATGGGCTGAAGGGACACTTCTGTACTACACTGTTTCTATGATTCACTGCAGGCACAGTTTTAGCTACTAGCTCCCCCTTGTGCCAAAAGTTTAGAATTTTCATCCTCAAACTTAAATCCTTATGTGGCTTCACCCGTCCCTAACTCTGTCATCTGATCCAACCCTTCAATTTCCCCACACACTGTTTTTGATGCACTCATCTTCACTTCACCCCACCAGTATCTGAAACAGCTGTCACAAAAATCCACAATGACATCCTCTGCAACTGTGTTAGTGGCATATTTTCCCTACTGCTCTTCTCTATCTCACTGCAGCCTCTTGTCTTCTGGCATCCCATCTCGGTCAACTTTTGTTCACCAACCCAGGTATCCCAGTCTTTGGCTCACATCATGATTCCCTCAAAATTTTAGTCAATATCAAACACCCTGCATAATTGTACGCTGTTGTAGCAATTATGGAGAGCCCAAAACAAAAATTGCTCATCACAAACAAGTTTTAATTAGTGAAGGGAAAATGAAAGACTTCAGGAAAAAACTCAGGGGTTGATAAATTTTGGGAAAACCTTTCAGGTAAACAGATGAAATCACAAGATTTTTATTTGTGGAAATCAAAACATGTTGCTGGGACTGAGCGAGGAGGAACACAGCAGGCCAGGCAGCATTAGAGGAGTAGGAAAGTTGACATTTCCGGTTGGGACGCTTCTTCAGATTTTCTGGAGAAGGGTCCCAACCCGAAACATCAACTTTCCCACTTGTCTAATGCTGCCTGACCTGCTGTGTTCCTCCAGCTCCACACTGATCTGACTCCAGCATAGGCAGTTCTTACTATCTCTGCTGGGAATGAGCAACTTTTCTTGCCTTTGGACATTTATGATCTCATGAAAAATAAAAACTTCCTCTGCCAGAAAAGTGCATGACATAAAAATTCCCATCTAACTTTGGCAATGAGACAGCTTTGACTCTTTTGAATCTAGAGAATACAGAAATATTTTTCCAAATTAATTCTCCTTTTCCTGCTTCAAGGCTTATTTCAATATTTTGACATTGCCAATTTTTTCCCCTCTGGTCAATGCTGCCATACCTAAACTTTCATCGAGGCTGATGGGCTTTCTGGAAGTTTTTCATACAACTACCACCAGTATCAAACTGGCTGACTGACTGGAAACACAAATCAAGTTAGGTAGCCTATGGGCTCTACGTATGCTGCCCATAAGGCAAAATTCTACGGATGGAATTAGCTGACTTGATAAAAACCAGCACCCTTACAAGCATACACCTGAGCACATTATTCACATTTTTTTTCTAATGATGGCTAATTACCAAGTTAAAAGATAAAACAACAAATAGATACTTACTAGTTGAGAAGCATACTTGATTCTGTTCACTATCCCATCATGTCCCAAATATTGCAGAGAGAGCCAGAGGGGCAAAGCTCGAAGTTTCTCAACTGGTTGACTTGTGGTGAGGCCCGCAGCTAGAGACTAAAATAATTATGAGTATCCTAAAGGTTCTAGAACTCAAAATAAAACCTTTGTAGACAGACACACAGAGTTTCAACAATTTTCATTTAAATTTGGAGGACAGATATATTTTTTGTAAAAATGAATTCATAATAATTTGATTATTTGAATCACATGTTTTGTGCAAAGAGTGTTATTTATACTTGCACATAAGTATTGCAAAGGGACTAATTACTTCAGGCCAATCCTTTAACAGATATGGAATTAAAACATATATACATACATAAATACTTAGTTCCTTTGCATGTTTGTTATCAAGTAATAAATCACTTACGAGTGAAGGATCCTCATGTCTGTACAGTGTCACTGCAGGAACAGCTGGAAGACCTAACCAAGGTCCTAAAGTCAAGGTCATGCTGTCACATTTAGTTGCAGCCTACAAACATGAGAGAGTTAAACATGTGTCTTATACACACCCTAATATAGCCTTCAACAGCCTTACACAGTAAATTCTAATGACAGTCACATAAAAGATAAAGTCAAAAATTGAGGAGTCATTCACAAGTTTAAAAACAAGCTTTCCTCTCCGAGTTATTAACCATAGTCCAGAAGAACCAGAGAGATCTGTCTCCATTTTGCACTGGTTACCGACATTACACGGTCTTGGAACCAGCACTGTAAGTCATTCTAACTTTATTAATATTTAAAGTAAATGAGATTCCATGAGTTTTCAGGAATTATAGGAACCATCAAAATGTAATTACTCAATTGGTCAAAGTACTTCACTAAAACCAAAAAAAAAAATGTACTAACCAGTACAGATGAGGAAACATAACCAAGTGTCAACATGGCCAAATTAACACTGTAATAGAAAAATAGATCTAATTTTAGCAATACATCATCAAGAGGACAGTGAAAATACCTTATATTTTAGAAAGGGACACTTAATGGAATACAAAATCTTGAGACCACTGTAGAAACTCAGCAGGTCTGGCAGCATTTGTGCAGCGAGAGGCAGAGTTAACATTTCAAGTCCAGTATGACTTCTTCCTCACTGTTCTGAGGAAGGGTCGTATCGGACACGAAACATTAACTCTTTCTCTCTCCACCGATGCCAGACCTGCTGAGTTTCTCCAACATTGTGTATTTGTTTCTGACTTTGAACATTTGCAGTGTTTTGCGCTTATTTGAATACAAAACTTTTCTGCTTATACATTAGTCTGTGCTTCCCTGCCTAACTTGGAAATGTTGTAGTGTTATAAACTTCAGTTAGACAGAGATCAGCACAGATTATAGGTTTAACCCGCAACTTTTCCCGAGGCAGTCCTAGTGCTGATTTATGACTGCTGTGGCAGAGGCTAGTTTGGGCCCAGTACGAGACCCTGCAGCAGCTGCAGTGGCCACATTGGCAAGGTGAGCCCAAAGTGGACTCATGGCGGTGGCGGAGCCGAGTTTGGGTTGGTGCAGTACTCAACGGCATCTGCGCTGATGAGGTCCAGCGAGGACTCAGTGGCCAAGGTGTTGGTGAAGGTGAGATGGTGCCGAAGCGTGGCGACCTTCTTTCCAGTGGTGGCGGCGTGGCAAAGTGACCTGTACCTGGCCACCAGGCTCATAGCAGAGCACTTAACAAGAAGGATTGTAAAGTTGAACACTATTTATTTATTTATCCTTCTGCCTTTATATTCTGTGTTTTGGTTTATTCTTCTGTATTTTAAGATGGTGCTGGAGAGTGGTGACACTGTACAATAAATAAATCAAATCAATACTGCTACAAATGGGACATTTTCTCATTGCCCTCTGATCCCGTGACGCAATTTCTGGCGTAAGCAAAATCCTAAATGCCACCCCACCAGTATATTTTGCTCACTTTTGATTGTACGTTTAGCAAGAAATGGACTACAAGTAACGAATTAATGAGCTGGGAAACAATGTTAAAATTCATCGTAACATGTAGTTCTTCAAACATCTGTTGCATGGGCTAAATATAAGTACAGTAGAAAATTTAAAATAGTTCTATTGCCAAACCATTTCTTTGGACCAATCGTTTTAAACCATTAAAAGGAGCTTGCTACATAAATGTAATGACATGGTGTGGCATTTTCACAGAACAAGAACAGTTTGAAGCAAAAGAGTTGCATTTAATCATCAAATGTAGCAATAAAGTTGATTAAAGTGTTTATCCTTACCCTTCTACATGTAACCACATCTTGTACTGATTGCAGAGTTCCTTCAACCGGGCAAGTTTATCTGTGTGTCCTGCGCCTGGTGTGCCTAAAATAAAATTTTTTTAAAAATTCTATATCTAGGAGACTTATTTTAAATAACCCAGGCCAAACATCACTTCTGGCCATCCCATTAGCAGTTTGCATAGCATGAATCTCAGGGGAGACGGTGACTTTAATATCTTACCTAGCCTTCCTGTTTAAACAACCTAATATGTTGGGGAAGACTGCACTCAAACAAGGACACGCTGTATGGATTCTTAAGTTAGTAACTCAGTTTATATCAAAATTGCAGAGGTTGCTTACAAGATTCCGGAGGCAAGTAGGAACTGCCTTCCAAACAGCAGTGCGGATATACCCCATGTACTGCAGCGGTTCAACAAGCTGGAAGCAAGGTAATTGAGTACGAGACACGAATAGATTTTTGACCAACAAGGGAGTCATTATCGAGTGTAGGCAGGAATTTGGATTGGACAGCCACAATCAGATCAGCCATGATCTTATTAAATGGCAGAGCAAGCTAGAGGAGCCAAATGGCCTACTCCTGCATATCACCACCTTCTCAAAGGCAATTAGGGATCGACAATCATATGGTACAGGTCACCATGTGCCAGGAGATCAACGACGGTTTGTATTTATAGCATTGAAAACCACTCCAATGCACCACAGAGAAATTAGTCAGACAAAAAAGGAGTTCGGATTAAAAAAGCAAATGTTAGGAGAACAAATATCAGTCATAAGAGATAGCGTACCTATGTCTTATGGTTTTGTAAGCTTGGCCTTGAAGGGTTGGGGGAAGAGAGATGGAGATTTCAGAAGGCTATTTTAAAATAGAGGGAATAGGTAGCCAACGGCATAGCTGCCAATAGTGGGGTGAAGGGAGAGCTGTTGCATAAGACATCAAAGTCAGATGGATTAAATGTTTGAAGGGGGCTGCAGGGTGGAAGAGGGTGAAGAAATAGGGGAAACCAATATCAATAAGGGACTTCAACAAAAGATGAAAATTTTAAATTGAGTCCTTTAAAAGGGAATTTTTTTTCCTATTCTTTTGTGGGATGTGGGCGTCGCTGGCTGGCCAGCATTTCTTGCCCATCCCTAGTTGCCCTTGAGAAGGTGGTGGTGAGCTGCCTTCTTGAACCGCGGCAGTCCTCCTGCTGTAGGTTGACCCATAATGCCATTAGGGAGGGAATTCCAGGATTTTGACCCAGCGACAGTGAAGGAATGGCAATGTATTTTCAAGTCAGGATGGTGAGTGGCTTGGAGGGAAACTTGGAGACGGTGGTGTTCCCATGTATCTGCTGCCCTTGTCCTTCTAGATGGAAGTGGTCATGGATTTGGAAGGTGCTGTCTGAGGATCTTTGGAGCATTTCTGCAGTGCATCTTGTAGATGGTACACACTGCTGTTACTGAGCGTCGGTGGTGGAGGGAGTGAATGTTTGTGGGTGGTACCAATCAAGTGGCCTGCTTTGTCCTGGATGGTGTCAAGCTTCTTGAGTGTTGTTGGGGCTGCACCCATCCAGGCAAGTGGGGAGTATTCCATCACACTCCTAAATTGTGCCTTGTAGATGGTGGACAGGCTTTGAGGAGTCAGGTGATGAGTTACTCACCGCAATATTCCTAGCTTCTGGCCTGCTCTTGTAGCCACTGTGTTTATGTGATGAGTCCAGCTGAGTTTCTGGTCAATGATAACCACCAGGATGTTGATAGTGGGGGATTCAGTGACAGTAACACCATTGAATGTGAAGGGACAGCGGTTAGATGGTCTCTTATTGGTGATGGTCATAGCCTGGCATTTGTGTGGTGTGAATGTCACTTGCCACTTGTCAGCCCAAGCCTGGATATTGTCCACATCTTGTTGCGTTTGAACATGGACTGCTTCAGTATCTGAGTAGTCACGAATGGTGCTGAACATTGTGCAATCATTGGCAAACATCCCCACTTCTGATCTTATGATGGAGGGAAGGTTATTGATGAAGCAGCTGAAGATGGTTGGGCCTAGGATACTACCCTGAGGAACTGGGAGTCTATGTAGACAGTGAAGATGAAAGTGATGGACAAACAATTTTTGATGCAGAAAGTAGAGTTTTGATGAGCTGATATCTATGGAGCATGAAGGGTGGGAGGAATTCTGAATTCTTGGGCCTGGAAATGACAAAGGAAAGGATGAAGGTTTCAGCAGTAGATGGCATTAGGTAGAGACAGAGCAGGTGATGTTACAAAAGCAGAAATAAGCAGTCTTTGTACTGGAGATAATGTGAAACCAAATAAGTCACCAAAGTTGCAAACATCGTAGTTTATTGTCGAACAGTTAGCGGGACAGATGCCTGAATTGATGGAAAACATATCAGATTTATGGCGGGAAAGAAATGAAAGTTTTGTTTCTTTCCAATATTTAATGGGAGGGAATTGAGTTTCCTCCAAGATAGAATCTTGGACAAGCAAGTTGCCATACAGGCAGTGGAGAGGTCAAGAAAGCTCGGAAGGAAGAGGAACTGGATGCCACCAAGAATGTACTTATGAAAGCTCCACACCTGTGGATCATATCACGGTGAAGGGGAGTTTCGACAGATAAGGGGCAATGAGACAGAAATTAGAAAGAAGATGCAGCATCTGGTCGAGGTTGGGAGAGAGCAGCAACCAGACAACTAACTCATGGTCTCAATCTTCGTGACAAAAAAAAAAATCCAGGAACTCCCTGAACTTGAGAAAAGAGATTCAAAGGAATGGTTAGTATCTGAGAAAAGAAGCTCAGGGGTGGGGAGGTCATGGGATCAGCTGTCACCAGCAGGTTTTTTTTTTAAAAATTGCTCAATCTCACTGGTATCCTTGAATTAATGAATATTTACATGAATAAATGAAATTGTGGCAATTTGAACTTTGAAGTGGGAACACTTATAAAACTATTTTATCTCCATTTTACTACACATACCTGCATTTGCGACAAGTAACACAGGAAGTTTTCCACATTCCATATCATCTTTAATAAGACTTTCTAGTAGGGCTACATCCTATCAAAGCAATAAATGACAAATCATTAAAGCAGGGAAAACCTGAGCTTGCAAACGTGAAGAATGTAGCATGTTATCTGTAGAATCATAGAATCCCTAAATTATGGAAGCAGGCCATTTGGCCCACTGGATCCACACCAACCCTCCAAAGAACATCCCACCCAGAACCCCACCCCGCCTACTCTATCCCTGTAACCCTGCATTTCCCCATGGCTAATCCACCTAGCCTGTACATCCCTGGACACTGGATAATTTAGCATAGCTAATCCACCTAGCCTGCACATCTTTGGACTGTGGGAGGAAACCCACGCAGACATGGGGAGAATATGCAAACTCCACACAGACAGTCGCACGAGAGTGGAATTGATCCTGGGTCGCTGGCGCTATGAGGCAGCAGTGCTAAGCACTGAGCCACATGCAACCCATCAATAACTGAGCTGCAGTTAGTAGGAGTTATAAAAGGATAAATCAAGAACTTACCATTTGATGTTGAGATCCAAACATAGTGTTACAAGGCACACTGCACATACAGGAGATTGGAAGACCAAGCTACAGTTGAGAAAAATTTGTACAATTTAATTTCAGTATAACGTATGCCCTTATTTTCCTGAAACCAATACACTTACCAATACAATAAAAAGAGGCAGTAGTATAGTGGTAACATCACTGAACTAATAATCCAGAAATGTAGGCAAATATAATGACAATGTGTTCAACTCTCACCAAGGCAGATGGCAAAATATAAATTCAGTAAAATTCTGCAATAAAAACTAATTTAAAAAGCCATCTGGTTCAGAGTCCTTCAAGGAAGGAAATTCTTCATCGCTACTGGGTCTGTGACTCCAGATCCACAATAATATGACTAACTTAACCAGACTTCATTTGACTCTTATCTAGTGAGGCTCTCATCCAATAAGTGAAAATTAAAAAATTCCTTTTACAAATAAATTTGGTGTTGCAAAGAATTTTAATGTTGTAATAGCCCTATGCTGTTGAAATTATCTTCACTTCTGGCTACAATGACGTCTATATGCGTGATTAAAATTATACAGTCATAGCCATTTAATGTATTTTCAATACCTTGCAGCAAGTAAAATCAGAATTAAAGTAAACATTATTTTGTGTCACTTTTACAAGATGCTGTACTTTCAAATTCATGCAACAGTATTTAACAGCGATGATGTGTCATTTAAAATTTACTTTAATTTCTGCCAAATAGGATACACATCTTAACAAACCATTCAAATATAAAAAAGGTGTCTTGCCAGAATATAAAAAGGTATTCTCAGGCTAATTATGGATGGTCAATAAACCAATGCCTCTTACATCAGAAGAATGAATGATCAAAGATTGCTTCATATGTTGTAGGACAAGTTTTTAAAAATAATGGCCAAATAATGCATTGTAAATAAAATTATAACTATTTTTGAAAGCACACACAAAAATACAAGCAATGTATATTAAATTTGTCAATGTTGCATTTTATTTTATAGTTTAATAGTATAATTTGGTATAATTTAGATACAAAGTATTTGATAATCATCATTTTATGAGACTTATACCCTTGCACACAAAGTTTTCCTTTAATTTTGAAGCTTTTACATTAGTAGTGTTGGCACATCTTTATTACTCCCCATTTTTCATGCTTCCAGTTTTATTAATTCAATCCAATAAAATGCTAGGACATATTCAGTGACAGAACTGAACTTAGAAGTTAATATTAATGTTATTTTAAATAACAGATGGCAAAAACGGCTTGAATGAATATACCAGATAGGTCCCTCTTATATCTAATTGTACATCCATTTAGATCTGATCCTTTGGTTATACTAACCAAAACCAATAGTTTGTAATTAATCCCATTTCAGATTTAATTTACATATCATGTTTTAGGTAAAGTAAAGCATTTTACCTGGTTACAGATATACTGGCCCAGACCTGTTCTACAGGCAGCACTAATATAGAGCACAGGGGACTTGTTATGCAGGACATTAAAACCTTCTATTGCGTAGTCTTCATAGTTTGAGTGGATAATGAGTTTGCACACTTTCAGGAGACCTTCCCGATCATCTTCATGATAATATGCAGAACCGTTTTCATATCTAAAGAACAAAATCCAAGCCTCAACTTACAATCACGCAGTTTAAATCCTAAAGCTCACACAAATGCTTTGTAAGATATATGTTTTGAGTGAAACCGTCCCTTGTGCGGGAATTAGCTCAAATGGTAGAGCTTTGTGAATGAGAAGTAGTAGGATTGATGCAGGGCAGTGTGAAGGTTCAGTGGTTGGCAATTGCTGCCTCGCAGTGTCAGGGACCTAAGGTTTGATTCCAGCCTTGAGTGAATGTCTGTGTGGAGTTTGGACATTCTCCCCATGGCTTTGTGGGTTCCTCCAGGTACTCCAGTTTTCTCCCATAGTCCAAAGATGTGCAGGTTAGGTGGATTGGCCATGCTGTATTGTCCATAGTGTCCAGGCTTTGCCTAGATGGAATAGCCATGGTAAATACGGGGTTACGGGGATAGGATGGGGAGTTGGGTCTGGGTGGGATGCTCTTCAGAAGGTCGGCTAAAGGGCCTCTTTCCACACTGTAGGGATTCTATGATTCTCCTCAAGAAAATCTACAGAAATTTTTATGAAGTCATGTGCCAAATCTGTGAACCAGAATGACAGTAGAAACTGAGGATCCTGGCTCAGGAGAGAAACTCAATGGAATTCCTGTGCCCAGGAGATCATATCGTAGAATTCTAAGATCTTACAACATGAGAAACAATGCAGTACACTTGCCTTTGCTGGCCATTTGAAAGTATTCTCCAGTTTAATTCAACACTGCAGCTTTTTACCACTAACTACACATCACCTGACAAAACCCTCTCCTCCATTTCCTCACCCCTCCCTATATCTAAACTCCTATAACCCCACAAATCACATTATATCAATGTTCCTCTAATTCTGTCCTCTGTGCATTCCCAATTTTAATCACTCCAACCCTGTGGCTGTGTCTTCGGCTGACTAAGTGCTCTGCTCTGAATGCCTTTCCTATACTTCTCTGCTTTGCTTTCCTCCTTTAGGGTACTCCTTGAAATCTGCCTTGTTAATCTGCTTTTGGTCACCCAGCTGAATATCTCTTTTGTGGCTCAAAGTCATTCTTTGTTTTATAATGGCCTTGTGAAGGGCTTTGGGATGATTCATCAAGTTTGAGGTGCTGCGTTGTTGAATTAAATTTCCCCTTAAGCTTCTACGGTCTAAAATGGAACAATCTTAGCTTCTCCAGTCTCTCCACATAACTGAATTCTCCGATCTTTGGCATCATCTTGGAAATCCCCCTCTATATCCTTTTCAAGATCTTCACATCCTTCCTCAGTACAGTATCCAGAATAGAACATGATATTCCAAATGAGGTTTAACCATGACCTGCCCATATCTGCAAAGCCAAATCTCCTGTATGCTTCCCTAACTGCTTTAGCCATTTTCAAAGGTTGGTGAATATTCCTATTCATGGTGTAGCCACTATTGCATCACCCCAGAATAGTAGGATTTTAGATTATACTGTCAGTCCATGTTATTCCTCACAAGTGCGATACTTGAAAATTATCTACCTTAAACTGCAACTGCCACACACTTGCCCATTTCACCAACCCATGTCATCCACTTCTTCTTCATGACCACATGACTACTTTCTTTTTTTTTGTTATGCAAAATCTCAAAATATTTCTTCCTCGTGTCTAAGTAGTTTATTCATAATATGATCCCAATACCTGCCCCTGGGGGCCTCCATTGCATATTCTTTCCAGTCATAGAAACGTTCATTCACCACTGCCTTCTACGCCTTAGCCAATTACACACGCATTACCAGCATGCCTTTAACCTCATGCGTTTATAATTTCCCAATTAGTCAGTTATATGGTACTTTATCAAATGACTCTTTGTACTTCAAAAGAATTCAGTCAGGTTAGTAAGACAGGATTTGCTTTAAATGAATCCAAGCCAACTGTTTCTCATTAACCCACACTTCAAGCAAAAATTAATCATTCCTTTGACCTAAGTCTTTAGTAATTACATGGGACTAACAGGCTTCTGGCCACCAGATTTATCCCTCTCTCCCTTCTTCTAAATTATGCTGTAACGTTTGAAATTCTCCAATCCTCTGGCATCACTAGGAGGCCTGAAAAACTGTCAGATATCAGCTATCCTTACTTAGTTCTTGAAATCTACCTCGTTAACCAGGTTTTTGGTCTTCTGACTCAATATCTTCTTATGCGGCTCAATGTCACTCTTTGGTTTATAACGGTCTTGTGTAGTGCCTTGGTATGCATCCCATCAGCACCAGATCATTTTATAACTGAATGTTGTCAATTTACTTGGTGCTTCCCTTTTACCTACTTTCATTCTATCCAATATCTCTACTCCCACTTTCTCTACTGCATAATCAACTTTGTCCTCTAAGACACATGCAAAATATTCATTCAGTACCTCCACCATGTTTTCTCCCTGTACAAGAGTTTTTTTCTTTTTAATTCCCTTAGTGGCACTATCATTCCTTTCATTGCACTCGGATTTATATAGGGTCTTTGGGCTTCCTTTTAAATTTTTCATTTTCTCCTCTGATGTCCAGATCTCCTTAACTTTCCTTTCCCCTTTGTCGTCATTTTCTGACAACCAACATAATTAAAAGGATAGACTCCATCATACCACCTTGAGGGAGAACTATGGGATGTAACATGCTGTACCACATTACTGCTCAGTTATCTTAAACAGGGTAGTAACATGTGCTTTGCACTAATTGAAACTGTTACCTGAAGAGTCTGCACAACCAAAGTGTGGTATCTGACAAAATCCTTGTAGTCAGCTTTCGCAATCTTTCTTTGTCCAGCACAGAGATATACGCTGCCAAACTGTGACCCAACAAGGACATATGACCCTGCTCTCCTACATTCTGTAATCTGCTAAATGCAGAAAGATGATTAAAATTTGCCAGTAGTTCTCATGAAAAAATTCTCTCACATTGAAATATACCCCTTAAAACAAAACACATTAGCAACAGAAGAGCAAGTTCATCAAAATACAACTGCTAACATTATTTTGCTTAGATTTCCAATTTAGTATAAATAAAGCAACAAAATCAGTGCCATGGGGAATGTCGCAGAACTTCTCTCTCAACATATTTTACCTGGCTTTTCCCTTCCCAGTGTTTTCCATTATGGATGCAATAGAACAAATACCTCAGTTTTAATATCAAATGTTTGGAATCCACATGATGTTCACTATCATTAATCTTCTAACCTCATCGAACTGCAACTTCTAATCCCATGTATTACACACTTTGTTAAATTCACCAGAATACACAATCCCAAAAACAAGCAGTTCTGGAAATCTTGTGTGTGTCTGGCATAAAATATAAAGTATGTAATGCAAAAATCGAAGAATTGCAAACTAGTAGGCTTTAGATTACTGGTGCCAGTTGTCATTATTCATGGATGCTTCTGGAATCTAATTATTGGTTACTAGTTATCTAGCTACTTCACATTTCCAGGTTAAATATGTGGATGAAATATCCGGGTATCAAGCAGCTGTTCATCTATAAATAGCTAAGTACTACATAGGCAGTTAGAAGTTAAACACATTATCAGATTCGCTGATAGGGTAAGTGAAGTAAAGTGGAAGGAAGCTTGTGTGGAGCATAAACACATCTCAGGCTGATTGCACTGCACATACTGTACAAAAAAGACCAATCTTTCTCAGCACTGTTTTCTTGTTGTGCCTCCAGAGTTAATCAAAATGCTTTCAAACTTTGGACAAAGTTTCAGGTTATGCAATCACAGGAATCAGAACTGAAATCCAACAGAGTTTTAAAGAATAAAGTACCCAGAACATCATAAAACTTCTTCAATTGTACCCGGTCATTTAAAAAAATGAATGTGCTAATCTCCTGAGAGGACATGCATCTTCTTTTGCATCTTGGCTGACCTTTTCCTAGGAAGTAGCGCTCTCCAACTAGCATTGCTGTCAACCAGAACAAGCACAAGAAGGGGAAAAAACCCACTGAGGCTACATGACTAATTGATCATTTTTTCACCCTTCCAAGGGAGAGGAATACTTTTCTTTTTTTTTAAGAAAAATACAGCTCCCTGTAACAACATGGATGAAATTAGGAACAGCATCACAGTATACTACATTTCATCTTTTTCGCCATAAAATCAATGTTGTGCTGAAAAGGTCAGTATCTTTACTTTGAAAATAATACAATTGAATTTTACAAATTAATTTACAGAAGATGTTCTTTAGGTAAAAATGTTTCTTCTAAAATTTACAAAATCAAAATAATCAAAAACTATCTTTGTATTCCAGTAATACAGGATAAGAGATTACCTAGCTAATATTTTATTAGACACGTTGAGGGTCAATTTCCAAAATTAAAGAACCTGACTAATTGAATTAATTGTCTAAATATTTTATTAAGGTTCTGATCTAGGAAGCAACCAACACTACAAAACTGAATTAAGTGCCTTGCAAAATATGCAAAGTATCATTACTTTGCTTGTTGTTAACTTATTAATGAAAGCCTAAGGGCTTTGTAAGAAATGGATTTTATAAGTTTATTCCAAATTAGACCAATAATGCATAAAAATAATAGTCGTTCTTGGTGCTCCAAAAGTTTTATAAGCATTCCACTGATAAATATGTTTTAATATTTTGTGTACTGAATATTTTCTGAATTTGTATTGAACCAACAAACCTAATATACATTAATTTTATCCAAGATATTTTATTCAACATCCATTTACTGAAAGAACTGAAAAAAAAAAGTCATGCCTCAATAAAGCAACATAATCTACAAAAATGTTTGGAAGTACTTCATACATAACAGATTATTTAGAAATAGTTGTTTTGTGCAAGTCAACAATTTTCACTTAGTGGGGGTTCACATTTATTACAGAAATGACCTAGTAATGTTAATTGAGGGTGGAATATCTGCTAAAATACTTGAGAAACAACACCCTTTTAAAAATAGAACTGTTGGATCTTTCATGCCTGCCTGAAATGCCAGATAGGTCGGTAGCACAAATAGCACCTCCAATAACGCAGCACTCTGGCACTTTCTCACTATTGCAGTAAATAGACAGCTGAAACTGTGTCCTAGTCCTGGCGTGGAGCTTGAAATCACAAGGTATGATTCAGGGAAGGGAATCAGATGATGCAAAATTGCTGCACAGTGCCCATTTGGATTGTAAATCATAGGTTTCTGTACATTTGAAGATCCTGTCTTATTAAAAATTGGGTTATATCTCAAGATAGTTTATTATACAACACTAAGAGATCATAAATGAAAACCGAAAAAAACCACAGATGCTCAAAATCAGAAACAAAAACAGAAATTGTTGGAAAAGCTCAGCAGACCTGGCTGCATCTGTGGAGAGAAATCAGAGTTAACTTTTCAGGTCCAGTGACCCTTCCTCAGAACTGGAGAGATCGTAGTTATGTGTTTGCAATTGTAGCAGAAGGTACTCCCTGCTGATCAATTTGTAGCTTAAAAGATGTGTTTTGCAGCATACTGAAGTATCTTCTCCTCACATGACATGGCAGTAAGATAAATAAGCTGATAAATAACACTGAGCAGCATGGTTGAAGACTATGGGGAGAAAAACTAATTAGTGTTCACCAAATGTCCATGGCAGGGGAATAAAAAAATCAGTCTTATCTGGGAAATAATTAACCACAATGGTCCCATCATTGTTAGTGATCACCCCAAATCTGAGCTTCCATCTGCTGAAAGATGTAGATCATGTGGTATGCTACACCAAGAAGTATTTGTGGCAGTGGTATTATCTGTACCTCTGTGCCAGAAGGTCCAGGTTCAAGACCTACCTGTCTTGGAGATGTGTCATAACAGGACTGAACAAGTTGATTAAAATAACAAAGAGTACCACATATTACATAGCAACAACTTGCATTTACATGGTATCTTTAAAACAGAAAGTCACCACAAAGATATTAGGAGGATCAACCAAACGTTTAGTCAAACAGGTAGATTTTAAGCAGGTCATAAAGTAGGTTATAATCAAAGTTATAAGGGAGGTGCAATGCAGAGAATTTTAGGAGAGATACCAGGAGCTTTGAACCTAGATAGCAAGACTACTAACTAGTAATCGATATGAGAGGCACAAGAGATGAGAATTGGAGGAGCACTGAGTCTTGATAGTTTAACAGGCTGGAAAAGAATGCAGAGATAGAGAGGAACGAATACATATAATACCAAGGGGGTAGCCATGGGTACCCGCATGGGCCCAAGCTACTCCTGCCTCTTTGTAGGTTATGTGGAACAATCCCTCTTCCGTACCTACACCGGCCCTAAACCCCACCTCTTCCTCCGCTACATTGATGACTGTATCGGCGCCGCCTCGTGCTCCCACGAGGCGCTCGAACAGTTCATACACTTCACTAACACCTTCCACCCCAACCTTAAGTTTACCTGGACCATCTCTAACACCTCTCTCCCCTTCCTGGACCTCTCTGTCTCCATATCGGGCAACCACCTAGAAACCGATATTCATTTCAAGCCCACCGACTCCCACAGCTACCTAGAATACTCCTCCTCCCACCCACCTTCCTGCAAAAATGCTATCCCCTATTACCAATTCCTTCGCCTCCGCCGCATCTGCTCCCAGGATGAGGCATTCCACTCCCGTACATCTCAGTTGTCCTCGTTTTTCAAGGACCGTAACTTCCCCTCCTCGGTGGTCGAGAACGCCCTCAACCGTGTCTCCCACATCTCCCGCACCTCATCCCTCACACCCCGTCCACGCAATAAGAACCAAAAAAGAATCCCCCTCGTCCTCACGTACCACCCCACCAACCTCCGGATCCAACGCATCATCCTCCGACACTTCCGCCATCTGCAATCCGACCCCACCACCAAAGACATCTTTCCCTCCCCACCTTTATCTGCTTTCCGGAGGGACAACTCTCTCCGTGACTCCCTTGTCCGCTCCACACTCCCCTCCAGCTCCACCACACCCGGCACTTTTCCCTGCAACCGCAGGAAGTGCTACACCTGCCCCCATACCTCCTCCCTCACCCCCATCCCAGGCCCCAAGAAGACTTTCAACATCAAGCAGATGTTCATCTGCACATCTGCCAATGTGGTATACTGCATCCGTTGTACCCGGTGTGGCTTCCTCTACATCGGGGAAACCAAGTGGAGACTCGGGGACCGCTTCGCAGAACACCTACGCTCGGTTCGCAATAAACAACTGCACCTCCCAGTCGCGAACCATTTCAACTCCCCCTCCCATTCCTCAGACGACATGTCCATCCTGGGCCTCCTGCAGTGCCACAACGATGCCACCCGAAGGTTGCAGGAACAGCAACTCGTATTCCGCTTGGGAACCCTGCAGCCCAATGGTATCAATGTGGATTTCACAAGATTCAAAATCTCCCCTCCCCCTACCGCATCCCAAAACCAGTCCAGCTCGTCCCTGCCTCCCTAACCTGTTCTTCCTCCCACCTATCCCCTCCTCCCACCTCAAGCCGCACCTCCATCTCCTACCGACCAACCTCATCCCGCCCCCTCGACCTGTCCGTTCTCCCTGGACTGACCTATCCCCTTCCTAACTCCCTACCTACACTCACCTTTACTGGCTCCATCCCCGCCTCTTCGACCTGTTTGTTTCCTCTCCACCTATCCTCTCCTCTATCCCTCTTCTATCCGCCTCCCACTCTCTCCCTATTTATTTCAGAACCCCCTTCCCCTCCCCCTTTTCTGATGAAGGGTCTAGGCCCGAAACGTCAGCCTCTCTGCTCCTTTCATCCAGCCCTACACCTTGTTGTCTCGGATTCTCCAGCATCTGCAGTTCCTACTATCTCACATATAATTTTCTTCCTTTTTGTTCAAAAATTCAAGTTGGAGATGCTGGAACACTACAAATTGGCAAACGGTGAAGAATGATGAGCATTTAATATGAATTAGAATGCAGAGAGCAGCATTTTAAATGAGCTGAAATTTCAGCAAAAGGAAAATGGAAAGGTCAGCCAAAAGGGTACTGAATGGTGGCAAAGGAGTAAATCAGGGTTTCAGCAACAGGTGAGGCAAAGATGGGGATGTGCATGGTTATGCAGGTGAAAGTATTCTAGAAAGAGTATAGGATTAAAATTCAACTGAGTCAATTAGGATGATTGATTTAAATCATTGTGTTTGTTCCATTTCTCACCACCCTAACTTATTTTTCACCAAAAACATATTTGGCTCAAAACCCACATTTTCCTTCACCTTAAAATGCAATGCAGAAGATACTCATTTCTTTTTGAGCTATTCTGCAACACCATCCAGTGTTCAAGGAGGCACTGTAGTTTTTGGATATTATGAAGAAAATGGTTTGTTGCAACTCACGGGCTAGCATTACAGATAAATTTGCAGTAATTTGTCATCAATTCAAGCTGTAGATCATCAGATACATTATAGGATGCTACACTGCATAAAACCACATACATTCCCTAAATACCAATTTGTCTGCCATTCTCCAGGCACTCTTTCATAAAATATGCGGTTTTAATATCAAACTTTATGATGGCACCAACAGCAAAGCACAAGCTCTGACCAAGTAAGCAAAAAACAAGTTTTATCGAAACAAAAACAGAAATTGCTGCAGAATTTTTTGAACTAAAGAAGAATCACTAGACTTGAAAGATTAACTCTTGTTTCCTTTGCACAGATGGTACCAGACCCAGAGTTCCTCCGGCAATTTCTGTTCTCATTTCAGATATCCAGCACCTGCAGTTCTTTTTTTATTTCATGCATTGACTTTTAAACACAAATAAATATGCTAGTCACAGTTTACTCCTTTAATAATGCTTCTAAAATTCACTATTTACCGATGGGACTGCGATTCCTCCTCATCCTCTCCGTGCATAAGGTTCTGTACAAGTTGAAGAATAGCTGTCATGTTCTGTCCACTAGAAAAAGTGTTGCGTTTGAACAAAAAATAAAAATTACATTCAATTAAAATCAGTTTTGGAATTGAAAATATTTACCCCTACATTGGAAATACTTGTTGAGAGACTAGCGTGCTGAGCTTCGATTCTGTATTACTTAGTCTTGGTTTCCAGTAAGCTCACAATAAGTAATGCAACATTATTCAGCACTGCACATCTATTAAAGGTTTTAGAACACAGTACATAAATATTTTGCAGTGGTAGCTTTCAGCGAACCTACAACATAGGGATTCCTTTTGCAGCTAGAGGTATTTTTAAAAACTCATCTATATTTTATTACTACAGAAAAAGAGCCAGGTGAACTCCCATTAGATGAGAGTGATGCAATAATGAAGTACAGTTTCTTCACACGCACATTAATGTCTCCATAAAAAGAGGATATTTTCATTGTGGATTACATTTATTGCTGTATTATCCAACAGCATTCCACTAACTGAAATGTTAGGCGAACCAATTGCCCCAAAAGGCATTAAGTAGCAAAGGGACAGCACTTGTCATTCAATACCCTCTAAATAGAAGCACACAAAATTTAAATATATAAAAAATAGCTTTCCAAATTTAACAATGGAGAGTATTCAAGAAAATGCAATTCAAAATGAAAAGCTTCTCAAAGAGGTAATTGTAGTCATTTCGAAACCATATGAAAAGAACTCAAATAAAATTAACACCCAGAATTTGCGGGACTAATTATGCTTCCAATAATATTACCATGGTACATAAAAATGGAAATTAAATAGGAAGGCACTGCAAAAAGTAAAAAGGAGAAATAAATAGCACAACAAATAATGAAGATCATTCACAAGTTTGATATACAGAATTATTTACCTGCCCTGCAATGGGCCAGGAATATCTTTTCTGGCATATTTCTTCTTCTCTCTCTCTTCCTCTGCTTCCCTAGTTTGATTATTAAAATTGAAGATATTACTAATTTGAGATTTTCCCTGTAAATACAGCAATGGCTCTACTGACTGTACATAGGCAAAAAATGATTTAAATAAAAATAATAGAAAATTAATTATGCCCTTAACAGTTTTTAGAAGATACCATGGACGGAATACCTACAATTCCATACTGATGTAACCTGTTCTCTAATATTTAATTTTAGTCCTGTCATGATGAAGTGATAACAAATGTAAAACAATTCCTAAATATCTGAAGATTACTCTAATGTTGTACTAGACTTACTGAGATGATTGCTCAGAAACTGATGAATGAGACACATGGATGATCAAATTGTTAACAAATAAAGGAAGCATCTACATTTATAATGACAGAAGACATTTACAAAAAATGTATTTATTCTTTAGCTGTGCTACTTTAAGTTCTTGAATAGGCATGATCCCTATCACTGACAGAATTTCAACATGACCTTTTTCTCTTTCCTTCCTGAAGGGAAGAAAGTTCACATTGTCTCCTTATGCCACTCTTAAAAAAGCTTTTTTTATGAAGTTATTTAAGTGGTACAGATTATAAACTCACCTTTGAGAGTCCTCCAACATCCTCATAGCCTCATTGAGGTTCCTCCCCATCTCAGCTAAAGTAGGGTCTACCATCTGCAAAACAAAATGAAAATGAGTATTTTAAATTAAATAAAGACTTGCATTCAAGTAGTATCCCAAAGTTCTTCAGAGATTCAATGAAGTATTTCTGAATTGTATCTACTTTTTGTAAAGTAGGAATCACAATACTTACCTTTCATACTTATTTTCTTTGTCCCTCATTTCTTAAATAGAAGTGTTACATTTGCTGACTTCCCAATCTGGTGAGGGGTGGAGGGATATCATTCTAGAATCTAGTGACTGTCAGAAAATCATTACCAGTGTATCCACTATGTACAGCTACCTGTAGAAACTTAGGATGTAAGCATTCAGATCCTCAGGATTTGTCAGCTTTTAGCACCTTAAATTTGTCCAAGGCTTTTCTTCTGCTCCTAATAATTACCCATAAGTTCCTCACTCTTATCAGTCCCTTGGTTACCCTCTATATTGTACGTCATTTGTGTTTTCTACTCCCTGATAAGTTCATAAGATATAAGGGCAGAATTAGGCCATTTAGCCCATCAAAGTCTGCTCCGCCATTTGATCTTGGCTGATACGCTCCTCACCCCCATTTTCCTACCTTCTCCCCATAACCCTTCAACTCATTACTAATTAAAAATCTAACTCCTCCTTCAATTTACTGTGCCAGCATCCACTACACTTTGGGGTAGCAAATTCCACAGATTCACAACCCTTTGGGAGAAGGAGTTTCTCCTCAACTGTTTTTAAATTTGCTACCCCTTATCCTAAGACTATAACCTCTCATCCTAGAATGCCCGACAAGAGGAAGCATCCACTCCATGTCTATTTTATCTATACCTTTTGTCATCTTGACTACCTCAATTTGATCTCCCCTCATTCTTCTAAATTCCATAGAGTATAGACCTAAACTGTTCAACTTCTCATCATATGACAAACCCCTCATCTCTGGGATCAATCTAGTGAAACACCTCTGAACTGCCTCCAATGCCACCACATCTTTCCTCAAATAAGGGGACCAAAACTGTACACAAAACTCCAGATGTGGTCTCATCAATGCCTTTTATAGTTGCAATAATACTTCCTTACCTTTATATTCTATTCCTTTAGCTATAAAAGCCAACATTCCATTCGCTTTCTTTATTATCTGCTGTACCTGCATGCTAGTTTTGTGACTCATGAACGAAGACACCCAGATTCCTCTGCACTGGAGCATCCCAAGGTCTCTCCCCATTTAGATAAACATCGCCTTCCCATTTTTCCAACCAAAATGCATGACCTCACACTTATCCACATTAAACTTCATCTGCCATATTTTGGCCCACTCTTTCTAGCCTATCTATATCCATTTGTAAGGTTCTTAGTTCCTCATTCCAATTTACCATCCCACCTATTTCTGTGTTGTCCTCAAATCTGGCTATAGAGCCTTCTATCCCTGTATCTAAGTCGTTAATGTAGATTGTAAAGAGCTGGGATCAAGGACTGAACCCTGTGGCACCCCACTTGTTACTTCCTGCCACCCAGAAAAAAACCCATTTATCCCACTCTTTGTCTTCTGTCCATCAGCTAGTCACCTATCCAAGCTAATAAAATACCCCTAATCCCATATGATCCAACCTTGTGAATTAACCTTTTGTGCGGCGCCTTATCAAACACCTTCTGGAAGTCCAGATATATTACATCTACAGGATTCTCATTATCCACTTTGCTTGTTACATCTTGAAAGAACTGTAGCAAATTAGTCAAACATGATTTGCCTTTCATGAATCCATGCTGACTCTGATGGATAGCATTTGGACTTTCGAAATGCCCTGATATTGCTTCCTTGATAATGGATTCTAACACTTTGCCAACAACAGATGTTAAACTAACGGGTCTGTAATTTCCCACATATTGCTTCCCTCCCTTTTTGAATAAGGGCATTACATTAGCATTTTTCCAATCCACTGGAACCTTTCCGTGTCCAGGGAATTTTGGAATATTGTAACGAACGGATCCACTATCTTTGCCACCACTTCCTTTAATACCCTAGGATGTAGGCCATCAGGCCTGGGGAACTTGTCTACCCTCAATCCTAATTGTTTGCTGAATACCTGTTGCCTATCGATGTTGATTGTTCTAAATTCTATGCTTTCTATTGCCTCCGACTTGCCCGTTCCAATGGGAATGGTACTATTGCCCTCCACTGTGAAAACTGAGGCAAAGTATTGATTTAGCATATTTCAGTGTTCCCCACTATTAACTCTCCAGTTTCATTTTCCAATGGACTAACATTCACCTTAGCGACTCTCTTCCCTTTTATATACCTATAGAAGCTTTTGCCATCCTTGTTGCTATTTTTGTGATAGCTTTCTTCTGTAATTTACCTTAACTCTTTTCATTAAATTTTTAGTACCCTTTGATTATGTTTGAAAGTTTCCCCAATCTTCTGCCTGCCACTGGCGTTTGAAATATGGTATACCTTAGTTTTTGACTTTATACTGTCCTTGACCTCGTTGTTTAGCCATGGATTTTAACCGTCTATTGAGCCAATATTCATTTTTATTTCTGCTGTTATGTCACCATTTACTATTGGGTATCTTCTACTTTCCCATTCTGCATGTCTTTTCAAAATGTTGTATATCCTAGAAAAAGTATTGTCCAACCTTGGTCACCTTGTAACCATGTCTCTGTAATATGGAGGAATGGCACAGTCTCACTAAACCAATATGACACAAAGTATTTCTCCTAGTACTCTTAAGTACAACCAAATTAAATTCTAGTACAGAATGTAGTGCAAAACAAAATGTACAGGGGAAATTGCTGCATATTATATGCGCAGTTAATACAATATATAGTTATATGATAATTATCTTACACTATAACCTTAATAGTGAAATTAACTTAAACTTAAGACATTGGAGGCAGGGGAACAATTAAAAAACAAAATCACCACACCCCAATCATTCGTATTTCAAAACATTGTCTAAATGGCAGCTTGAAGATTATCATTTTGATAATCGTCCAGTAGCCTGGACGTTATGAATGTTACAACAAACTACTGTAAAAATATGGATCAACACCAGAAGCAAAAAAACTTTAAAAATTCAATACCATAAGACCTACATTAGCAGTTGGCGCCATAGTGGGAAACCTTGATAAAGTTATAACAATGCTTGATACCAAAACACAAAACCTTCTCCTACAAGATCCATCAGACTGCACAGTCCATGCACACTCATGAATATACACATAATGCTACTCCCGGCAGGTAAATTATAAACAGCTTTTCATAAACACTAGAGTTATATTAAAAAAAGACATCCAACTCTAGTCAGTATAAAGAACACTTCTCCAGGGGTACCACACTATTCTAAAGTACAATGAAGCCGAACTGGGATTCTGAGCTCTAATATCACTTTTGCATTTGTGAAACTACTTTAAAATGAGTGAGAATATAACTGTTGAGTGTCAATGCTACTCTAGTGACGTAACCAAAGCGTTAATAACTTTGACACAGATAGTCTAGGTTTTTATAGCTATGGATCCATAAAATAATTCACATTTATGATACTAAAATTTGCATGAAATTACTGGAGTCAGCAACAGCATGTTAGCGGAATAATAGTCTTAGCTGGTACTACAGAACTTTATTCAGTACATTTAGTTATTGGAGTAAAAAGAATAACTTGGTATGTATTATATGGCAATTTATATCATTCACGGTTTGAGAATATCCCAAAGATCTTTACAACTATTCTGTAAAATCATTTTTGTAAATTAAGTAAATGTTGGGGCCAGAAGATGTGCAAGTAGGTAGATTAACGATGTTAAATTACCTATTGTGTTCAGGGATGTGTAGGTTAGGTGCATGAGCCATGAGAAATGCAGGATTACAGGGATAGAGTAGAGGATGGGTCTTGTTGGGATGCTTTTTGGAGGGTTGGCGTAGACTTGTTTGGCCAAATGGCCTGTTCCCACACTGTGGGGATTCTATAAGATTCTATTCTATAAATTTGCCCATAATTTCTCATTTAATTTCTAATGGCATTTTTAAGATGGAGGACAACAATTTCCTGGCAGCATTTTGAAAGTCATTACACTTAAAGATACAGGAAATTCTACAGCGTCTTTCCTACTTACATTAAATTAAAACTAAAATCTTCCCAATTATAATGTCTATCCATCCCCAAAAGTATAAAAAAGAATGTTTAGCTGTGATTTGTTGAACGTCCTGCATGTAACAATATCAGAATGGAATGAAGCAGCTGCATTTATATAGTGCCTTTCACGACCTCAGGACTACCTGAAATAGTCAACCTGCAGGATGGAGATCTTTTGACATGTAATGTAGGAAAGGTGGCAGCCAGATTGTGAGCAGCAATGTCCCACAAATGTTATCTTTGTAAATAAAATAGAAGCCTCAGTTTAATGTCTCATCTGAAACATTGCAACTCTGACAGTGAGGCACTCCTTTCGGATCACATTGGAGCATTAGCCTAGATTATCTCCTGAAATCTCTGTGTGGGTCTTGAATGAACAACCATTTGACTCGGAGATCAGAGTACTACCGACTGAGCCATAGCTGACACCTTGATAGACAAGATTGTTATATTGTAAACTAGCTAGCCATTTTTAAACAAATACATTTTTTTTAAAGAGAGATAGTATTTTCTAATATCAGAGTTGTGAATTAATTTATAGGTGTCAAATGTACGCACCCTCATTAGGTCTGGACAGATTAAAGTCAAAAATAATAACAGAAAGATTCACAATTACAGAAGTTGGGTTGTTCCCCTCAGCAAAGAGAAAGATGAGAAGAGACATGATAGTGTTCAAAATCTTGAAAGGAATTCACCATCCAGCCTGTCATGTCTGCTCCACCATTCAGAGAGATCATGGCTGACCTGTGGCCTAATTATATATATCTGCCTTTGGCCCATATCCCTTAATATTTTTGTTTAACAAAAATGTATCTATCTCATATTTAAAACTAACAACTGATCCTGCATCACTGCTGTTTGTAGAACAGGTCCAAACGTCTACCACTATTTGTTTGTAGAACTTCTTCCTAATATTTCCACTGAATGGCCTGCCTTATTTCTCAGGCTATACCCTTGGTTCTAGAAACTGCAATCAGTGGAAATAGTTTCTCTATCTACTACTTTCCTATTAATGTCTTGTAAACTGTGATCAGATAAGCCCTTAGCCTTCTAAATTCTAGGGCTAATTTGTATGATTTCTTCCCAAAACTTAATGCCTGATGTTCTTGTAAACTTCACTATACTCCCTCCAAGGCCAACATATCCTGGGCGCCACACCTTAGGAAGATCAGCTTTCAGTACTCCAAATGGGGTCTAACTTGGGCCAGAGAACATCAAATTAAATTGACAGCAAAAGACCAGAGGCAACAAAAGAAGAAAAAAATCTTTTTCACGCTGTTAAGTGGCAAGAATTTGGAATGCACTGCCTGAGACTAAGGGGACGCAGATTCAATTTTGAATTTCAAACAATCAAATAATTATCAGAACTGAAAAGATCTGTGGGCTTGCAAAAGAACAGGTCAGTGGAACAAGTCAAGTTACTCTTGCAGAGAGCAGGCATGGTATGGCAGGCTGGATGACATCCTTTGGTGCTGTGACCATTCCAGGATTTTATGGTGGCTGGCATCTACATTGCCTTTAGCTTCTTTGCACCATAAATGACAGAGACAGTAATGAATAATAATTTTATCATGAAATTTGAAATAATGTGTTCTTTACACACAAAATATGCATTTTTTCACCTAGTATATCTTCAGGAAATATGAAACTGCTACAGACAAGCAGAGGTGAAGTTTGAAGTTAATTCTAACCCAGTAGATCAGAGGCAGAGGTTTTCTTAAACCTGCAGCTAGACAAAGAGGAGACTAAGGTAAGACAAAACTCATTTAGTTGTACATAGAGTAGTGGCCGAGATTGTGAAAATCGTGGGGAATAATAGGTGGGATCACAGTGACCTGATTTTGAATTGCAGGTCTTGGTTAAAGGAACTGTTTGTACTAATATTATGAAATACATTATAGTGCTTTTGACTAAATGCAACATTTAATGGGAACAAAATACAACAGAAAAGATAAAGCAGTTAAAAGTGAAACAAATGTAGAAATCTAAAGCAGAAAATGCTGGAAATGTACAAGAGATCTGTTCTTCCCATTGATGTTAACCAAAAAGTTTGCGTTTTGAATGTTGGCCTTCCTTCAGAATTGAATACAACAGGCAGACTGGAATGTTAGTGCAAGGAGAAAAGAAGGCATGGGAAAATAAATATATACAGATATTTTCCATCTGAACATTTTTCAGATGATATTAATGTAAAAAAAATGAACAGATAAACCAAGAGGAATCATAAACAAAATGTTGTAAGGGACCATCTCAGTCAGATAATGGATAGAAACATTATGACGTTAAGTAAATACGTGATGTGTAAATGGTTGAACGTCCTGTGATGAATTAAGATGTACTGCAGTAACATTACAAAAATTTCCGCACACTAGGCTTTGCCTCAAGGTGAAATATATCACATGTGGAGCCTCAGGACCGTCTACAACAATGACAGTTACATTTCCAAAATGACTATTGACAACATCATTGACTGAGGATCAAGCTTTCTTTCTCACCCAAAGCAAGTCAAATGACAGAAATTGATCAATAGGCCTTGAGCTAAAAAATACAACTTGTTCCAATGACACAAGACCTCACTGAACTTTGTATACTTAACATTTACATCCAGAGATGAAGTTGTGAGGAAAATGATTTCAAATTCAATGGTCAAAATGAAAAACAACTTATACTTATCAATGTGTTCTTTTAAACAATAGCTTGCTCATGAAATGGCAGTAAACTGATCTGGCAGCATTTTTTACTCTCATCCAGTTGAACCTGAGAACAACAGGCAGTAACCACATAATATGGGATTGTGGTTGCATGTAAAGTAGACTGAGCAGGGCAACAATGAGGGAACTAGGCAGGTTATGATAAATTAAAAACTGTAGCTTTAGCATTGAGCTACTATTACCACATATGTTGAAATCAGCTTCACATTCTGCCATGGGCCTGGTTGAACTAGTTTAATAACAAACACCAAACTACCATATCAACACACAATTAAAGCAGTAAGCAAGGCTCCTCCAGTACTCAGTTACAGCAGCACCAAAGCAACAAATTCCACTTTGAAGTACATGGCACAAAATTCAAAATTCATGCTATACTTGCGGATTAATTACTTGAAGGGAGTTGTATTCTACTTGTCAATGCACTACATAATCCATTAAGGTATTTTTAAAATGACAGTCATACCCAATAGAGACTTGAGTTTCTATTGCCTTTTTGAAACCTCAGTAATCTACTTTCTATACACATTTAATATACCACATAAGTAACATACTGTGTCAGTTAAAACCCCTCCATTCCACATTCATCTTGAAGACAAACAGAATCACACACAATCTGATGTCAGAATCAGTATCAAACACAACACTGAATGATTGTTTCCTTATTTTCAACATTGGATTTTAAGACTATATCTCTTCATACTGGTTTCTGTGTACCAGGCTTTACTGTTTAGTTTATAATCAAAATACTTGTCCTTCAAAGGATACAGTGTCCCTAGAGGCTGCTGATGAAATCAATTCATACCATTCTTACACTGACTCGTCAAAACTGGTCCATCATCTACAAGGCACAAGTCAGGCATATGATGGAATGCTCTCCACTTTCTAGATGAATGCAACTCCAACAATGCTCAAGAAGCTTAACATCATCCAGGGCAAAGCAGCCCACTTGACTGGCACCACATTCACAAACATTCACTCCTTCCACCACAATGCAGAGTGGCAGTGGTGTGTGTCATTTACAAGATGCACTGCAGTAACTCACTAATTGCTCCTAAAGGCAGCATCTTCCAAATCCACAACCTCTATGACTTAAAAGGACAAGAAAAGCAGATACTTGGGAATGCTACTTGTAAATTCCCCACCAAGCCGCACACCATCCAAACTTGGAAACATATTGCTGTTCCTTCATTGTTACTAGGTTAAATCTTGGGACCCCCTTCCTAAAAGTGCTGGTGTTCCTCCAACGCACCGACTGAAGTGGTCCAGAAGTAGGCTCAGCTTTGCAATTGCAGCACGGATAGCAAATGTATACCTGAGCTGCAACACTCATCTCATGAATGAATAAGAACAAAAAAGTATCAGTGCATAAGACAAACATTATGTGTGCAAAGTGTCTTCAGTTTTGATCATTGTCTTTACAATGTTGGCGGAGTTTCTGTACATATCCAGCAGTTATAAATGAGGTGTTTAGACCCGAAACCTTAACTCCGTTTTTCTCTCTTTACGGGTGCTACTTGCCAGACGTGTTGCTGTGATCTCAAAGCCTTTTCTGCTTGAGGAGATCGAGAGAATGAGGAGCAAAGGAAGACTGAAGCTTTGAAAACAAAAGCAAAAATCACCTTCAAGAGCACTAAACACTGCCAAGAAATGTAACTCCAAACAAATCCCAGTCTGTGGGTCTCACCACCCGGAAACGAGCAGCTGAATATATGCACCTGGGTCATTAGTTGTCTTGTCTTGTGCGAGGGCGAGGCGGGGTGGGGATAGGTGTTTGGACCAGGGTCTGGATACACTGACAGCACCAGGTTTGCACAGACAGACCCCCTGCCCTAGGACAGGCCAGGGCCCAGATCCTCAGGCTGCCTCCCTACGGTCACCGAGAGTGCCCCTACCTTCTCCAAGGACATTTCCATCTCGATATTCACTTCGTTTTAGTGTCTCCTTTATAAAGAGATGATCGGGTAACCTAGGGCACTGTCTCGGCCTCTCACACTCGATGTCCTGTTGTCACCCCCGGTGCCAGACTCCCACTTCCGCCATCAACCCCCGTCTCCACGCTGGCAGCTGCGCGCGCAGCCGGCCGTCCCTGTCCGTCAATCACCCAATGGCCCCCCCACCCCTCCGGGTCAGTCAAACGTCACCAACGCCCCGCAGCCAGGCTGTCAATCACCACCAGGCCCCACCCGTCCCTCTGTCAAACCGCAACCCAGGTTCCGGTCCGTCAATCACCCCAAGCCCCGCCCCTGGCGGTCAACGGCTCCGTCACGGCAAAGCGCCCAATCAATCGACACCCCGCCCACATCCATTGACGCTGCCCGCGCACTCAGACCGCTCTCCTTCCTTCAGAGCCCGCCCACTTACCGGACCCCGCCCATCCATCCGGTTCCACCCATTCAGTCAGTTCCCGCCCATTCACGTTCATTTAGTGAGACCCCGCCTATTCACTCAGTCCCCGCCCATTAAGTCAACTTGCGCGTGGCCACGCCACTTCCAGACCCCGCCCCTCATGCCGAACCTCTTCCAGCAGGCCCCGCCCCCTTTCTTTCACGAATGGTATAATGAGGCAGATGCTAGGAATTAATTGTAAAAGCGGGAAATACTGTAAATTTGTGTTTAATGCCTCACTGTGAGTTGGGTTCTTTGTAGATTGGTCAAGGAGAAAGCCATTAACACTTCAATGTAATGCTTTAAATTGTACATTAAGATTAAATACTGCTACATATGGTAATTATATACTAGGCTCTGATCTTATAGTTATAATAGATAAGGCTTAATTTACATTTGTGTGTTTGTGTCCACATCAGTAGTCTTCCAGAACTCTACCCTCTCTGTACTATTTATACTCAGTGATGGGCAGCATTGAGATATATTTGCAAGGTTGCTCCAAGGTTCTGATCTCCTTGCATTACACACCTCACTATGATTTACTCCCCATGTCATAAACATTGATGAACAGTTATATACATTCTCACATTATTACTTTGTTTTACAATATTTACTATACATTTAATCTTTATCTTTCCCACCCCTCCCTAAGTCTGTGTTGATAAATGGGTAAAGAATGTCTATAACAAAGTATAGGAACACTGAGGTAAAGTTGGTGACTTTGCTGTTTCTCTGCTGACTGCCATTATATTGGAGGTTCAATTGTTCTTGCTGAGCATCCATCACTGGTAAGCCTCCCAGGTAGTCTGTTGGTTAAGATTTGGCACTCTCACTGCTGTAGCTCTAGTTTGACCCCTGGTAAGGAAATGATAATTTAATGTTCTGGGGCTGACAGCCAAAGTGAGACAAATTTCTTTTCAATTACTAGGGGACGTATGGGGTTAAAGTAAAAGGGGGTAAGTTTAAAGGAGATGCGAGAGGCAGGTTTTTTTACATAGAGGCTGGTAAGTGACTGGAGTGTACTGCCAGAGCAGGTAGTGGAGACAGATACAATAGCAACATTTAAGAGGAAACTTGACAGATACATGAATAGGCAGGGGAGATATGCGGACCGCATAGCTGCAAAAGGTTTTTAGTTTAGAAAGTCAGCATGTGTTGGCACAGTCTTGGTGGGCAGAAGGGCCTGTTCCATGCTGTACTGTACTTGGTTCTTTGAAGAAGCTTGCACTGATGTAACTGCAAATGTATATCAGAATTACAAAGTGATTATACACTTTCTTCTGCAGTATTACCTTTGGATATTGTTCTTAGTTCCCTTAGGAAGACATGAAGTAGTCCATCATTGCATTGTTGTTCTTAATCTGAAGCTTGTTCCCTTGGAGTATTAACATGTTCTTCAAGATTCAGTTCTAAAGCATGAATGCACAAGTTGCATTGGGAACAATTTGAGACAACAAGGTGCAGAGCTGGATGAACACAGCAGGCCAAGCAGCATCATAGGAACAATTTGATTTGGCTTCCAATGCTGAGCTGTTACAAATTTTAAGAATTGTGCTTTCCACATCTTTCAGTTTGCTGATCTATCAAAAGGATCTGCAAGCTTTACTTTTTCTGATTGATAGATTGACATAGGTGAATTTTGTTGCATTGTTTGATTGTTATTGATATTTGAAGTTATTGATTGTCATCTTGATTTGCATCATGATCTTCAGTAATTATCCCTTTTTCTACTATGGATACATTGTTTGTTTAAGTATGGGGTTTTGGAACCACACATCTGACAAAATACTATGGCAGTAGAATGGTCAGGATTTTGAACTGAAGTTTGCAGATGTGGTTTGTTTTTTCAGATGATAGGTCAATCTCTGGTAGATTGCTGTATTGTGCTTTGAGTAGTCAACATTTTCTGTAGAATTTTCTGCATGGAATGGTACATTTTCTGTATGATGCTTCTTGAACAATTTTCTAGACTGTAGTATTTGGGCTACTCATTCTAGATTTCAATCATCTTTTGATTTAAGAAGTTTACTGACTAATTTATCAAAGAGACCAACAATGATTCAGTTGCAAATTAGTTCTTATTTTAAGTATCCATAGTTGTATGATTCACATAGTATGTACAGGTCATTAATTAAGTTATTTGCAGGGAGTTAGTATTTGCTATTGAAGCATGATCTCGGCAGTGTCTCAATTGTTTTTGCAGTGAAACATTGGTCAAAAGCTGTTATGAAGTTGTTAAGCATAATTTGTTATGCAACACAGGATCCCATATTCTTTCCACATCATAGAGAAGGATGCTAACTTGTTCTGCATTTGATTTATTACATTTATTTAATGTTAATTATTTATTTATTATATTTCAAGAAAAGCAAGGCTCTCAATATAACTCCCTGCGCATGAGTGCACGCCAGGAGCAGCACCAGGCATACCTGGAATTACCTGGCAAATCTAGCAAACAGGATCACTTGCAGGCCAAACAGCATAAGCAGAGGTGATTGAATAGCTAAGTGATCCCTCAACCAATGGATCAGATCTGAACTCTGCATTCCTGCCACATCCAGTTGTGAATGGTGTTGGACAAATAAACTCACTGGACGAGGAGGCTCCACAAATATCTCCACCCTCAATAATGGAACAGCCCAGCACATCAGTGCAAAAGATAAGTCTGAAGCATTCGCATTCACAGCAATCTTCAATCAGATGTGCCAAGTGGATGATTCCACCTCTGCCTCCTCCAGTGGTTCCCAGCATCACAGATACCAGTCTTCAGCCAATGCATTTCACTCCAAGTGATATCAGGAAACGTTGGAGACACTGGATACTGCAATGGCTATGGGCCCTGACAACATTCCAGCAATAGTACTGAAGACTTTGCTCCAGAACATGCTGCTCCCCAAGCCAAGCTGTTTCAGTACACTTACAGCACTGGAATCTACCCAACAATATGGAAAATTCTCGGGTCTGTGCTGTAAACAAAAAGCCGGACAAATCCAACCCACTCAATAACTACCCAATCAGTCTACTCTTGATCGTCAGTAAAATGATGGAAAGTGCCATCAACAGAGCTATCAAGCAGCACCTGCTCAGCAATAAGCTGCTCAGTGATGCCCAGTTTGGGTTCCGCCAGGGTTACTCAGCTCCTGATCTCATTACAGTCTTGGTTCAAACATGGACAAAAGGGCTGAATTCCAGAGATGAGGTGAGAGGGACAGCCTTTGATATCAAGGCTGCATTCAACCGACTGTGCTTTCAAGGAGCCCTAGCAAAACTGGAATCAATGGGAACCAGAGAATAAACTCTCCACAGGTTGGAGTCATACCTGGCACATGGTTATGGTTGTTGGAGGTCTCCCAAGTTAACCTGGCCAAATTTCAGGCCCTAATCACTGAAAATCAGGTTCTCTGGGTGGGGGATGTTGTTTGCATGGCTGACACCAGACCAAGATACCTGCTGTACTTGGATCTTGATCACTGCAGGAGGGTGTCAAGGGGAACAGTGAAAACACATTTAGGGATCTCCTCAGAGCCTCCCTGAAGAGGTCATACATCCTCTACACCCCTCCCCCAACACCCCACCTACCCCTGGGAGTCCCTGGCTTCTGACCATCCAGAATGGAGAAGGATCATTCTGGAAGGTACTGAACACACTGCCATATCACATTAGGAACACACTGAGGGAATTTCGAGCCGTTAGAGGGAGTGTTCAACCCTTCATATCACTCACCTCCCCAAAACGTCAAGAATCCCCTCCTCTACATGGGCCAGACCACACACTGAACTGATCGTTATCTCCGAATATAGGAAACTGAGTGAAAGCAAGCCACCCTCAATCCTGAGGGACTGCCTGAGGAGGGCAATTTTACAGCAGAATCGGAGACAGAGAAGAAAATCGAAGAATTTACATCCTATTTATTTATTTCCACTTTTATTTATTTCAGTTCCGATCCCTTTTGTCTGTTCTCCTCTTCTCAGTTCATTTTAACTGTCTCGCTTTGGATCTGTTTTAATTGCTCTGATTATTTATCTGCTTATTACTTGACACCTCCTTACCCTCTCTGCGCTGATCTTTTATTACAACCAACCAAATTCTCAGATTCACCCAATTCCGTCTCTGTCACTGGCTGACAACTGCATCTGTTTGAAAGGATTTGAGTTTGGTCAGTGTGAATACTTATTAACCGACTTGCTTTGTCAGTAACCTGGGCTAAAATGAAGCAGTTACTTTAGTTGCACAAAGGAATGATGGAGTTTAGAGTTTCAGAGTGATCTCACAGTGATGTGAACAATGGACTGGGTTCTGACCAAAAGTCAGACACTGAGTCAGTTTTCTCCCTTCTTGGCAAGGTGCTGTCTGAACGTTGTCCAGTTTTGCTTTATTTCTGCAGTGGGCAGGAATGTAGACACCCATTTGCCGCTTAGCCAGTCCACTGTCCCTCTGTGGATCAGTGAACAATGTTGAAATTTCTTCTAGCACAAGTCAGGAGATTCCCCTGGGTCACCAATGTTGTGTGGTACAGCTGCATCTTCACAGCGGGAGACCTGGCCCAGCAGAAGCTGCTGAAGAAGGAAAAGGTTGACTTGAAACAGACTCGGAACGTCGCCCTCCTGGCCTTCAGTTTCCATGGCAACCTCTTCTATATGTGGCTGAAGCTGATGGAGCACATGTTCCCTGGAACGGCACCAAGCAACGTCCTGCGGAAAGTGGTGTGTGACCAACTGGTAGTAACTCCCACTGGCATCAGCGGCTTTTACATTGGTGAGTGGGTACCATTGGGTTGGGCACCAGGGTAGGTGGCACACAGCCCTGGAGTGCAGCACCCTGAGTGTGGACTACAGCCTGAAAGTGGGTCAGATAGACCTCCGGCAACTGGGAACAGGTCATTTTAATCTGGCACTGAAGCTAAAAGTGAGACTTAGGGAGGTATGTGTGTTTGATAACATATTGGTAATGAGTTGTATTATCATCAATGGAGGTTCTATTGCTCAGTTGGCTGGACAGCTGCTTTGCAATGTAGAGCGACGCCAGTGATGAGTTCAATTCCCACATTGGCTGAGGTTACCTTAAAGGACTCTCCTTCTTAGGGTGGCACGTTGGCACAGTGGTTAGCACTGCTGCCTCGCAGCGCCAGGGACCCAGGTTTGATTCCAGCCTCAGGTGACTGTGTAGAATTTGTACATTCTCACCATGTTTGTGTGGGTTTCCTCCAGGTGCTCCAGTTTCCTCCCACAGTCTAAAGATGTACAGGTTGGGTAGATCAGCAATGCTAAATTCTCCCATAGTGTCCAGGGATATGTAGGCGAGGTGGATTAGCAGTGGGTTAGAACCATAGGGTAGGGGGGTGATTCTGGGTGGGAAGCTGTTTGCAGGGTTGGTGTGGACTTGACAGGCCAAATGGCCTGTTCCCACCCTGTAGGGTTTCAATTATTCTCAACCTTTCCCCTCACCTGAGGCATGGTGACCCTCAGGTTAAATCACTACGAGTTAACAGTTCAGGTCCATTGACCCTTCTTCAGATGCTGTCGAACCTGCTGAGATTTTCCAGCAATTTCTGTTTTCGTTTCTGATTTCCAGCATCCGCAGTTCTTCCAGGATTTTTTTGACAAGTTCACACTCTCTTCAATGAGACAGTGGCCCTATGGTTCAGTGGACCTTTTAGTGATCCTGTTGGCGGGCTCCATCGGGGCATTGGGTGATTATGTTTATGGGAACGATGTGCAGGGGCTTCAGAGAAAAGGTCTTAAATCAGCATTAAAATGCCCAGAGGTCCAGTGCAGGCATGATGGACTGAATGGTCTCCTTCTGCACTGTAACAATTCTGAGATGTTGTGGTGATTATCTCACTATCATTACAAAGGGTCCACTGACTCCAACTCAGATAGCACCTACTTGCCTCTGTCATTTTTCTCCACACTGCACATGCTCATACGTGTGTAAACTGAAATAAAAATCGGCGTTAGCCTTTTTTCTCCCCTTGCCAACAATGTACTTTTTCCCATTGCATTTACATTTTTAGGTGTTTGTTAGGTTTTTTTTAACACTTTATTTCAATTTACTTAAGAGATTTTGCTGCTGCAAATACAGGCTTGTAAGTATCATCATAATTAACTGGAATCAGCATTTGTGTTGAGATTGTAAATAATTGATCATGGAAACTTTCCCATTGCAATAGTTATCTGTTCCAATATTTTTTAGCCTTCTGACAGTGACATGTCTCAGGCACAACTGAAACATGGGTTAGTGAAAGTCAGGCCTTTTCAGAGCATCACAAGTCTTCCCATGTCATTGATTTTCCCATTTTCCCAGTCTGCTGCAGTGCTCCAGTGAAGCTCAGTGCAAGCTGGAAGAACAACACCTACAATACAATACAAGACAACAAGGTGCAGGGCTGGATGAACACAGCAGGCCAAGCAGCATCATAGGAGCAGAGAGGCTGACGTTTCGGGCCTAGACCCTTCATCAGAAAAGGGGGAGGGGAAGGGGGTTTTGAAATAAATAGGGAGAGAGTGGGAGGCGGATAGAAGAGGGATAGAGGAGAGGATAGGTGGAGAGGAAACAAACAGGTCGAAGAGGCGGGGATGGAGCCAGGAAAGGTGAGTGCAGGTAGGGAGTTAGGAAGGGGATAGGTCAGTCCAGGGAGGACGGACA
>NC_063352.1:3946122-3960601 GCF_021869965.1 Rhincodon typus | reverse complement strand
GGCCTAGACCCTTCATCCTTTTCTGATGAAGGGTCTAGGCCCGAAACGTCAGCCTCTCTGCTCCTGTGATGCTGCTTGGCCTGCTGTGTTCATCCAGCCCTGCATCTTGTTGTCTCAGATTCTCCAGCATCTGCAGTTCCTACTATCTCATGCTCATTGGGAGTCCTTTTGCAGATCTGCTCAGCATTTCCGGTGATTTTCAGTTTTATTTTAGACTTTCAGCATCTGCTATATTTTTCTGTTACACTTCTTAACTAAAATCAAAGTGCAAGACCCAAGTGCAGTTTTTGACTCAATTCAGATATTAAATACACACACAACAAGCCAGGAAATTAAACACACTTAATATCCTTCAATTTTCATCCAGCTTTTCAGGTCGATAAATAATGACTATGTTTGGATGAAGATGGAATAAAACCAAGATAAACAAATTTTTACAAGAAGATTTTTTTTTATTCCAGTGGAATATATTATTATGGAGGAAGTTGCATTCTACAAATATAAAATTAGTTTCTCTGATCCAGTGAGAATGACCAGTAATCATTTTGGAGTTAGTCCACTGTTAAGAAACCCAGTTATGTCTGACTCAATAAGGCATAACTTGTCCGTGCTGTTTTACACTGAAATGAACAGTACAAGTTCAAGTTTGCATCCTTTCTGTGAATCTGATAGCTTCACTGTGTTACCAACACAGAATATAAGCCATCGTAATGCAGTATGATAACACCATCAAATACTGCAAGATTATTGTGGTTGGTTGGCTCGCTGAGTTGGTTCGTTGTTCCCCAGCAGGGTAATGAAACATCTGCGGAACAACGAACCAGCTCGGTGAGCCAACCAACCTCAACATCCACAACCCGAGCTACAAATCTACTCTAAAACATTACTGCAAGATTAGTTTTGTCTTATTTAATGTTTTAAATCCATATTCATTAGTCCCTGCATTAAGATTGAATGAGATGCCATCTCTGCGATTATTTTCCACTGCCTCACTCTGTTTTAAAGTGAGGAATAATTTAATAAATGCTGCAGTTAATTTTTTTACAAATGTTCACTATAGGGAGGGAAACCCATCTGCTGGCCACACAATCAACATCCTGGGGTTACCATTGATCACAAACTGAATTGGATCAGCCACATAAATATAGTGGCTACGACAGCTGGTCAGAGGCTGGGAATTCTGTGATGAGTAACTCACCACTTGATTCTCCAAAGCCTGTCCACCATCTACAAGGCATAAGTCAGGAGTGTGATGGAATAATCCCCACTTACCTGGATGGATGTAGCTCTAACAACTCTCGTGAAGCTTGATATCATCCAGGACAAAGCAGTCTGCTTGAATGGCATCGCATCCACTACCTACAATGTTCACTCCCTCCACAATTGACGCTCAGTAGCAGCAGTGTGTACCATCTCAAGACGCACTGCAGCAACTCACCAAAATTCCTTTGATACCACCTTTCAAAGCCTTACCATCTAGAGTGACAGATGAATGGGAACATCACCACCTCCAAGTTCCCCTCCAAGCCACTCACCATCCTGACTTGGAAATATAATGCATTCCTCGGGTAAAAACATTGAAACTCCCTCCCTAACAGCACACTGGATGTGGTTATGGACCAGACTAGACCACCTCAGAACATTTTAAGAAGGTAGCCTAGACCCCAACTTTCTCTTACTTTGAAGGCAAATGTAAAGTGCCACCTATGCAACTGGTTAAGCTACTCAACATTATGCAAGACAATTTATTTAAACACTATAGTTAAAATATAACAGAAGAAAGAGGAGTTATTCTAAACTCCATTGGAAAACTTAACAGAATAATAGATACAGTAGCAATTACTAATTAACTGTTCCAATATAGTCACATCCTTTAAAAACACCCTTTGGCAAAAAGGTAAAATCAGAAATCCAATTTTCTCACATGCAACCCAGCAGCAGAGAGAAGCCTAAACTTCGAGCTGTAACCGAGAGGGGGAAAAGATAGTTTATAGATCTTCCAATCTCCAGCAACTTCTGCCCTTTGAGACTCCAACAGCAACTGGTTAAAGTTAGACCTAAAAACTAAACAAAAACCCCTAGAAATCCTGGTCTGTGAGAGCTGGCCACACCCATCCAGGCTGCTTCTATTGTTCCAATTTTAAGAGAAAGCCTAAGGCCGCATTACCACTGACTGATTGTCTTCTCGCATTCAAGCTCTCTCTTAAAAAAAATTGAAATAACCCCTTAAAGCCACTGCATCATCACAATGTCCCTATACCACATGGACTGGAATAGTTCAGAAAAATGTCTCACCGTCTTCTTAAGAGTAATTAAAAATGGACGGTAAATAATTGCCAACATCATGCTATGAATTAACAAATCCAAGTCTACTATTGAGATCATTTTATTTAGACTTCATTAATCTATAATTCAACCTGTGTTTTATTTCTAGGTTGCTGTCATATATTGGCCTACAGTACAGGTATATTTCTTTATTGCAACCAAGAGCTTAATATTCAATTTGCACTTTCTTGCCAATGCTCATAGTTGAAATGCATTTCTGTCTTGTTCCAGATAGTCAATTATGGCTTGATACCTGTAGTCTTCAGGATGGCATTTTTTGGATGTTGGGGTTTTGTTTGGGTCATCTTCATGTCCCATTTAAGGCAACATCGTCATGGTTCCGCAAATCTCATTAGGAATCACAAAGCAAAATGAAGAACTCACAGTCTGTGAATAGATAATGTTGTTTTAGAACATATTTTCTTGAAATAAATTGATGTATATTCTGCCTCACTACCAATTTTTAATGCTGATTTGTTTGACTATGAGCAGGGCAAGAGTGAAGGTGTTATCATATATTTGAGTGTAAGTTACAACATTCACAAGCTCCAGCAACTGCTTAACAGGAATTAAGGGGTTAACACAGAAGGACTAAAGCTATAGCTGACCAATTATTCAAGTGCAGAACTAATCAGCTAGACAAGAACACCAGATATAAGGCCTCAAGGGCAGGAGTTGATGATATAGCCCATTGAACATGGACCGCTATTTCCTAAGATGGTATCTGATCTTGTCAACACCATTTTCCTGCTCACGTCCCATGTCCTTTGATTCCCAATGCAATCTTTAAAAAGTCTTTCATGGGATGAAAACCATTCACTGTGTCTGTATATTATCATCACCTTATCCTGAGATGGCAGCTGCCTGTTTTAAATTCCTGCATTGGGTTAGTTGGAATGAGTTAGTTGGCATCCTTCCACCTACACAAGATGATATACATGCTGTAAACAATGCATGTAGGTGGGGTACCTTCACTCGATGGATCTTTGCTATTGGCCATGAAGGAAGTTCCTTGAGAGCACTGCCACACATGGAGCTGCCACATGATGATATGGGGTGTTGGTTTTGGCCCTGGTGCTGGGTGCCAACCTGCTGTAGACATTGGTGGCAGGTACATATCAGTCCATAGGGTGTCACTGTTTATCTCTTTCACCAGCAAAGGCGCAGACATCTATAAGACCATAAAACATAACAGCAGGAGTAGGCCATTCTGCCCATTGAGTCTACTTCGCTATTCAATGAGATCATGACTGATCTGATAATCCTCAACTGCACTTTCCTGCCTTCTTCCCATAAGCCTTGATTTCCTCACTGATTAAAAATTCTGTCTAACTCCGCTTTAGGGTGGCACGGTGGCTCAGTGGTTAGCACTGCTGCCTCACAGCGCCAGGGACCCAGGTTTGATTACACCCTCGGGTGACTGTCTGTGTGGAGTTTGCACATTCTCCCCATATCTGTGTGGGTCCCCACTGGGTGCTCTAGTTTCCTCCCACAGTCCAAAGATGGGCAAGTTAAGTGGATTAGCCATGCTAAATTGCCCGTATTGTCCAGAGATATGCCTTCTAGATGGATTAGCCATGGGACATGCAAGGTTACAGGCATAGGGTGAGTGGGGGGGGTCACTCTTGGGTGGGATGCTCTTCAGAGGTTAGTGTGGACTTGATAGGCTGAATGGCCTGGTTCCACACTGTAGGGATGCTATGATAATATAAATGTAATTTATGACCCAGCCTCAACAGCTGTCAGTGGTAAAGAATTTCAGAGATTAATTATCCTCTGAGAGAAGAAAGTCTTCGTCATCTCTATCTTAAATATACAACCTCTTATTCTGAGATTATGTTCGCTGGTCCTAAACTTTCCACAAGGGGAAGGAACCTCAATCCTGTCAAGTCCTCGAGGAATCTTATATGTTTCATAAGGTCTCCTCTCATTCTTCTAAAGAACAATGAGTACAGGTCTAACCTACTCAACCTTTCCTCACAAGACAGTCCCTTCAAACCTGGGATCAACCTAGTGAACCTCCTCTAGACTGCCAATGTCACTAGATCTTGCTTTAGATAAGGTCCCAAAATTGTTCTCGGTATTCCAGCTGTGGTCTGGACTAGTGACCCCCTGGAGTTACCTCACCACACTGAATGGTCAAGGAACGCACTAGTTTTATTGATCAGAAGTCAGATTTTACCCAGTCTGCATAATCTGAGAGAAGATTCATGGGCCCAAACATTCTACCTAGAAGTGAAGCAGTGAATGCAAAGGTCCTGCTGGAGATGTGAACAAATGGTGCAAAGTGTTCATAGAGTTCATCAGTGATTCCAATTGTGCCATAGAGTCATCGCAGCACAGAAGATGGCCATTCAGCCCATTGAGACCAGATAGCAGCGATGCTACACCTTCTGGCTATAGGCCTCCTAAATATTAGGAGTAAATTTCTACAAATTCAATAAGGTATCATATCGACCTGTTTTCAGGTAGTGAGGGAGGGACTATTCCAGAAAGATGAAAGCCTAATCCATTTCTGTCAACATACAAATGAACATTGTTACAATCAACTTTGGAAAGTGCACTGATTCTCAAGCCCCACTACTCCTGTCAATTAGTTTGACTAATCGAATTGCGTTTGGAACGCAACGTCTTACACTTACCTTTAAAAGAAGAAAAAGTTAGGGTCTAAACTGTCTTCTTAATATATTTTGAGGGGGTTTGGTCTGGTGCATAACAAATTGGGGGCTCTTGTCAGGATCAAAATCTGTAATTCTAGGTTGAGTTTAGGATTATTGGATTCAGAGGCAGTGAGCAGTGAGTGTTGGTGTTCCCTTTTTGGTCCTGAATTCAGTTGGTTTAAATAGGCTGTGCCTTGTGTAGTAATGGCACTTTCAGTCACTAAGAGTTTCCTGGGGGTGGAAGAAGTCACTTCAGGAGTTTTATAAAAAGTGAGCAAGGCAAAGCTTTTGGAATTGGCAGACAAGCTGCCATTGGTGTTGCCTTTGTCTGTGTGAAAAGGAAAAATAATTGTGCCAATAACGCAGCATTTACAATTGTCAGGAATGCAATTGGAGTCATTGGAAATGGTGAAAATTCAATTGCAAATGAAGCAGCTTGAAAATGAAAAGGAAATGAAAACAGTTTGAATTATGATTGAAAGCAGGAGAAAAGCAGAAGGAGAGACTAGCTCTAGCAGAGAAAAAAGGAAAGGAAAGAATAGCTCTGGCAGGACAAAAAGGAAAGGAAGGCCCAAGCAGAAGAAGGGGAGAAATAGAGTTTTTGAACTTAAGAGGTTGGAATTGAAAACTCAGAGTCAACTTAAATGATGGAGGTAGAGGTCAAAGGTAGGGGTGTTGGGGAGGACAGTGACGGAGAGCAATCCCATTGCAGCCAAAAGCCTGGCGGGGATCTGATTAAATATGTCCAAGTATTGCCTAAGTTCGACAAGAAAGATGTAGAAGCCTTTTTCATTTCACTTGATAAAGTGGCTAAGCAAATGAAGTGGCCGGTGACTATTTGGGTATTGTTGGTAAGTAGAGATGGTGAAGTATTTGCGTCACTATCAGTGGAGATATCTGGGGAGAATGAGGAGATGAATAAAGCCATCTTAAGTGATGCATAAATCATCTTAAGTAAGCCTACAGACAATATTTTAAGGAATCTAAGGTGGGGAGATGGTCAAACATACATTGAGTTTGAAAAGTTCAAACAAGAAGTAATTTTGATAGATGGATAAGGGCATTGAAAATAGATCAAACATATGATGTTCTTAGAGTGACTATTATTTTGAAGGAGTTCAAAAAGTCACTTCCTGAAGTAGTGAGAACTCATGTGGAAGAGCCGAGAGTTAAAACTGCAAGATTAGCAGCTGAAATAGCAGGTGATTATGAGTTGGTTCATAAATCAAAGTAGGGCTTCTGACATCAATTTCAATCTGTGAAGGGTAGAAACTGGGGAAAAGAGAAATCCTCAGGTGGTAAGGGAAAAGGAGATCTCATTTAAGTTCGTAAAGATAGTTTACCATCAGGTAAAAAGGAAACCCATGAGGCAGAAAGAGAAGTAAAAAAGCTTAGGTGTTTTCATTGTAATAAAGTTGCAGTATTGGTAGTTTAGAAAAAGCACTGGGAAGATGGAAGTGGGAAAACATGATAAGCCAGTGAGTTTTGTTGATGTGATAAAGGAAAATACAGTGGAACCTAAATTGCTGCAAAAGAATGTATAGCCTGGTCAGGGGTTGGTTGAGAAGAAAGTGCCAGATCTCTTTAAAGAATTTACTTGCATGGGTAAGGTTTAGTCATGTATGCCAGGAGGAGTAGGTAAAGAAATTAAGATTTTAAGAGATACAGGAGCAAGTCAATCTTTGATGCTGAAAGATGAAATTCAGAAGGTGTATTGCTAGAAAAGGTGGTAATATGTGGAATTAATGGTAAGTAGAGTGTTCTATTGTATAAAGTAAGGCTGGAGAATCTGGTGAAATGTGGTGAAGTGGTGTTAGGAGTTAGAGAAATTCTCAGTTCCGAAATACAGTTTATCCTTGGCAATGATATAGCTGAATCACAGTTGGGAGTGATACCTGCTGAGGTTGAAATGCCAGTGGAAAATCAGGCAACTGAGGTAGTACAGGAGGTATATCCTGGGAATTTCCCTGGCTATGTGGTAATAAGGTCACAAAGCCACAGGTTGAAACAGGATAAGAAATCAAAGAATAAAGATAAGAAAGTTGAAGTTCAATTATCGGAGACTATGTTTGATTGAATGGTTGAGAAAAAAACTAGAACAGGTGGAGGACAAAATGCATATTATTAGTTCAGAGAAGTTAGCTGAATTACAACAGAAAGAGGATAAACTAAAGAAATTGTATCAAAAAGCATACACAGAAGAAAAATCTGAGTGTATCCCTGAATGTTACTCTCTAAAAAAATGAAGTCTTGATGAGGAAATGGAGACCATCACATATTCAGGTGGAAGAGAAATGGGCAGAAGTTCATCCAGTTGTATTACCAGTGGGCTACAGAAAGGAGGAGTTGCTGATAGCACACGACTTATCAGTAGGAGGTCATTTGGAGTAAGGAAAACTCAAGCCAAAATACAAAAACATTTTTATTGACCTGGATTGCATAAGGATGTAGTTGAGAAAACAAATGTCTCGGTGGGTTCAAGGACAGAGTCAATTTGGCGAGTGATAAGGAAAAAATGTGATTACATTTCTGGTAGAATGTAGACTGCCAATAAGTGGGGAGGATGTAGATGAACAAATCTGCAGGGAAAATTACAGAGAGATGCTGATATTATACATTAGTTATAATGGAAGACCCAAATACAGACTGGGATAATTGTAGTGAAAGGGGCAAGGATAGGCAAGTGTCTTTGACTGTATTCAGCAGTTTCCTATAGCACTACATGTCCAGTCCAAAAAGACAGGATGCACTGCTGAACCTCGTTCTTGGAAATGAGGTGGCCCAAGTGGATCAAGAGTCAATGAGGGAACATTTAGGAGGCAGTGATCATTGTATTACAATGTTCACAACGATGTTGCAGCATGGCAATGGTCAATCCAGAGTAAGAAAAATCAATTGGTGAAGAGCCAATTTCAATGTGGCAAGAAAAGAGCTGGGTCGGAAAGACTGAAATGAAAGGTTTCTGGGATAAACTGTAACTGAGCAATGGAACAAGGTTTGTTCAAATAGGAGATAATTCTGGTACAGTTGAGATAAATTCCCTCGAAAGGGAAAAGTAAGACAAATAAAAGCTACCTGGATGACAAAGGAGATAAAAATTACAATAAACAAGACGTGAGCTTATGACAGGTGTCATGTAGAAAACACAATCGAGAGCCAAGAAGATATTCAGAGGGAAAGGTTGAAAAGCAAATAAGAGAAGCAAACGGGAATTATGAACAAAGACTGGCATAAAAGCAAATCTGAAAATCTTATATAGGTATATAAACAGGACAAGTGTGAGAGGAGGGATATGACCAATCAAAGACCAGAAAAGGGATTTACACATAGAGGCAGGGGGCATGACTGAGGTGTTAAATGTATATTTTGCATCAGTCTTTACCAAAGAAGGAGATTCTGCTCAGATCATGGTGACAGAGAGGAAACTCTATCACCAGGATGATTCAAAATTGACCAGGAAGCAGTGGTGGAAAGCTTGCTGGTACTCCACATTGACAAGGCACCAGGCTGGATAAAATGCATCAAGGAAATTGAAAGAAGTGAGAGTGGAAATTGCAGAGGCACTGATTAGATTTTTTCAGTTCCCCCTGGATTCAGGGGAGGTGCCAGAAGACTGGTGCATTGCAAACATCTCACCCTTCTTCAAAAATTTGCTCAGTGATAGGAAACAGAGAGTCAATGAATATTTTTAGGACTGGAGGAAGGTTTGTATTGGGAGACTTGCATTTCCTGGAATATACTCATGATCTAGATCTTGTGCAAAGGGGATAATTTCAAAGTTTGTAGATGATATGAAATCTGGAAGCAATTGTAAACTGAGAGAAGGACAGAGCAGAACTTCAAATGGATATTCACCAGTTTGTGGAGTGGGTTGATAGGTGGCTGATGAAGTTCAATACAGAGAAGTGTGGTGTGATACATTTTAGAAGAACACAGACTGACAATATAAAAAAGGGGTATAATTGTAAAGGTGGTGCGGTAGGAGCAGAGGTACTTGGGTGTATATGTGCACAGCACACTGATGGTGGCAGGACAGCAGGAGAGAGCATTTGATAAAGCATTAAGTTTCCTGGGCTTTATTGATAGGGCCATAGAGTACCAGAGCTAGGAGATGATGCTGAATTGCTTGGAAAACAGACATGTCAGGGGGTGGAATGGGGGAAGATATATCTGCAGAGCTTTGATATTTATTAATTTTTGGGATGTGGGTGTCACTGGCAAGGTCTGCATTTATTATACATCTATAATTTCCCTTGAGAAGGTGGTGGGTAGCAGCCTCCTTGAACTTCTGTAGTCCATGTGCTGAAGCTATTCCCCTAGCCCCGTTAAATAGGGGGTTCCACGAGTGAGTTAACTTTCTCCAATGTTACAAGAAAATTAAGTATCAACACAATCTCATGCCTTAACTTTACAATTCATTCAATTTATTATTTGGATTATCATTATTTAGTATAGAGAAAAACTGCAGAAGGCTGCAACACAAAGGGACTTGGGGTAACTTGTGCATGAAACACAGAAACCTGGCACACACAGGTAATCAGGAAGGCTAATGGCATGTTGGCCCATATTTCAAAGGTGTTTGGGTATAAGGGTTGGGAAGTCTTACTGCAACTGTACAAGGTGGTAGCGAGACTGCATTCGGAGTACTGTGAGCAGTTTTGATCCCCTGATTTAAGAAAAGATATTGTTTTATCGGTGGCATTTCAGAGCAGGTTCAATAGAATGATCCCTGGAAGGGAGGGAGTGTCTTATGAGCAAAGTCTAACTGGAAAATAAACTAGTCATCAGTTAAAATCAATTCTTCTTGGGCAACAGTAACAATTTCAAAAACACTTTTTAAAAAAATAGCAGAGGACTTCTCCCTCTATGCTGACCATCATAAATAAAACAGCTTATCTGGCAATTTATCTTGTTGCTGTTTGTGACACTACAATGTCTGTAAGTTCACTCCCTGTATTAAAAGAGTGACTGTCAATCTCCTTTTTAATCATTTGCAGGATCTGGGTGTCAGTGGCTAGGCCATCATTTATTAGAGGGCAATAAAGTGTCAACCACACCTGCAGGCCAGGCAAGGATGGCAGTTTCCTTCTCTAAAGGATGATAATGAACCAGATGAGTTTCTCCTGACAACAGACTTGCAGTCATCATTTAAGACTCTTAATTCCAGACTTTTGCCAAATTCAAATTCCACCAGCTGCCATGGCAGGATTTGAACCCAGGCCCTCAGAACGTTACCAGGTCTCTGGAGCAACAATACCACTGGGCCATCACCTCCCATTAAACAGCAAAAGATCAAACATAATAGATTGGCTGTGAAGTATTTCAGGGGCTTCTGAGGTCTTGAAAGGGGCTGTTTAAATCCAAATTATTTCCTTATTTAATTCTAGACTCCATCAAAGGTTACATATAAAGCTGAGTTAATTCATAGAATCGTACAGTACAGAAGAGGCCCTTCAGTCCGTCAGGCCTGTACCACCAAAGCTACACTAAATCTACACTAAGTAACTCACTACATTTCCAGAGCAAGTCAGCAGAATAATCTTAACATTATGTCAAGTTCCGCAAAAGACCTGTTCAGCTAAAAATGTTTTTTTTCTATAAATCCAAGCTGCACCCCATGTGATACACCTGCTGTTAGGAAGGGAGTTCCAGGATTTTGGCCCAGTGACAGTGAAGGAAAAATATGGATCTAAACCAGGAAGGTGCGTGACTTGGAGAAGAACTTACCAGACCTGATGTTCCCATGCATCTGCTGCCTTTGTCCTTCTAGGTAGTTGATAGAGGCTGTGGGATTGGGAGGTGCTGTCTAAGGAGCCTGGGGCAATTGATAGAGGGTATCCTGTAGCTGGTACACACTTCTTCATCTACGTGCTAATGATGGGGAGAATGAATGTTGAATTACTGTGGATGAGGTGCCAATCAAGTCAGTCCAGGATGGTATCGAGTTTCTTGAGTATTGTTGGAGTTACACTCTACCAGGCAAATGGGGAGCATTCCATCACATGAGATACTCATGAACTACTTTTGCAAAATGCATTCAAATAATAATAATTGTTTACTGGATTTATTAAAATTTCAAATATTAATTGCGTTACTTTCTCGTGAACATGGAAACATGGCTGGAGGTTAGTATTGCTCTGTTTGACAGCCAGCTAGGCTTACAGAATGTACTTAGCCAAGAGAAACCATGAGGTTTCTGTGTATCGGTCTCAGTACTGCCACTTGTTACCCAGGAAAGATAAGATGAGCAATCATCCAGAACAGAAAGGAAAAGAGCTCATAGCAAAAACAAAATGCCTGGGATTTAATGTACTGGTTAAAACTGAAAATCAATCATTGTCTTATTGCAGTGTAAAGTCTCAGGAGGTTAACTTGACAATAAAAAGACAGAAGTGTAAGCAAACAGATCTTTGAACTGTTGGGTTTTGATGTGATTAATTTGAACATACCAATATCAATTGAATGATGACCTGTTGCTGTGCCTTAAGGCCCTAGTGTTTTGCTATTGTAAGCTTGTTATTGAAAAAAAATACGTTTACCATTTTGATGTTTAGTATTGAATTTTTTTTTGAATGTTTGTAAGATTGGAAATAATAAAGCATTTGAGAAAGTAGCGGTGCTAGTTCCTTAAAAGCAGAGTTACAGGTAGACACGGTGGTGTAGGAGGTGTTTGGTATGCTCTCCTTTATTGGTCAATGCATCGACCCTAGGAGTTGGGAGGTCATGTTGTGACTGCAGAGGATATTGGTTAGGCCACTTTTGGAATACTGTGTTCAGTTCTGGTCTCCCTGCTATAGGAAAGATGTTGTGAAACTTGAAAGGGTTCAGAAAAGAATTACAAGGATGTTGCCAGGGTTGAAGGGTTTGAGCTATAGGGAGAGGCTGAATAGGCTGGGGCTATTTTCCATGAAGTGACAGAGGCTGAGGGGGGGTGACCTTTTAGAGGTTTATAAAATCATGAGGGTCATGGATAGGGTGAATAGTCAAGGCCTTTTCCAAAGGGGAGGGGAATTTAAAACTCGAGGGCATAGGTTTAAGGTGAGAGGGGAAAGATTTAAAAAGGCCCTGGGGGCAACTTTTTCACGCAGAGGGTGGTGTGTGTATAGAATGAGCGGCCAGAGGAAGTGGAGGAGGCTGGTACAATTACAATATTTAAAAGGCATCTGAATAGGAAGGGTTGAGAAGGACATGAGCCAAATGCTGGCAAGTGGGACTAAATTAATTTAGGATATCTGGTTGCCATGGATGAGTTGGACCAAAAGGTCTGTTTCCCTGTTGTATATCTCTATGACTCTATGACTCTAAGTGAATGTGAGTTGAGTTCCCCTGATACCTGAATGTCATAAGTGTGATATCAAGATTTTGATTTGATTTGATTTATTATTGTCACATGTACCGAGATACAGTGAAAAGTATTGTTTAACGTGTTAACCGGACATATCATACCTTACACAAATACATCAGGGTAACAGAACAGAATGCAGAATATAGTGTTACAGCTACAGAGAAGATGCAGAGAGTGATCAACTCTAATATAGGAGAGGTCTTTTCAAAAGTCTGGTAACAGCAGGGAAGAAGCTGTGCTTGAATCTGTTGGTATGTATTTTCGAACTTTTGTATCTTCTGCCCAATGGGCGAGGGTGGAAGAGACTAGACATTTATTCTGTGGTGTTTGTTGATATTGACTAGGCTGTTATGGAATGGTAGTAGTCTCAGTGCCAACGCTGTTGGGTTCAATGAATTTTACAGGGCGGAAGAAATGTGAAAAATGCAAATTTCAGCGCTTTGCATCTGTGGGAAAGAGAGTAGCGAATGTCTGGATTTCTCTGCCACAGATAGTTATGGAGGCTAGATCAATGAAAGTATTTAAAGAGGAGGTGGATAGATTTAGAAATATTGAGGAGTTGATGGCTATGATGAAGCGGTATGAAAGAGAAGTTGAGGCCTGAGGTAGATTAGCTGCAGGGGGACAGGTTTGCGAGGCTGAATGGCCTACTCCAGCTCCTATTTGTTATGTTCTTATGTAATGTCCTGCCCTTTCTCCTCACCTTCCAACATTTGTATTTTTCAGACTTTTATCTAATTCCCTTTCAAAAGCCTTTCAGTTCCTACCTCTGTTTCTGGTAGAGTGTTCCACGTTCTAATGATAGTTTTCATAACAACACAAAAGGAATCCTCTAACCTATTTATACTATTTCGGTGGTGATACTTGGTCTATATTGTGCGGTGACCACACACGCATTACCCCTGGAAATTCCCTCTTTTCCCTCAGCTAAAGCCTCCCTCATGATTGTGACAATCTCCAAAAGATCTCCTGTAACCTTTCCGATTTCCAAAAAGAAACAGGGTTCTCCAGTCTCCCACCATGATTAAAACTTTGTCCTTTTCTATCACATTAGCGAATCTCTGCATTCTGGCTACTAATACCTTGCAAACGTAACACACAGAAAACTGGATACAGAACTGTGACCTACTCTTTCCCTAACTTCAGTCTGCTACATGAACATTTGCTTGTACGAGCAATACAGGGTGAAAACTACCAGTTGCTGTGATGTCCTCACAGTTGATTAGCCTACTTAACTTCACCGTCCGGCTTTACAAATGAAGATGGGTTACTCGGACACATTGCTCAAGGGCTGCCTGCAAATCCTACTCAGCAGAAGTCTGTACCTTGAAGAGAATGATAGGAAATCAAACAAGACCAGTCAGATTTTTAACCACTCCCTATTCTTGTAAAGTTTGTAAAATACACATTCAAAGATATAAATCTTGGATACATTTTTCTCTGTCCTTCTTCTTTAAAATGCCATACCTCTGCAGAGATAGTAACCAAGTGACATATTCCAAAGTCTGAATCCTGTTCTTAGCTGGAGAACAGTGGAGAAGAGTGACCTTATTTAATTTGTTCTTTCTTGCAGCAAAATGCTGATCCCAAGGATAAAGTGGCAATTAAGGTGGTTTAGTTAAGACAGCTCCTTTCAAAGAGGCCAGTTTCCTTTAATTGGATAAAGACGAGATGCTGATACCAAAAATGGACAAAACCTGAAGTTTCACAGTGAAAGAACATGTGCTCAGTTCATTTCATATTGGAATGCTTATTCTAAGTATTAGCTAATACAGGAATGGGATAAATACATCAAGTTCAGAGCTCAGATTAACTGATTTAACTCCGTGTTTGCAAACAGCATCTTAGTGACAAAGAATTGCAGCATCATAGAATCCCTACAGTATGAAAGCAGGCCATTTGGCCCATTGAGTCCACACCAACCCTCTAAAGAGCATCCCACCAAGACCCACCCCATCCCTGCGATCTGACATGCCCCATTGGGAATCCACCAAGCCTGCATATCCCTAGAACACTATGGGAATTTAGCATGGCCAATTCACCTGACCTGAGATAAGAAGGTGTAGAGCTGGATGAACACAGCAGGCCAAGCAGCATCAGAGGAGCAGGAAGGCTGATGTTTCGGGCCTAGACCCTTCTTCAGAAATGG
>NC_063352.1:3907830-3945722 GCF_021869965.1 Rhincodon typus | reverse complement strand
GAAGAAGGCTCTAGGCCCGAAACGTCAGCCTTCCTGCTCCTCTGATGCTGCTTGGCCTGCTGTGTTCATCCAGCTCTACACCTTCTTATCTCAGATTCTCCAGCATCTGCAGTTCCTACTATCACCTGACCTGCACATCTTTGGACTACAGGAGGAAACCAGAGCACCCAGACACAGGGAAAACATGCAAACTCCACACAGACAGTCACCCAAGGGTTGAATTGAACCCAGATCCCTGGCAATAGTGAGGCAATAGTGCTAGCCACTGAGCCACTGTGCCACCCAGAATTAAGCAGGAATCACTTGCACTTATTTCCCATCAGTTACTAACTTCAGATTAGAGAGCTTGAAAAATTGTGAGTAATTTGATCAGGCAATTTCATGGTGTTTAAACGCAACTGAAAATGGTATTTGGTTGTTGGGATAATGAACAAATCAGGAATATTTTCTTGCCCTATGAACATATCAGGACTGTTAAAGTTGATTCTAGGTAACATACCATAAGATATAACCTTTTTTACGAGGCATGTTTACCGCTTCAAATGGGTAGTTATAGATTTTTCAGTTTCATGGCCATTGCACTTTGTGAAACATATCCATCTTTGGTAGTATGTTGCTGGTGTGATATTAACTATTTATAATCACCCTGTTCAAAGATGCTATTACACAACTCTGGAGCTGGTAGAGTTTGAATGCAGGCCTCCTGGCCCAGAGGTAGGGACACTACCACTGGCCCCATGAAAACAATGCAAGTGTTACTGTTGTCGAGTAAGGTGAATGAGACCTCCACACTGTGTATAGGTACTGAGCATGTGCAGAAGGAGCTACAGTCTTTTGAAGTCAGATCACATGGGACTGGAACCTGGGACTGTAGGCCCCAAGCAAGATATCCTCCCCTACAATCCTCTGTATATGGTTCTGTCGAATAAAACCTGTTACTGTTCCCTCAAAAGACTGTAGGTTGCACATTACTATAATCCATGACTATAATTTATCTTCAGGAAGTGAATACCTTACAGAGCCTTATTATTGGGACAATCAGTTGTACCCTCACAGTAATACCCTCCTATTGTAGAATCCAATCTCATGTGTCATTTTTGGATTTTCAAGGCTTTTTAATGTAAGACAGAAATAAAGTGCAGAATTCGGAAAAACGTCACTAAACAAGAGTTACCTATGTGTTTATTTCTTGACTTTTTTTGTCCTTTGACACCATGACACTCATTCATCTATACATACTGCTGAAATTTACTAAAGATCCTCAGACAAGACCTTCCAAACCCATGACCACTTCCATCGAGAAGGAAAAGGGCAGCAGATATATGGGAACACCACCACCTTCACGTTCCCCTCCAAACCACTCACCATCCTGACTTGTGATGCCTGCATCCCACAAGTGAATAGAAAAAAACATTAAATTATTGGAGAATTCTCCTGGCATCATTCACTGTGTGTTAGAAGTAATACTCTTGTGGAGGGAGGGCGTTGCCATGGGGACGGGGCGTGAGGAGACAGATACAAATGTAGGAGAGGAGGATAGTTTACAAACAGCTAATCATAGACACGTAGAGGTCTACAGCACAGAAAAAGGCCTTTTGGCCCATTGAACCTGTGACAGTCAAAAACAACCCCTTAACTATTCTAATCCTATTTTCTTCCATGAATTGCTAGTCTTGTTATCAATCATTAAACAAAACTTGTCGGTGGGCTGTGTTATGGACCAGACTAAAACCTCTCAATCATCTCAACAAGATAGCCTAGGTAGACTTGGCGACCGCTTCGCAGAACATCTATGTTCTGCTCACAAAAAAGACCCAGAACTACCCGTTGCCTGCTGTTTCAACGCACCACCCTGCTCCCTGGCCAACATCTCTGTCTCTGGCTTGCTGCAGTGTTCCAGTGAAGCCCAATGCTAGCTGGAGGAACAACACCTCATTTTCCGCTTGGGAACCCTACAGCCCTCCGGACTCAATGTTGAGTTCAATAATTTTAGGGCCTAAACTCTCCCAGGCCCCCACTCCACACACCAGGCCTTGTTACCACATAGCCTGCCATTACACACCCCCTGTTGTTAGTCACTAACAGTCCCCATTAACAACTATTCACCCTCCCAGCCTGATCGTTAGCAACTCATTTGTCTGTCCAACTGTCTTTCTCTCTCTTTGGGCTCTATCCTATCGTTTACTCCCTACACCACCCACCTCCCTATTTTCTGCATATAAACTGACGTCTTCCCAGCCACCATCAGTTCTGAGGAAGGGTCACCGGACCCGAAATGTTAACTTTGTTTTCTCCTTCACCGATGCTGCCAGACCTGCTGAGCTTTTCCAGCAACTTTGTTTTTGTTCCTGATTTACAGCATCCGCAGTTCTTTTGGTTTTTATTGAGATAGCCTAGACCTTATATTTTTTTATCTAATTTCAAGGCACAGCATTCCACTACTAGGCTTTTAGCAAAACATGCTTTATTCTTATACCACTGCTAGAATACAAACATAAATGTGAATTGGCATAACTTTAACTCTATCGAAATACTTAACAAAATAATATGTTTTAACTACTGCTCATCAACTATTCCAATGTAGTAGCATCCCATAAACACTCCCTTGGCAAAGGCAAATTCAGCCAAACAGATTTCCCTGACGTGTTATTTCCTCCAGTCCAGAAGAAGGAACACTGACAGAATGAATCTAGCAGCAGAGAGAGAACTCAAGCCTTTGCAGCAGCAGAGAGAGAACTGTATCTTGTAGCTTCAACTCCAAAAGCCCAACTTCAACAACTGAAAGCTAAACTAAAACCATGGGTCTATGTGAGCCTGACTCCATCCACTCATGTTTCTTTTGTCTAATTTTATTAAAACAAAAGCCAAAGGTATTTACTCTGCTTTCCATGGAGCAGACACCTCGACACTAGGTTTATAACACCCCACTTCAAGAGAACCATGACAGGCAAATCCCTCTGAAAGACACATATCATCACAGCTACGAGCTTAACCATTCCAAGATATATTATTTGTTAGATCCAGGAGGAAGACAGCATGAATCTGCATTCTGGGCATTTACTCTACAGAATGCAAATGTAGAATAAGGCTAATACATGCTAGGTACTGACGTGTGCAACAGACTGAATGTTTTCTATCAAGTGATAATCGATGTGCAAAAACTCAAATGTAAGAACATATGAATTAGGAGCAGGAGCAGGCCATTCAGCCCCTCAGATCTGCTCCACCATTTAATACGATCATGGCTCATCTCGTCTTGGCCTCAACTCCACTTTCCTGTCTGGTCTCCAGAACCCTTTAACCCTCTGTTCATTAAAAATCTGTTTATCTCCTCCTTAAATTTATTCAGTGTCCTGGCATCCACTGCACACCTGGACAGTTAATTCAACAGATTCACGACCCTCTGAAAGCAGTAATTTCTCCTCATCTCTGTTTTAAATCTGCCATCCCTTATTTTAAACGTATGACCTCTCATTCTAGATGGCCCTGATTTGATCTGATTTGATTTATTACTGTACTATAATACTATTATTATTGATATATTACTGTACTATATTTACTACTGTACTACTTTAGTATCGAGGTACAGTGAAAAGTGTTGTTATATGTGCTTTACAGGCACATCATATTATACAAGTGGATCAGGGTAACACAGTGCAGGATACAGTGTTACAGCTGCTAAGAAAGTGCAGAGAGAGATCAAAATTAACATTGAAGAGGTCCATTCAAAAGTCTGATAACAGCTGGGAAGAAACTGTGACTGAATTTGTTTGTATGTGTATACAAACTTTTATGTCTTCTGCCAGACGGAAAAGGGTGGAAGGGAGTATAACCGGGGTAGGAAGGGTCTTTGGTTATGTTGGTTGCTTTCCTGAGGCAGTGGGACGTGTAGATGGAGTCAATGGATGGAAAGCTGGTTTTACCTGATGGACCGGGCTGTGTACCCAACTCTCTATAGTTTCTTTTGGTCTTGGGAAGAGTGGTCACCATATCATGCTGTGATGCATCCGGATAGAATGCTTTCTATGGTGCATCTGTAAAAATTGGCGAAAGTCATTACAGACGCACCAAATTTCCTTAGCCTCCTGAGGAACTAGAGTTGTTGTTGTGCTTTCTTGATCGTAGCATCAACGCAGGTTGGCCAGGACAGATTGTTGGTGATCTTGGAGATGGTGAGACTTGACGGTCTCAAACATCGCCACCTCAGCTCCATTGTCACAGACAGGGCCGTGTCCTCCACCCTGTTTCCTGAAGTCAACGACCAGCTCCTTTGTTTTGCTGACATTGATGGAAAGATTTTTATCTTTACACCATGCTGTTAAGTACTCTATTTCTTTGCTGTGGAAACATCCTCTCTATGTCTAATTTGTCAATTCCCTTTAGCATCTTATAGCCCTCAATTAGATCTCCTCTCATTCCTCTAAACTCTAGAGAGTCTAGACCTAAACTGCTCAATCTCTCTTCATAAGACAAACCCCTTAACTCTGGAATCAATCTAATGAACCTCCTCTGAACTGCCCCCAATATAACTATATCCCTTCTCCTGGTGTCAGAGGGAAACATGATGGAAGAAATTTCAAACACAGAAAAAGTATATTAGATGGTGAAGTTAAAAATATTTGTCATGAATTGTGTAATTTTCTTATGTGTTTTTATATTAGAAATCTTATTTTGAGCAGTGTGTTGATCAGGTGAGTAAAGAGATGTGAAAGCAGATGAAAGAATTTCAAGACCTATTTTGAGTAAAATTCTATTCTTTCTCCAAACCATCCAGGCTGTTTTTCTTTTTTATTCGTTCAAAGGACTGTGGGTGTTGCTCGTTGAGCCAGCTCTAATTACCCATTCCTTGTTGCCCCTCTGGATTTATAGCAATAAGCATGCTCTCTGAATCTAATAACTTAATATTGAGGGTCTATCCATCGCTGAATGAAAGCTCATTAAAATAAAAGCAAATTACAATGCTTGCTGGAAATGTGAAACACATGAATGCTGGAGAAACTCAGCAGGTCTGGCAGCAAGTGTGTAGAGACAGTAACAGAGTTAACTTTTTGAGTCTGGTAGGACTCTTCTTCAGAACTGAAAGGGCTTCAGGACTGAACATTCCTGCTCTGATGGTATGGAAATAACTCAGACATGGGGTTAAGAAATGCCGCGCTCATCAATAGCTCAAAATATACACCGCATGGACTGCAACAGTTCAAGTAGGACCCCTCTTGTGGCATAGTGGTAGTGTCCCTACCCCTGAACTGTGAGACCTGTATTCAAGTCCCACCTGCTCCAGAGGTGTGTAATAACATCTCTGAACAGGTTGATTGGAAAATAGGCTAATAATAATAGAAAAAGGCAGCTCACTATTGCCCTCTCAAGAGGACATTAGAGATTGGCAATAAATGCTGGCCCAGCTAGTGGCAGGCACATCACCTGGATGCATTAAAAAAATAGAAAACATTCCTGCAATAAAGGCAAAATACTGCGGCTTCTGGAAATAGAGAAACTCGGTGGAGCATCTGTGGAGACAGACACAGAGTTAAGGTTTCAAGAACAAAATGACTCTTCTTCAGAACACATTCAAACCTCCTTAGATAATTTACCACCCATCTACAGTCAACAATGGAGCGTTTTGAAGATAGATGTCAAAAAAAGATCTGATGATCTGTGTGTTGTGGTTTGTTTTTTTTTTCTGATGGTATTTTAAACCTGGCACCAAGTCCAGGAGACGTCTGAGCCTGCAGCAGCAGCAATGTCAACTGATAGAGTAAGCAGACAATCATTCTTTAAGTAGCCCCACACAACAAACCAAACATTAAAAGCAGTGAAACGGTACATCTTTAAATTTCCAGGTTGCAGATTAAATGGCTTTGATAGGATTAAGACAGAAGTTTAAATAAAGATAAACTTTAAGAAAAAACACACGGTTTAAAAATTTTTTGGAGAAATTCATCTTGCACTCGTGTGAAATTAGTTTTCCAGGCTCAGAGAAGGTGTCTACCAATAATTATGAGGTTAGTACAGTTATGAACCCAGTTGCACCTCATTTGACAAGCTGCGACTTTTTAAAGTGTTTTTTTAGTGAAACTAACAATGTAAGACTGAATAAAAAAACCAAAAGAACTGCAGATGTTGGAAATCAGAAACACAAGCAGAAATTTCCAGGAAAACTCAGCAGGTCTGGCCGCATCTGCGGAGGGAAAACAGAGGTGACATTCTGGGTCCAGTGACCTTTCTTCAGAAGAAGGGTCTGAGGAAGGGTCACTGAACCCGAAACATTAACTCTGTTTTCTCTCCACAGATGCTGCCAGAGCTGCTGAGTTTCTCCAGCAATTTCTGTTTTTGTTCCTGTAAAATTGAAATATTTTGTCCATTCAGTTGTTTATTATGGTTGCACTGTGTGGCAGGGCCTCTACATTCTGGAGAAGTGTTGCATTATAGAGAGAACATTTAGATTTCTGAACTGTTTTGTATTGGTGTTTCTGTTGCCAATGTTCTTGAATGTCTTTGATGTAGTATTGTGTGTCCATATTGCATTGGTACTGACTGAACCAGAAGTGGAAATAGTGCTGTGATGGTGCTAGAAACTGGAAGTGTTCTGTATGTTGACCATTTGTTTTGATAAGGAGTTTGTGATTTATCTATCTTTGTGAATTATTTTGTTAATGCAGTTCTTCTTTATACTACTGTATGTAGAATTATTATAAATGTGGATTAACTATTAACTTGCTCTGCATTGCTTTATTTAGTAGCAGTGGCAACCAGTTGCCAATATATTGTACATTCATAAAATCTTATTACTCATTTAGATATTGCGGTGTGTTTTTCATTGGTATGGAAAATTTAAATACTTTTTTCTCTTCTTATACTTCCTTACTGACTTACTTCATAGTTTCCATAGAATCCCTACAGTGTGGAAAGAGGCCATTCAACCCAACAAGTCCCCACCTACACTCCAAACAGCATCCCATCCAGACTCATCTCCCTACCCTATTCCTGTAACCCTGCATTTCCCATGGCTAACACACCTAACCAACACATCCCAAAATACTAAGGGTAATTTAGCATGTCCACCCCATTTAACTTGCCCATCTTTGGGCTGTGGGAGGAAACCAGAGCACCTGGTGAAAACCCATGAATACACAGGGAGAATATGCAAACTCCATACAGATAGCTGCCCAAAGGTTGGAATTGAACCTGGGTCCCTGGTGCTGTGAGGCAGCAGTGCTAAACCACTGAGCCACCATGCTGCCCCATGGTCTAATTTCCTCAAACTATATGCTGTTTTGCACACCTAGAAATTGTCATTGCCATGTTGGTGATGTGTCCCACGGGGAGCCTGTGGCACAGTAGGTGTCTTACCTCTGATCCAGAAACTTCAGGTTCAAATCCCACCTCAGGGCTAGGAGACCGCAGGAGGAACATCCATAATGTGGCTGTAGCAGGTTAACTATCAGCTTGTCAATCTTTCTGATGCACCCACAGCAGGTGGTTAAAGTGGATTAGTCTCCTGGTCAACTACAGTTAATGTGACGTGGTACCCCTCAACATTCAGATTTGTTTCAGGAAAATCTAGCTGTGAAAACAGATATAAGGATATGCTTTATCTGCCTGATATGCCATTGGATGTAAGAAGATAATATCTTCCACAAGTCAGTTGGTGTTACTCTATATCTGAGTTATAACCAGTCTAGACATAGCAATAACTGTTGATGAAATCCTGTATTCAATATGTTTACATTTGCTGGGGGCAGCTCATTGAAGATTAGTTGAATGGAAACTTTAAGCTTCAATGCATTGCAAATTAGTCCCATCCTGCCATAGACATGTGAATTATTTTCATTTCATTTTTAAATAGAATGGTATAAAACAAAATATGATGATAAGGCTTCTTACCTTTAGGGTTTTGTTCTTTGAAGGGCATTGCAAACTAATTGCAAGGAATGATATGTGGTAATTGAACTTCCTTTTTTTTTGCCTAAAGAAAGATGTGATTGAGAAGCTATAATTTCATTTCCTTTTCATGTTCTTGTTAGAATGGAAGAAAATAATATTGGCCTTCAGTGAAATGTGTGGTGTTCATCCTAATAGGTAGAATAACCACAATTCTTCAGTTTATCAGTATTTATCTGTGGGTGAAGTGACCACTTTCTCAAAGGAGTTATAACCCTGCAGAATGCCAAATAGTTGATAATTTTTCTGAAGAAGGGTCTAGGCCCGAAATGTCAGCTTTCTTGCTCCTCCGATGCTGCTTGGCCTGCTGTGTTCATCCAGCTCTACACCTTGTTATCTCAGTTGACAATTGAATCCAGGTTTGAATTAAGCCAATCAGAATTCCTACCAGTGATTATTCTTGTCATTTCAAATGTTAAGTCCTGAAGCTCAAATTCATGAAAATGCTTTGAACCCTTCATCATCATATTGTTGATGAGATAGGAACAGGAGGAGGCCATTCTGTCCCTCAAGCCTGTTCTGCTATTCAATAAGATCTGTATCAACTCCAACTTGTCTCTCTTCAGCCAAGAGAAGATCCAGAAATATTTCCCCAATTTACAGCGTACGGATTCTGGTTTGCAATCAGTAACCGGCTAAATTTTAGGTGGTTCGAATCAACCCCAGATCCCTGGTTCTGACACTGGACTTAATTTAGGAATGTGAAGTGAAGAAGGCAGTAGATACGTGTTTGAGGGCAAATAATCTCTGTGTTTATTAAATGCAAATGTGAGCATATCACAAGAAGTAAAAAGGCAAAAGTAATAAACAGGGAAATAACACAAAGGTGAATAAAATACAAGATATAAAAAGGCAAATCGAAAACAGTGAAACTAACACTATCAGTTATTAACTTAACACAGGCTAATTACTATTAGAAACTAAGCAGTGGTTTCAAACACAGACACTTTAATCAGACTTCCTGAGCTTGGGGTGCCCTGCACTGTCACCAACCCACCTTCCCCTCCCTGCTAGCTAGGTTGGATACTTTGGGTCTTGAGGAAATAGGCTCACCACCGGAGATAAACACGATTTTGAAATACAGCTGGCCGTTCCCACTTGCCGTAGCCGGTGTTTCGCTGAAGACTTCAGACAGTGTAGGCCTTCGGTCTGGTTTGAGAACTTAGGTTTTCTGACTCTGTGATGGTTTTTAAGAGCTGGTTTTCAACTCAGGATGTGTCTGAGGCCTTGACAGTCATGTCGGTGGTGTCTGGAGATTGTCATTCGTCAGATATGCTGGTCGTGGCCAGTTGACGTTGGTTCCCTTGGTACAGAACAGGCCTGTGTCTGTAGGTTGCAGGGAGATAGCTGTGCAGATAGTTCTCAGGGAGAGTAGCTGTCTGGGATCCCTCTTCTGGAGATAACTGTGGGGATTGCTCGCTCTATCTCCCAGATCAGGGCTAGCAGTGATACAGACTGTGTGCCCCGTTATCACCTCTCAAATCTGTGTTATCCATTGTGTTTCTGTTGTCCCATTTGTGGTGGATTGGCTTCCTGATAGTTTACAGTAGGTGTAAATGTATTTTGATTAAGTGGAATGTCCAGTATTTCTGTGAAGGGAAACCGAAAGAATGACGGATGCTGTAAATCAGGAACTAAAACAAAGTTGCTGGAAAAGCTCAGCAGGTCTGGCAGCATCTGCGAAGGAGAAAACAGAGTTAACGTTTCGGGTCCGGTGACCCTTCCTCAGAACCCAGAACTCAGAACCCTCCCTGTTCTGATGCCTAGTGGTATTATCGCTGGACTGTTAATCCTGAGACCCAGATAATGTTCTGGGGACACGGGTTCGAATCCCACCATGGCAGATGGTGGAATTTGAATTCAATAAAATATGTGGAATTAAGAATCTAATGATGACCATTGTTGATTGTTGGAAAAACCCATTTGGTTCACTCATGTCCTCTAGGGAAGGAAATCTGCTATCCTTACCCGGTCTAGCCTACATGTGACTCCAGACCCACAGCAAAGTGATTGACTCTGAACTGCCCTTAGGGATGGACAATAAATGCTGCCTGGCCAGCAACGCCCTCATCCTGTGAATGAATAAAGACTTACAAGTGTTGGAAACCTTATACTCATGTGGCACAGCTCCTACACACTGGCAGCTATTCAACTAGGAGACACATCATCCAAACAAAGTGTAAACTCTCAGTTTTATGAGCGTTCCAGGAAGAAAGGACTTTGCAGTTTGCAGGACAGGAACTGAGAAGTAGTTCAGTCAAACTTACAGATTGGATAGTGAAGGTAAATTCGTCTAAATTTTGAGCAACTCTATAGCAATGGCAATAGTGAGCGGGTGGAATTTTGTTTCACCATGTGTTTTGAAATCTTTCAAACTGTGTTATATTTAGAATCATAGCAGCCCTATAGTGTGGAAGCAGGCCATTCAGCCCATCAAATCCACTCTGGTGAGCATCCCACTCAGACCCACCCCATGATCCCTGTATTTCCCATGGCTAACCCACCTAGCCTGCACAGTTTTGGACAGTGGGAGGAAACCAGAGCACCCGGAGGAAACCTGCACAGACTCAGGGAGAATGTGCAAACTCCACACAGATAGTCCCCAAGGCTAGAATCGAACCCTGATCCCTAGTCTTATGAGGCAACAGTGCTAACCACTGAGACACCATGCTGCCCAAGCTGGTTTGGCTTATTTTATTGTTATTTGTTTTTATGTATTGAACTTCTGTTTTATTGTTAAAAAAAAAATCTGCAGCCTTACATGTCTATGTTTCAGTGAAAGGCTGCCACATTAAATTAAAGAAAAACAAATTGTGATCTATCAAGCCAGCTTTCATTCTGCAACCTGACATGTCCAATAGAAACATCGGTTGGGATTATAATAATATGGGTATTAGTCTGTTAAACGTATTGTTTTGTAATATATGGTCTATTTTGTGACAGATATTTTACGTTATGGAACACTCACTGTCTCAAGATATGCATTCGGTATTGATTGCTCAGAGTTTCAAATATGACAATACTGACCGGAAATCAGACATGTATTAGGGATTAGATTTGCCCAGAAAGCATGCTGTACTTGCAAGAGGGTTAATCAGTCCCAGCCTTTGGAGGATTATAATTGGTAGGGAACCCCCAGGAATGGGAATAAAGAATTATACAGCACCCTACATTTTCTTAATGATCCTGAAATGTGCTGTGTTTTCAGTCACATATTGTGTATACGTGCCCTTTTCAATGCATAAACACATTGTACGTTGCAACTGTCTGATAGTGTACAGCCAGGCTAGCTGTTCATTGCCAGAGCTATTTAAACTATATCAGCCCCTTGCTTTCCTCTGCCATCCCAGATCATTGAGATACAGAGTACAAGATACAAGAATCTGCAAATTCTTTCTCTATTGATAGGTGTCTCCTTAAATTCTCTCCTTTGCCCCATTCACTCTCCCCTCCAACAAGTGCAAGGAATTCTTTCGTGAAGATTAAAGCCATTTGGTTGGCCATCTTGGCAGTTTTTCTAGCATCCCTTTGTCTGTCAGCCAAGCTCTCCCTCAGCTCCCACTGCCCAAACCCTGATGCCATCACTATCTCTACATTCTCTCTTATATTCATTCCTGTACCTCGCTGAACTTGTCCTGTTCACAAGAGCTCCTTCATGCTCTTTTGACCCTATTCCCATTAAACTGCTGACCTTCCGACTCTCCTTCCTGGCCCCATGTTGCTGATGATAGACTCCTCATTACTAGAGTATGTGCTACTGTAAGTAGCTTCATCGATGTCATGGATGCTCTCATGACTGAAGAGTCAGACGGAAGACAGGATGAATGTCTCCACAGAACTGGTGGCTCATGTTGTCCTTATCCTTTCGTTAACCTCTCTGCTGTCTTTAATTCAATGACCACACTGACCTCCTCTAGTACCCCCCCCTGCATTATCCAGGTCAGAAATCACATGACATCAGGTTATAGTCCAACAGGTTTGTTTGAAAACACAAGCCATTTCTGAAGAAGGGTCCAGACCTGAAACATCAGCTTTCCTGCTCCTCTGATGCTGCCTGGCCTGCTGTGTTCATCCAGCTCTACTCCTCGTTACAAAAACAAAGTTGCTGGAAAAGCTCAGCAGGTCTGGCAGCATCTGTGAAGGAAAAAACAGAGGTAACATTTCAGGTCCGGTGACCCTTCCTCAGAGCGTTTTAAATGTTAACTCTGTTTTTTCCTTCACAGATGCTGCCAGACCTGCTGAGCTTTTCCATCAACTTTGTTTTTGTTCCTGATTTACAGCATCCGCAGTTCTTTTGGTTTTTATTTAGTATTCTACTCCTCGTTATCTCTTTTAGAGTCTTACTCCTCCTTCAGGTGTTAGTGAGAGAGGTAGTATCAGACACAGAATTTATAAGTAAAAGATCAAAGGATCACACCACTGCTGAGGATGTATTAAATCAAACCTAAGATGCTGTTAAATATTTAATCAGTCAGAAGGTTTTAATTGATTAATATCTATGTGTAAATCCTCAAATTCCTTTGAAACCACTGTCTTGAGAGAACGAAAGGTTTTATTAGTGTAAAGAAGAGACAATTTAGGTCAGACAATGCATTTTAGGTATGATGCCGTGTTTAGAATCTGTTTGTGTGTTGGTTTGGAGTCAGACTGGTTTTATTTCTAAAGTAGGAATTTATAAAACGCCACATTGACTGACTGTCTATAAATTGTGTGCTTTTTGAACAAAATAGAATGTATCTGCAAATACAAATTCACCCCACAGATTCACGTGTGTGTGTGTGCGTGCATGTGTGTATGAGGGAGAGTGAGTGTATGTGTGTGAGGGGGGGAGAGAACTGTGTGTGTGTGTGGGTGTGTGTGAGGGAGAGAGAGAGTGTCTGCACGTGTGTGCGCGTGTGTGTGGAGACAGAAAGAGTGTGTGCGTGTGTTTGAGAGACAGTGTGTATGAGAGAGGATCTGTGTGAGAGAGTGTGTATGTGTTTGCGTGAGTGTGTGTGTATGTGTGCATGTATGTGAAAGTGTATCGTGTGGTGGGGTCACCTGCAGTGTGACATTAAACCATGATCCTGGTTGAGGCCATCCTCATAGGTAGTGAACTTGGCTATCAGCCTCTGCTCAGTGACTCTGTACCACACACATACTCTTCTTCTCTCTCTCCTCACACACACACACCCAAGTGCGTGCGTGCGCACGCACGCACACACATGGACACACTCACTCTTCCACACACACACACACACATGCAAATCTATGGGGTGAATTTGTATTTGCAGATACATTCGATTTTGTTCAAAAAGCACACAATTTATAGACTGTCAGTCAATGTGGCGTTTTATAAATTCTTACTTTAGAAACAAAACCAGTCTGACTCCAAACCAAAACACAAACAGATTCTAAACAAGAGCTCACACATGCATTGTCTGACCTAAAATGTCACCTCTTCTTTACAATGTTAAAACCGTTAGTTCTTTCAGGATATGACTTCAAAGGAATTTGGGGATTTACAGCTACATATTAATCAATTAAAACCTTCTAACTAATTAAAGATTTAACAGCACCTTATGTTTGTTTAGTGCATCCTCAGCAGTGGTGTGACCCTTTTATCTTTTAATTACAAATTCTGTGTCTGATACTACCTCTCTCACTAACACCTGAAGAAGGAGTAAGACTCAAAAAGCTTGTGTTTTCAAATAAACCTGTTGGACTATAACATGGTGTCGTGTGATTTCTGACCTTGTCCACCCCAGTCCATCACCGGCACCTCCTCACCATGTGTTATCCAGGTCAGTGGGAATATTACCTTCTGCTGCTTTTCCCTTTTCCGCTGCTATTGTGTTTTCCAACAGCTATCATAAAATCAAACAGTACAGAAGAGGCCCATTGAGTCTGCATCAACAAAAAATAATCTAAATCTCCACTAGTCCCACTTTCCCACACTAGGCCCATAGCATTGAATGTTACGGTTTTGCAAGTGCTCATGCAAATCCTTTATAAAGGTTGTGAGGTTTCCTGTCTCGACTACCCTCCCAGGCAGTGCATACCTGACACCCACCACCTTCTGGATGAAAAACTTGTCTTCAAATCCCCTTTAAACCTCCCCAGAGGTATTAGAATTTCTTTCAATTAAACACAATCCCTGTTCTTCATTCATCTACACCTTCCCTCTACCTGGCAATTCTCTTTCAGATTGAACCAGACCCCCTTGGAACCTTGGAGTTGTATCTGATCTAAAGATGCGCTGCTACTCCCTAGAACTTGTTGACTTTTTTTATTCATTCATGGGATGAGGGCATCTGGAGTATGTAGGCCAGACCAGGTAAGAATGGCAGTTTCCTTCCCTAAAGGACAATAGTGAACCAGATGGGCTTTTCCAACAATCAACAGTGGATTCATGGACATCATTAGATTCTTAATTCCAGATACTTTATTGCATTCAAATTCCACCATCTGCCAAGGCGGGATTCGAACCCAGGTCCCCAGAACGTTACCTGGGTCTCTGGATTAACAGTCCAGTGATAATACCACTAGGCATTACCTCTCCTATTATGAAGGCTTCCACCTCTGTAATATTACCTGCCTGTTGCTGAAATTCTCATCCACACTTTTGATCCTTCTAGGCTTAAATATTCAAATGTTCCTCCGGCCAGCTTTACATCTGCCATCTTGACACTGAGAACTAAGTTAGCGTGGATGGACATTTTGGACGGCACGGACCAGTTTGGGCCGAAGGGCCTGTCTCTCGTGCTGTAAGACTCTATGGCTCTAAGCAACTATGTGATTAAAAATACATTTTTTTGGGGGGGCTGGCATAGCATGTTGACTTTGATTCTTTCAGAAATGAAAACCAACAAGGGGAAATGAAGAATGTTGTCTAAATGAATGTCCTGAGAATGACTCAGTGTTAAGTATCTTTCAAACACAAACTGGGAGGGAGTGTCTGCTGGGAAAGGTTCAGTATTTGATGTTCGAGATTTTTAACTACTTCAGCAGATGCAGTGATTAATTATTTGAAGTAATGAGAAGTGAATGTTCATTCAGTCAGTCAAAGTACTCCTGTGGGATAAATTCAAGTTGTGAGTGGAAAAATGGAAATGTATTGAAGACCACTTATGGAGATCTTGCTAAAATGACACAAGGCACAGGTGAGACCATAGCCAAGAACAGTTATGGTGCTCTGATTTAAGGAAAGATGCATTGACATTGGAGGTATTCCAGAGAAAATTCGGTAGGTTAATTCCAAGTATGAGGGAGTTTTCTTATGAGGAGAGGTTAAGTAGTTTGGATCTGTACTCATTGGCATTTAGGAGGAGAGGATACTTAATAGAAATATAGAAAATTCCTGGAGGAGTTGACAGGACAGATGTAGAGAGGATTTTTTCCCTTGTGGGCAAGTCTAGAACCAGAAGGATCATCTCAGAGTAAGCAGTCACCCATTTAAGACAGAGATGAAGAGGAATTTCTTTTCTCGGAGGGTGGGAAATCTGTGGAATTCTTAACTGCAAAGGACCGTTGAGGCTGGGTCATTAAGTACATTCAAGACTGAGACAGTAGAATTTTAATCAGTTTTGGTACAAGGGTTATGGGGAAAAGCCAAGAGAGTGGAGTTGAGGATTAGCAGATCAGTCATGATCTGGTTAAACGGTGGAGCAGGCTCAATGGGCCAAGTGGTTTACTTCCACTCCTACATCTTTTGGTCTTACTGCCTGTTTTTGGTATTTTTGTAAATAAGTAATGGTGAATGCTTGGCCCTCAGATGCATTTCCCTTATTCCTGTATGGAGAATTGGTTCACGATACAGCAGTTGTGCTAATGGACCCAGTACTGCCACAACCACGTTTCCATTGTTTGGTAGAATTTGGACTTTGTAACAATGTCATTTGTGGGTTTATATGTATATCTCTGAATTTGGGTTGCAGGCAGACTGATTGAAGAGAACTATCTCAAGACTTAGCTTCTTAATAACAATGTTTATTGCATCTCAGTACTGGATATTACACTACATGCTAATCAGAAATATACCAGCCTGTTATCTTATTGTTACAATATTGATATTATTCCAGAAACCATACTGTCTAATACTAACCATCCTGTTCAATATGCTTCTTAGCATGTGCTTCTGCTTCCCTGCTGTAGGAAAGATGTTGTTAAACTTGAAATGGTTTTGAAAAGATTTACAAGGATGTTGCCAAGGTTGGAGGGTTTGAGCTATAGGGAGGGGCTGAATAGGCTGGGGCTATTTTCCCTGGAGCGTTGGAGGCTGAGGGGTGACCTTATAGAGGTTTATAAAATCATGAGGGGCATGGACAGGGTAAATAGACATGCTCTTCTCCCCAGAGTGGGGGAGTCCAAAACTAGAGGGCATAGGTTTAAGGTGAGAGGGGAAAGATTTAAAAGGGATTTAAGGAGCCACCTTTTCATGCAGAGGTTGGAGCATATATAGAACAAGCTGCCAGAGGAAGTGGTGGAGGCTGGTACAATTACAACATTTAAAAGGCATCTGGATGGGTACATAAATAGGAAGGGTTTACAGGGATATGGGCCAAATGCTGGCAAATAGGGCTAGATTAATTTAGAATATCTAGTTAGCATGGATGAGTTGGACCAAAGGGTCTGTTTCTGTGCTGTACATCTCTATGACTGTACACCCACACTGTGCTACTAATGACCTGTGAGATGCAGCTCTGTAACAACACAAGGTTACTCCAGGGTTCAAAATCCTTACACAATACAATACCCCAAATAGAAAGGCTCATGGCCAATCAGTTTCTCAATATTTGCCAACTGTGATTAAATGTATTCCTGGAGATTTCATCATATGGTTTCCCCAATACTCCAGCCTAGACAGCCACTGGAAAGCGAAAAGTCTCTGTACCCAATTGGGTGACTGTCAAATCCTATTCTCTCCCTGTTTGTAATTTTTTTTCTTGTAACAAAATAAAAATTTGCAAAAATAAACCCAATCAATTTGAACTAGTCTGAGATTTTCCTCCAGGATTACACAGAACATGGTCTTATAGGCTAACCTTCAATTCTTGCAGAAGGCTCCTAGGTCAATCCTGGAGAGATTGCCCTTCTTTTCGATTTTTGGGAACTGCCTGGCCAGCTCTGTACATGCGCATTTAAGCAGAGCTGACATCAGCAGGGAGGTGGGTCCCAGCAATGGATCCAGTGAAAGGAGGAGGAAGGGATCAGTGAGGGACAGAGAGAGGCAGAGGCAGAGGCAGAACATCACCCAGCCATGGAGCTGAAGAGCCCAACGCCAGGTCCCCTGGACATCAGGCGCTCACTGAGGAGCTATGGGGCGGTGCAGGAGACAGAGTGGAGCAGAGCAGCCGTGGGCAAAGGCAAGTAGCCGGGACCTGAGCTGGCAGATGCCTGGGATAAGGCTCCGCCGTTCTCACTCCCAGCGTTGTTGTTCTTTGTGCGCTGATTGTAAAAAGACAGCAGCTCTGCTCTAACACACTCAGAGCTGGGGCAGTGGGGTTGGGATGGCTGAATGCAGCCTGTAGACTGGGTCCCAGCGATAGCCCTGATCCTGCATTAGCCAGTCTGATTGCAGTTTCCGATCAGACCTGGCTGCGGTAGAGAGTTACAATGAGGGGAAAAATAGATACATTACAGCACAGCGTGGGAATGGGCAGTGATGGGGATTTGCTCTCAGTTAGCCTTTGGATTACAAACAATATTAAGTGCTGATTTGAAATTGTTTTATCACAAGTGTAAAAAAATGCAGTTAAAGTATTTATTTGAGTTGGTTATTTATGTAACAAACGGGGGCTTTTAGACACCTGCTCAATACTTGATTTAAGCAAAATATGAATATTCCTTGTGGCAGTTATTTACTCATTGGACCAGCACTTTCAAGTTCTAATGACATTTACAAAAAACACAATTACTGACTGCTATGACACAGGAACTATCCAGTGGCAATGGGTTTAGTTGCCAAGGTTGATTGACTGTCCCTTAAGATAGTTGTTCAAAGCTGAATAAAAACACAACGTTTATTGCATTTAAAATGAAGTAGAAAACAAAAACAAAAAAATGCCGGAATTACATATCACGGCTGTCAGCATCTGGGAGAGGAAAATGTGGGTTAATGTTTCGGATTATTTATTGTGAGTTCTCATAAGGAACCAAATGTATTCATGGAAGCTTGAAAACTGAAATTACACACACAAACACACACACATATTCTAATGATGGGAACGCAGAGATGGGTTTCCGGTTGAAATAGTAAAACGACCAAAGCAATCAGCAGCGTGCACTAAGTGGGACAACATGCCTGAGTCAACAATTATTAGCCGTATAAAATGCTGCCACTCTTCCATTTCCCTGAAGGGCTTGGTATAAGCCGGGCACAATACCGACATAACATAGGAAACAAATTATTGTTCAGGGACGATGTGCAGTTGCTAAACACTGAGCTTCTTGATAGACCAGCAATAGAGTTTGACTTTAAGGCAGTGCTGTCTCCTAATAGCTTGTATTTTGTAGAACAATGAATTATTCCACACCAAATATTGCACATTTAAAATGGCCAGCTCGATTGATTCCACATGCTCTGAAACACGGTATCATCGCAATATAGCAGAAGGAAATATTTGATAACAAAAACAGAAATTGCTGGAAAAGCTCAGCCGATCTAGCAGCATCTGAGTTCTGAGAAAAGATCACTCCACCTGAACCGTTAACTCTGATCTCTCTCCACAGATGCTGCCAGACCCGCTGAGCTTTTCCAGGAATTTCTGTTTTTGTTTCTGATTTACAGCATCCACAGTGCTTTCAGTTTTTATGAAATATTTGATAACTCTATGTCACAAATGAGCATTGTGTTTTTTGTATGAAATGTAATATAATGCAAATTTATTTTTCACAAGTAGGTATGCTTTGTATATTGCTGAGATATTTTAATTAGTGATGTCATTTGGCAATAGATCCCTCTGTAACTTTCTCAAAAACCCATTCAGATAGAATTGAACATAAAGCCTTATGAATGCATTATATTTAACCATAGAGTCACAGAGATATACAGCATGGAGACAGACCCATTGGTCCAGCTCGTCCATGTGGAGCAGATATCCTAAATAAATCTAGTCCCATTTGCCAGCATTGGCCCATTTCCCTCTAAACCCTTCCTATTCATATATCCATCCAGATTCCTTTTAAATGTTGTAATTGTACCAGCCTCCACAACTTCCTTTGGCAGCTCATCCATATGTGTACCAATCTGCGTGGAAAAGTTGCCCCTTAGGTCCATTTTAAATCTTACCCCTCTCACCTTAAACTTATGCTCTCTAGTTTCGGACTCCGCCACCCTGGGGAAAAGACCTTGTCTATTTACCCTGTCCATGCCCCTCATGATTTTATAGACCTCTATGAGGTCACCCCTCAGCCTGCGACGCTCCAGGGAAAATAGGCCCAACCCTGGCAACATCCTTGTAAATCTTTTCTGCATCCTTTCAAGTTTCACAACATTCTTCCTGTAGAGAGACCAGAATTGTACACAGTATTCCAATAGTGGCCTAACCAATGTCCTGTACAGCTGCAACATGACCCCTCAACTCCTATACTCAATGCACTGACCAATAAAGGCAAGCATACCAAATGCCTTCTCCACTGTCCTGTCTACCTGCAACTCCATTTTCAAGGAACAGTGAACCTGTACTCCAAGATCTCTTTGTTCAGCAACACTCCCCAGGACCTTACCATTAAGTGTATAAGTCCTGCCCTGATTTGCCTTTCCAAAATGCAGCACCTAACATTTATCTAAATTAAACTCCATCTACCACTCCTCACCTCACTGGCCCATCTGATCAAGGTTCCATTGTACTCGGAGGTAACCCTTTTCACTGTCCCCTGCACCTTCAATTTTGGTGTCATCTGCAAACTTACTAACCATACCTCCAATGCTATAATCCAAATTGCCTAACATGATTTTGTTTATATGTCCCTCTCTGTACATCTTTGACTTCCATCAAATGTATAAATAAGAGCGAATGATTTCTGTCATTTGGTTCCCTGAAATGGCTTGCAGGATTAGACAAAGCTGTATGTTATGTCTGGTAATGATCAATTGTTTCATAGAATCAATCTGGATCAAATGAAAAATTCTAGGCAAGGAGCAAGATGTGAAAATGCACTAATAGGCATTGTATGTTTAATATAGTTTTATTTCAGGCAAAAATCCCTTTCCTTTTAATATTTTGATGTAAAATGCACATTTTGCTGTCTGGATATTTGAAAGAGAAACATAGAAATATTGAAAGTATATGGCACTGAAGGAGACCATTTGAGCTGATCAATAATGAGTAATCCAGCCTTATGCCACTTCCAGCTGTTGCTATGTAACCCTGCAAGTTATGATCCTTTTAAGAGCTTGTCCAAGCTTTTTTTGACTAAATGCCATGATTATTTACGTTTGTACCTTCCTTTGACGTGATGACTTCCAGCTCCCTGTCCATCATCAAGATGTTCTCAATACCTAAATGAAATTGTGCAACCTTTCACAAAATTAGCTGCATTGGTTAGTGCCTGGGTCTGGTCAGTGTGGGTTCGGTTCCCACTCCAGCTAAGTTAAACATGGACAGTACTCCTAAGACTGGAAAGCAACCACCACTGTCAATGAAGACACCGCAGGGTGAAGCATCGTCAGACACTGAACTTTGTGCAGAGTTTGAATGAAACCTTTCTCATGATAATTTTAATGCAAATATATATGTTACTGACAATAGCTAATCAGTGACAAAGCCAGAGAATATATTTGGATAATCTGTATAAATCACGAATGGCTATACTGCCAGCACCTGTGAGTCAGATAGTAGTAGCTTCAGGTCCCACTTCTGTGACAGAAATGAAAGTAGTCTCTGGGACAGCACTGAGCACTGCTCTGTCTAAGTAGCATGGTCACACAGTTACCACAGTCCGGCCACATGTGCTACACTGTGAAGTTAAAAAGTGCCGTGTGCTTAAACCAATCGTCCGCCCTCTCTAACAGCACCATAAGGCCATAAATAATAGGAACAGGGGTAGGCCATTCAGCCCCTCAAGCCTGCTCCACCATTCAATAGGATTATGGCTGATCCTATATTCTTCACGTCTGCTTAAACTAGCCTTCCATCCATTGACTCTGTCTGTACTTCGCACTGCCTTGGGAAAGCAGGCAACATAATCAAAGACCTCTCCTACCCCAGGTGTACTGTCTTCCACCCTCTTCTGGCAGGCAGAAGATATAAAAGTTTGAATACACGTATGAACAGATTCAAGAACAGCTTCTTCCTTACTGTTATCAGACTTTTGAACAGACCGCTCAAATATTAATGTTAATCTCTCTCTCCCTCTCTCCCTCTGCACCTTCTCAGCGGCTGTAAACACTCTGTTCTGCCATCCACGTGCACTTTGTATGGTACAATCTGACTGTATAGCACGCAAAACAACACTTTTCACTGTATTTTGGTACATGTGACAACAATAAATCAAACTCAAACTCAAGTCCTTGATTCCCTTCAACTGATCAAGAATATATTAAGGGGAGGCAATGGCCTAGTGCTATTATCGCTGGACTGTTAATCCACAGACTCAGGTAATATTTCAGGGACATGGGTTTGAATCTTGCCATGGCAGACGGTGGAATTTGAATTCAATAAAAATCTGGAATTAAGAGTCTAATGATGACCGTGAATCCATTGCCGATTGTTGGGAAAAGCTCATCTGGTTCACTAATGTCCTTTAGAGAAGGAAGCTGCCATCCTTACCTGGTCAGGCCTTCATGTGACTCCAGACCCACAGCAACGTGGTTGTCTCTCAACTTCAATCAGGGATGGGCAATAAATGCCGGCCTAGCCAGCAACACCCTCATCCTGTGAATGAATACAAAAAAAAACTATCTCAGCCTTAATATTCAGAAGGAATGTAGGTATTGATGGAGTGCTGCACTGCCAGAGGTGCTGTCTTTTTGAATGATCAAGGTCCAGTCTGCTGCATCAGGCTCCTATTTCTAAGTGGAAACAGATCAATTCTCCCTAATATCCAAACCAATGTCAAATCCTCAACCACCATCACGAGAAAACCGATTGTCTCATCCTTACTCATTGGTGGAACATTCCAAGGTCTTCAAAGGTGCAAGATTTCCTTCACTGATCCAACATCTTGTTCACTTCCAGCACTGATAATATATGATGGGAAAACAAGAATATTATCACAAGTCACTGGGTGTTTTTAATCTTGTGCTTTGTGCTGTGGCTGACTTCTAAACAGACATTTTCATTGTTCCTGATATGGACATTAGCCATTTTTGATTTGTCTTACTCAATCAGACAGGGTCACAGTCTACAGTTGTGGGGCAAATCAGGCAAAGCACTCTTTGAATTCAAGTGATGTAACTGAATGATGACTTCCTGTACAGCTGTTATAGAATCAATTGAGGTCTACAGCACAGGTAAAGGCCCTTTGGCTCATTGCATCAGTATCACAAACAAGCACCTAACTATTCTAATCCCATTTTCCAGCCTTGGCATCACAAATGCATATCATAGAATCCCTACAGTGTGGAAACAGGCCCTTTGGCCCAACAAGTCCATACCAACCCTCAGAGCATCCCACCCAGATCCATCCCCCTGTAACCCATCTAATCTACACATCCCTAAACACTATCAACAATTTAGCATGGCCAATCCACCTAGCCTGCACATCTTTCGACTGTGGGAGGAAACTGGAGCACCCGGAGGAAACCCACACAGACACGGGGAGAACGTGCAAACTCTACACAGACAGTCTCCCGAGGTGTGGAATCGGGTTCTTGGCACTGCGAGGCAGCAGTGCTAACCATTGAGCCACCATGCCGCCCCACTCTAAATATTTCTTAAACGTTATGAGGGTTTCTACCTATCTCACCTTTACAGGCAGTGAGTTCCAGATACCCGCTACCCTCGAAATGAAAAAGTCTTTTCTCACATTCTCTCAAAACCTTTTTGCCCCTTACCTTAAGTCTAACGATTGGTCAAGAAGGGTATGTTTTCATACCCAGAGGTGAACGTGCAGCTTGCTGCAAAACAACACATCAGTGAGGGACATACTTCTTACCAAGTCAACAGATATTGATGGAAATGGTGCACATGAGTATCAGAGGGAAAACAGGAGATTGGTCCTGGGTAACAACACTCATTTGAAGAGTCAATGCAATCATGATGGGCTGAATGGCATCCTGTGCTGTAACAATTCTGTGATTCTGGACATGGGGAGACAAGAGATAATTTCATTTTAAAGTTTGCGGATGACATAAATGTAGTAAATGGTGAGGAAAGTAGTCACTGACTTCAACTCAGCAAATGTACTATTGAAACAGGAAGCAAAGTTTAATTCAAGGAAGTGTGAATTAATTTGATGCAGTTGGAAAGTGAGCAGAGGTGATCGAAACTACCTGGTACAATTCTAAAGGTAGTGCCACACTGAAGAGATGTAGTGGAGAAATCTTTGAAGGTGGCACATGATATTTAAAAAGTAACATTTTGGATTTGTGTGATAAAGTGTAACTGCAAAGACATTGCGCTAAAGTAGCGTTAGCAGGTTTACTGTAGCCAGTTTGAGATGATCAACTGCAGGAAGGATGCCAGGAGAGGGTGCAGTGGAGATTCACCAGAATGGGGCCAGGGATGGGGTCTTCAGTTATGGGCAAAGACTGGTATTTCCCCCGCGAAGGAAAGGAGCAGGTTCAGGGATGGTTTGATTGCACTCAAAAGCATGAGGAGATTCATGGAGTGAAGAAGGGTAAAATGGTTCCAGAGGATTGAAGGTAATTGACAAAAGAACAGGAGAAGAAGAAAAACACATTAATTACCATGTTCCTTCTAATGACCTGGAATGCACTGTCAACAAGTGTGATAAAGTAGATTAAGAAGTGAAAGAACTGTGGATGCTGTGAATCAGAAATAAAATCAGAAATTGCTGGAAAAGCTCAGCAGGCCTGGCAGCATCTGTGGAGAGGAATCAGAGTTAACGTTTCAGGTCGAGTTCTGAGGAAGGGTCACTAGACACAAAATGTTAACTCTGATTTCTCTCCACAGGTGCTGCCAAGCCTGTTGAGCTTTCTCAGCAATTTCTGTTTCTGCTTCTGATAAAGTAGATTCCCTGATGACTGAGAAAAATAAAATTGTTTCAGTATTTAGGAAGAAAGAATGGAAAAAGCTGAAGGGGGAGAGTAGGGGAGTGGGCTAATTGAGTTTTCAAAGAGCAGGCACAGACATGACGGGCCGAATGGCTCTATTCTATGCTGTCCAATTCTACAGGTCAGATATAAATACAAGTAGAAGTACAATCTTTGCTAGCCAGGAACAATGCATTGATTGTAACTGAGTGTCTGTGGGAGCGAAATCGTCCAGGTTCTGAGAATCTGGAGAAGGACAGGGGAATTGGGAAAGGAGGGGGAGTAGCAATATTAATTGAGATGCACAATTACTGCAGAACAAAGCAGTAGTCTCAGTGAGGCTGATGAGTAATTAAAACAATAGAGGCAAAGCTAAAAAAAGCTAAAGATGCAAGACTGTGCTAGAATTTGTCTCCTGACTTTGTTACTGGGGATGTAATACAATATATAGATACATAATGTAGACAGAGAGTCGGAAAACACATAACAAAATCATAGCTTTTCTCGTTTTTACATTTGAGAAGCATATCTTTTTTTTATCTGTTTATAAGATGTGGGCAAATCTTGAAAAGCTGAGAAGAAATTTGGCTGGAGTCATACAGCACAGAAACAGACCCTTCGGCCCAACTTGTCCATGCTGACCATGTTCCCAAACCAAACTAGTCCCGCCTGCCTGCATTTGGCCCATATCCTTCCAAACCTTTCCTATTCATGTACTTATCGAAATGTCTTTTGAATGTTGTAATTGTTCAGTACTCACATCCACCAATTCCTCAGGAAGTTCATTCCACACACGATCCATTCTCTGTGTAAAAAAAAGTTGCCCTTCATGTCTTTTTTAAATCTTTCCCCTCTCACCTTAAAAATATGCCCTGTAAACTGGGCTGTTAAAGTAAGCTTACAGACAAACAGGAGTAAAAACATTTGGCTAAGTACGAAAAATACATCCAAGAGACAAAAGCTCCATTTCAAGCATCCACTCCCTCCGACACTCAGTAGCAGCAGTGTGTACTATCTACAAGATGCACTGCAGAAATTCACCAAAGATCCTCAGACAGCACCTTCCAAACCCACGACCACTTCCACCTAGAAGGACAAGGGCAGCAAATACACGGGAACACCACCACCTCGAAGTTCCCCTCCAAGCCACTCACCATCTTGACTTGGAAATATATTGCTGTTCCTTCACTGTCGCTCGGTCAAAATCCTGGAATTCCCTCCCTAATGGCATTGTGGGTCAACCTACAGCAGGAGGACTGCAGCAGTTCAAGAAGGCAGCTCACCACCACCTTCTCAAGGGCAACTAGAGATGGGCAAGAAATGCTGGTCCAGCTAGTGACACTGACATCCCAAAAATGAACAGGAAAAAAAAAAATTTGCGTAGTTAAACAATCATGATGAGAAAAGTGGATGAGAGACTGTAGCAAGCTTAAAGAAAAGGCAAATGTAGGGAAAAGTAGAAATGCAGTGGAATAAAGCAAAGAACTGTGGAAGCTGGAGATCAGAAACAAAGCAGAAAGTGCTGGAGAGACTCAGCAGGTGTGTAGCATCTGTGAAGAGAAAACAGTCTTAACGTTTCGAGACTAGTGACCAGGGTCACTGGACTTGAATTGTTAACTCTGTTTTCTCTTCACACAGCCTGCCAGACCTGCTGAGTTTCTCCAGCAATTTCTGTTCTTGCTTGTTAGAAATGCAGTGGACTGGGAAAGGAACGAGGGTTACAAAGAAAGGAATAAGATGTGCAATAAATGAAAAATGAGCAAATGGATTTTGCACAGGGAATTATCAGCCTGGAATTGAAAGGTGTTGAAATGCAGAAGTCTGAGAGTGAAATTTCAGTTGTAAACAAACTGTTGGGGAAGCTCAGCAAGTCTGGCAGTAGAAGGAGAGACAGTTTACGTTTTGAGTCTGATATTGCTGTTCATTTGAACTTGAAATTTTAATTCTGCCTTTCTCTCCACTGCCAGACCTGCTGAGTTTCTCCAGAGCTTCCCATTTTATTTCAGATTTCCAGCATCTGTACTGATTTGCTTTTATCCAAGTACTCTGTTCAGATTTGGTGCTGAATCACAGGAAAGGCATATTGGCCGTGCTAGCAACATGTGGCAGATTCACAGGATCACTACAGGTATTTTAAGAGTTAAATCAGAAAGCTAAGTTATATTGCCTTGAATTTGGATACTTGAGGTGTGATCTAATTGAGTATTGAAAATGATTTTGGAGATTCTATAGTTTTAGTTCTAGCAGCTACTACCTCGAGAAATGAAATCAGGAACCAAAGTGCCATATCTTAAAAATAACCGTTCTTATGAAATGTCTTGTAGTATGTTAAAAGTACTATGTAAATGTAGGGTATTCCCATCGGAAATCTGGGCTGGGAATTTGTGATTTTTTTATTCCAGAGTTGGATAGCTGACTCTATATTGCTCAGGGTAAGAAATCACATGACACCAGGTTATAGTGAAACAGATTTATTTGAAATCACAAGCTTTTGGAGCGCTGCTCCTTCGTCAGTGATTTCTGACCTTGCCTACCCCTAGTCCAACACCGGCACCCTCTATATAATGCACAGGACACATTCATACGCCCATCAGGAAAGGGAAAACTCAGGGGATCTTGTAAAAATCAGGCTCTTAACTGGTCACTCAGGAAGATTTTTGGTGCCTAATTTCCTGGGACCTTGATGTCCAGTCCCTGACCTCTGGCCAATCAGAGACTTTCAGCAGCTATCTCCCTGTCTCCCATCCAATCCCACCGTCGCCGCCCTGATTGGGGCAGAGTGAGACCCTCCATGACCAACCCTGTAGACAGGCCGATCTGTTCTGCTGCTCAGGAAGGCTGCCTCTTTTCTTGCCTGACAGGGAACGGAGTTAATCGCAGAGGCCCTTAAGTGGTCATTAACTGACAACTTCAAAGCCTCAACTGGTTGTAGGTCAGGAAAGTTTAGCTTGGCCTCCTCATGCAGATCCTGATTAGTGGGTATCTCCTCAATGCCAACTTTCCTCATTATCTTCCCCTCTTGCCACCTTCTCTGTCACCTCTCAGGTTGGAAGATTCACCCTGATACCCCAGATCAGGGTAGTCAGGCATTTGGAGCAAAGGCAGTAAGTACAATCGAGGAATGCAGAGGTAATGGCCTAGCGGTATTATTGCTAGACTATTAATCCATGAAATTCAGCTAATGTTCTGGGGACCTAGGTTCAAATCCCACCATGGCAGATGGTAGTATTTGAATTCAATGAAAAAAAATCAGGAATTAAGAATTAATTATGACCATGAATCCATTGTCGATTGTCAGGAAAAACCCATCTGGTTCACTTGGAAACAACAAGGACTGCAGATGCTGGAAGCCAAAGTCTATAGATGTGAGGCTGGAAAAGCACAGCTGGTCAGACCATCCGTAGAGCAGGAGAGTCAAGGCTTCAGCTCAAAATGTTGACTTTCCTGTTCCTTGGATGCTGTCTGACCTGCTGTGCTTTTCCAGCCTTGCACCTATATCATCTGGTTCACTAATGTCCATCCTTACCTGGTCTGGCCTACATGTGACTCCAGACTCTCAGCAATGTGGTTGACCTTTAACTGTCCTCTGGGCAATTAGGGATGGGCAATAAATGCTGGCCTCTTAAATGACGCCCTCATCTTGTGAGTGAATTAAAAGAACTCCACCATGACCAAACTCAAGAGGCTCAATTTGAGATTTTTTTAGGTTAGTAATATCATGTGCTTTCAGATTACCAACCAGTTTCTTCCAAATCAATTCTCAAATTATATAATTTCATTTTAAATAATTAAAACTATTTTGGTTTCATTTTAATGTCCGAAGTTGTTATGGTTGCTCGTTATTTACAGTAGAACATGATATAACATTTATTTACCATTGCCGTGCATTTCTGTGTGGATGTGTCACTTTGGGAATGTTGCTGCTTTGGTAGTTTTGTAACTCAGTAGTAAGTGCCATTACAAATATGGATGACTTTTGGCATCAAATAGCAATCTATTACTAGTTTTATAAATGCTGAACTTTTGTGTGCATGGTAAATTGAGTTTTGTTCTCAGGGATTGTTTCATGAACTGATACAATCCCAGCTGATGGTAAAACTGGATAAGTCAGATCCCAGAATGAAACCTGGTTTGATAGCCTCATTGTTCGAGAGTTGTGACTGGGGCTTAGTATTAACCTTTATTATTGCTGCAACATTTATATTGTACCTGGCACTACCCATTGTTCTAAAAAGTATTAGGCAGGCAGATAATCTGTGTGCACTTTGTTTGTTAGAAAGTAATCAAAAATAGTGCTACACATTTCAAAATGGAACCTTCCCCTCAGTAACTGCAGCTTTGATCACACATGACACTTGCTTAAATTTAAACATCTTGATTTACTTCTATTAATACAGCACAAAGCGTATTTAATGGTATTTATTTGCAGAAAAATGTAAATACTTTGAACTATTAGTGAACTATTCATATTTCTTTATCCCATGTTTGGATCATTTCCATACACTCAGGACAGGAATGTTTTCTTGGAGACAGTAAGGACTGCAGATGCTGGAATAGATGTGAAGCTGGAAAAGCACAGCAGGTCAGACAGCATCTGAGGAGCAGGAAAGTCAATGTTTTGGGCTGAAACCCTTCATCCTGATGTTGTACTTTCCTGCTCCTCAGATGCTGTCTGACCTGCTGTGCTTTTTCAGGAACGTTTACTGTTGTTTTGTAATACATTCAGGGGATGTGGGTGTAACTGGCTGGGACAGTGTTAATTGCCAATCCCTAATTTCCCCACAGAGGGCAGCAGTGAGCATTCTCCTTGAACTACTGTGGTCCACATGGTGTAGGTGCACCCATGGTTCGGTTATTGAGGAAGCTTCATGATTTTGATCCACTGACAGTGAAGGAACGGTGATATATTTCCAAGTCAGGGTGGTGATTGGCTTGGAGGGGAACTTGTAGGTGGTGGTGTTCTCATTATTCTGCTGCCCTTGCCCTTCAAGATGGAAGTCGTCTTGGGTTTGAAAGATGTGTAAAGATCTTTGGTAAATTTCTGCAGTGCACCTTGTAGATGGTACACATTGCTACTACTGAGCATCAGTGATGGAGGGAGTGGATGTAGAAGGTGATGGATATAGTGCATCAGTCAGGCTGCTCTGTCCTGGATGCTGTTGAGCTTCTTGAGTATTGCTGGAGCTGTATCTGCCCAGATGAGTGGGAGGTATTCCATCCCATTCCTGACTTTGAGCCTTGTTGATGGTGAACAGGGTCTGTAATAATTAAAGCAAAGGCCGAGAAACAGCAGACAATGGGGCTTTGTTTTCATCTGCTTGGAACCTCCCATTAGCTGCAACCAGCTATACCTCCAAATCTGTGTTTGTCTCACTTCATTCATCAAAATATTAAACCAACAACATCTTGTGTGTAGGCAATGACTGAAACCTTACAGTTCTTTCTGTCTATTAAGATGTTGTTTCTCACATCAAGTATTAAACATTTCACTTTTGAAATACTGCATGCAATTCTGGTTTCCCTGCCATAGGAAGGATGTTATGAAACTTGAAAGGGTTCAGAAAAGATTTACAAGGATGTTGCCAGATGGAAGGTTTGAGCGACAGGGCGAGGCTGAATAGGCTGGGGCTATTTTCCCTGGAGCGTCGGAGGCTGAGGGGTGACTCATAGAGATTTATAAAATCATGAGGGGCATGGATAAGGTAAACAGACAAGGTCTTTTCCCTGGGACCGGCGAGTCAAGAACTAGAGGAGCAACTTTTTCAAGCAGAGGGAGATGTGTGTATGGAATGAGCTGCCAGAGGAAGTGGTGGAGGCTGGTACAATTACAATATTCAAAAGGCATCTGGATGGGTATACGAATAGGAAGGGTTTAGAGGGATATGGGCCAAATGATGGCAAATGGGACTAGAATTATCTGGGGTATCTGGTTGGCATGGACGGGTTGGAACGAAGGGTCTGTTTCTGTGCTGTACATCTCTATGGCTCTATCACTCTTTGCATTTTCAGTTCCCAAAGTAAGATTTTTGAACTTATTATTCAATACCATACGATAACTCATACACATTTGATCATGTCACATTAATGAAATTCAGCCTCTATTGCACAGAGTTATCTAATCACATTGCCTTGATATTGCAAACTCCATGAAAACCCAAACACGCTGCCAAGGATATTATTTCTTGCTTTGCATTGTGCACCTTGCCAGCAACGATTGCATTTATAAGATTGTATCTGTATTTCCTGTTTTATTTTTGCACGTATTACTCGATTTCTGTCAGATGTTCTGTCCTAGATATGAACATTACACAAAGCAATATATTTAAATTTCAGAACCAGTGAACCGTAAATGCAATTGTCAAGTGGAAATGATTTTATATTCTGAAATAAGTTTAATGGTTTCAGGCTGGCATGTTAAAACATTTTATAGCCAAAGAATATCGTCATATAATATTGCCCAAAATGTTAATCTGGAGTTTGCTTTTACCACATCCAGTTATTTAATTAGCATCGAAAGCAGGAGACACAAAATGAATTATTCCTCTATTAAATGATAACACCTTTTATGTGTGATGCTGTTTGAGTTTCTTAGTGTTGTTTAGCATTCTCTTAGTTTTGTGCATGGTGTTCTTGATGAGCACTTATATTTGAGAAGGCTGTTCAACTATGCATACTCTCAGAACATCTTTTATCATAAAAACTGTGCTTGTCTGCATTCGTTACAAAGACTGATGAACTGAATGGAAACAGGCAGCTAACTAGCATCTGTAACATCTTGCCTTAGCTTCAGGTAATTTCATAGGGCTTCATTTCCAATGAAATTTTTTTTTAAAGACTAGTGTCTATTGCTTTATACCCAAACACAATAGGCCATGTTGTACACAGTCAGATCCCATAAACAGGGTTAATCATCTTTAGTTCTGCTGGTTGAGGGCAATATGTTGACCAGACCTTCCAGGCACAGGGTAAGCCATTGAGCCCTTCAAGCCAGTGTGCCATTTAATAAAATCGTGGCTGATCTGATTTGAACCTCAACTCTACATTGCTGCAGATCCCTGATAATCTCTCATCCCCTTGGTCATCAAGAATCTTTCTACCTCTGCCTTAAAAATATTTAAACTTTCTACAACCGCTGCCTTTTGAGGAAGGGAATTCCAAAGACTCTCAACTCTGAGAGAGAGAAAACATCTTTCTTTGCCTCAGTCTTAAATTTTTAAACGGTGACTCCTAGCTCTAGATTCTCCCACAAGGGGAAACATCCTTTCCACATCCACCCAGTCAAGTCCCCTCAGGATTCTGTGTGTTTCAATTCAGTCACCTCTTACTTTTCCAAACTCCAGAGGATACAGGCCTGGCCTGTCCAGCCTTTCTTATCAGGCAATTCAGTGATGCCAGGTATTAGTCTAGTAAACCTTCTCTGAACTGCTTCCAACTCATTAACATCCTTCCTCAAGTACAGTCCCAGTACTATGCACAGTACTCTAGATGTGAACTCACCAATATTCTGTGTAACTGAAGCATAATCTCCCGATTGTGCATCAGAACAATTTTCTGTTCCTGCTCGTATAGTTAAAGGAGAATGTTTGGACAAAGCTTTGAAGTGGAGGCCTCAAAAATGGTGAAGGTTTGATGGAAAATGGTCAAATTTCCTACGGTTTGGAACATAGGACGTGGGAGCAAGAATGGCCCGCCTCACCATTCAGTTCGATCATGTACAATCAAACACTTCAATGCCTTTTATTAGCCCTATCCCCATTACCCTGTATGCCATTGGTAATCAGAAATCTATCAATCTCCACCTTAAATAGACCCAGAGACTGACCTTCCACTGCTTTTTGAGGCAAAGAATTCCAAAGATTTGCAAAGTCGCTCCTCATCTCAGACCTAAGTGACATCCCCCTTATCTTTAAATTGTGCCCCCTGATTCTAGACTCCTCAGCAAGAGGAAACATCTGTGAATGTACCCTGTCTATGACTTTTAGTGTTTTGTAACTTTCAATGAAATCACCTCTCATTCTTTGAAAGAATTACAGGCCCAGTTTGGTCAATAAAAACTGAAAAAACTGTGGATGCTGTTAATCAGTGACAAAAACAGAAGTTGCTGGAAAAGTTCAGCAGGTCAGACAGCATCTGTGGAGAGAAATCAGAGTTAATGTTTTAGGTCAAGTGACCCTTCCTCAGAACTCAGTTCCAATCTGCAGGAATCAGACCAAAATCTGTAGAATTTTTGAAGATAATTGACTATCTCTGTAGCCAACCCCTTCAACACTCTGCGATGTGGACCCTCAGGTCCTGGGGATTTGTCAGTTTTCAGCCCATTATTGGTCCCATTATATTAATCAAAACCGAAGGTGCCAGATGAGAGAGCCTGGGAAAGAATATTACTAACTATGATTACCTGAATACTCCTTTGAATATCTGATCCGTAAAAGATACCTCCAACAAAGCAGCACTGGCCCAGTACTTCCCTAAAGATTACATTGCATGCTGTCTTCCTGGAGTGGGACATGACTTTGTTTTTCTGATGAGGCAGGTGGGAACAGTTCAGGTCAGTTGATGCTGAGCACCAAATCAGGGCAGAGCAAATGCTGAACTCCTTTAGGTCAGAGACAAAAAAAACCTGCAGGCACTGGAATCCAAGGTAGACAAACAGGAGGCTCAAAGAACACAGCAAGCCAGGCAGCATTTGGAGGAAAGGAGATGTCAACATTTTGGGTACTACCCTTCTTGAAGAAGTTCTTCCAGCCTCCTGTTCTTCTATAGGTCAAGCTACAGTGTAGAGGAGCTTTAGATATAATACAGTGAGTGAAATTTGTCATTACCGTCTAAGTCGTTTCCACAGGGCCCAGGATTTCCTGCAAGGATGTATGTTTCACCAGTCTTGCTGTTGCTAACTTTGGCTGGTATTCTGATTATAACTGTACCACAGCGAGCTCTCAGACTCCCAATGGCAGAGCAAGAGCTGAAACAGTGGCATGTTGATCCGTTGGAGCCAAGGTGATTAGGGGATAACATTTCAGCAAATGGAGGTATAACCGTCTTAGATCAGCTTTTAGAATCATAGAGTTGTACAGCACAGAAACCCTTTGATCCAACTTATCCATGCCGACCAGCTATCCTAAATTAATCTAGTCCCATTTGCCAACATTCAGCCCTATCCCTGTAAACCCTTCCTAATCATGAAGCATCCAGATGCCTTTTAAATGTTGTAATTGTACCAGCCTCCACTTATTAAACACTGGAGTCATACTAGAATACACACATGCACGTGTGACAGAAAGGTTAAAAGAAGTAAACAGACTTGGATAAACGAAAGAAATTACTGGACTGAGTGAAATCTGCCTCTTTTCCTTTGTAATCTGAGGCTGATGAAAAATTGCCATCACAAAATTATTCAAGTCAAACACAAATTGGGGAGCATTGGGGAGTGCAATTTAATGTTGCCTCTTGATTTAATATGATGATCTTGGAGCTATATGTCACTCCACTGCCAGGTCATCAGTGCTATTACCTTGAAGTTTAAACGGCTGTATTCCAATTCTGAGCTCTGTTACACACCATCAAATCCCCATTGTTTCTCTTTTGTGGAGTGAACCAGGATCCTATTGAAATATGGCCCAGAAAGTCAACAAAAAAATTGGACCAATACAAAAAACCCGTCTGACCCTCCTAAATGGAGCAGATGAACACAAGATAAGCACATGGTAAAAGATTCTAATGTGGCCTTAAATTAGAAAGAAAGGCAATGTTGAACAAAGTTATCCTTGAGAAATTCAGGCACAAACCGCGCTCCTTGTGTGTAGTTTGAGATGGATTTGATACCTACACTATAAAGACAGTATTGTAGAATTGTAGCAATTGGAAATACAGGCTTCATTTAACAGATAATTTGAGAACCTCATTCATAATGCAATACGGCAAGAAAACGACTGTCTCAATCTAATAGTAATTTATTTTCCTCAAGTCATTTGGTATTCATTTAGAGAAGAAAATGTGCTGCCTGCACCTGAATATATGCTGGCTGGTGGAAGTGTTTTGGATTTGATGTCAGTCAACATTAGAGCACTGCTGGCACATGTCAGACGAATGGAAGATTGTTTGGATTGATGGCAATGGTTTATTTTGTTTATTCTGACTTTGCCAATGCCTCCTGACTTGCAGATCAACTTGACATTGTCTCGATGGCTGACTTGACCATGACACCAGATGAAATTGAAATGGAAATGGTGCGAATCCAGCGTCTTCGGGAGGTGTTGGTCAGGAGGGAATCAGAACTCCGATTTATGTAAGTATCTGGACATTTCACCCGCTGTAAAATCATGTGAATAAGAGCGCGTTATTTATCCAAGTAAAATATTGCATTTAGTGCACAAAGGGGAGATGGTGGTCTAGTCAATAGATGTGAAGCTGGAAAAGCACAGCAGATCAAACAGCATCTGAGGAGCAGAAAGTCGACGTTTCAGGCTGAAACCCTTCACTGATCCTCAGATGCTGTCTGACCTGCTGTGCTTTTCCAGCTTCGCACGTATTGACTGTGGCTTCCAGCATCTGCAGTCCTTACTGTTTCCGAGATGGTGGCATATCGGGCTAGTAATCCACAGTTCTGAGGAAGGGTCACTCAATCCGAAACATTAACTCTGATTTCTCTCCACAGATGCTGCCAGAACTGCTGAGCCTTTCCAGCAATTTCTGATTTTGTTCCTGTAGTAATCCAGAGATCCAGGCTAATGTTTGGGAGATGTTAATTCAAATTCCACCAATTCTAAGGCTCATAGAATTTAAACTCAACTCATAAATCTGGAATATAAAACCAATCTCAGTAATGGTGACCATGAAGCATTCAGTGCAGAAACCCATCTGGTTCACTAATGTCCTTTAGGGAAGGAAACCTGTCATCCTTACCTGATCTGGGCCTACATGTGACTCCAGACTCACAGCAATGTGGTTGACTCTTAACTGTTCTTCTGAAATGGTTGGGCAGTCACTCATTTCAATTAGGGATGGAAAACAGACGCTGATCTTGCCAGCGATGCCCACATCCCATTAAAGAATAAAGAAAATTAATTAAAAATTTGGTGCATTATTTTTGCTGCGTCCCACCGTCTTCCTTACTAATTCTTTGTTTAAAGATTTGAACTGTTCGATATTAACAAAACAGCATTTGTAGCAAACAAGTGGGTACAATGGTACGGTGTGTTTAGCACAGTGTTTCTGCATACTGAAGAGCTGGAACATGGGTTTCACTCTCTATTAGTGGATGGTATCTAGATATTTCCCCAATGAGACCTAAAAAAAAAATTTGAATGTTGACTATGATGAAATGTTTCCAAATGTACTTTTTAAAAGGCTCAAACAAATAAGCAAGTGGGATTTAGAGGTAACATAGTGTGGAGCTGGAGGAACACAGCAGGCCAGGCAGCATCAGAGGAGCAGGAAAGTTGACATTTCGGGTCGGGACCTTTCTTCAGAAATGGGCTGGATCCCGACCCGAAACGTCAACTTTCCTGCTCCTCTGATGCTGCCTGGCCTGCTGTGTTTCTCCAGCTCCACACTGTTTTATCTCTGACTCCAGCACTGGCAGTTCTTACTATCTCTGGGATTGAGAGGTTCTGTTTGAACACTGCTGAGCTTTTCCAGCAACTTTGTTTTTGTTCCTGATTTACAGCATCCGCAGTTCTTTTGGTTTTTATTCTGTTTAAACACAACTACTTTACTTATAGACGCAGTTCTTTTCTAATTTATTCCTGTGATCTATAATACTGGACTTTTATTTCTTTGTTTTTCTAATTTTTTTCCCTGAGAATTTGTACTTAAGAATTTGTATCTAGGTATCTTTGTTTCCAAGATGGCACCATAAGCTTTTCATTGAACTCATGTGAGTATGTGACAATAAAGCTAATTCTAAAAATTCTAAAAATATGGCTGTTTTCAAATGATATTCTTTACTCTGATGGATCATGAAACAGCTGAGTTTAATACCTGTGTTTTTAGCCCGTTGGTAATGAATATCTTTACAATTAGTTGGCAATCAGCTTCTTTCATGGCTAGAGAAAAATTCAGCTTTTGAAATCGCACAGACAATTTTGTAATTATGATTGAACAATAAGATAATAACAGCTACTTAGCATGGAGCAGACAACCAATTGTAGACAGGTATAGGCCTGGAGAATTGGAATAAACAGTACTTGTATAGCACAGAGAAACTCATGTTAAAATGGAGAGAAATTTAATGGGACTGCATTAAACATTTGTACAGTGAATTTATTCCTAGAAATTTCCAGGAAACTGTTTGACTGATAGTTTCATTTATGGATGTTTTATTTATTGAAGATGGTCATTGAAAAAGTGACACAATGATAGGATTTATAACCTCTGTCAACATACTCGAAAACAGTTCAAATAATGATCTGGAGTGTACAAGTTGGCCCTGTAAAGCAGTAATATTAATGGCGAGATAACACGGTGTAAAGCTGGATGAACACAGCAGGCCAAGCAGCATCAAAGAAGCAGGAAGGCTGACGTTTCGGGCCTAGACCCTTCTTCAGAACAAAACGTCAGCCTTCCTGCTCCTCTGATGCTGCTTGACCTGCTGTGTTCATCCAGCTCTACACTTTGTTATCTCAGATTCTCCAGCATCTGCAGTTCCTACTATCTCTGAAACAGTAATATTAATGGGCTTTGTTTGTGATGCTCATTTTTTGAGTTTTGGGTCTGCTTTAGTTATTCTCTAGGGCTGTGCGGTCCCTTCATCTGTCAGGTTCTGGTCTGAAATCTGCCTCTACTGTACAATACCTGGTTATATTCCAGCATAACCTGGATTATTACAATAAAACAGCAATGTGGTCCGAACTGGATACTGTGTCCTTTAGACACACATCCCTAGCAGTTTGTAATTTGATGCTGGATACTTGTCATTAAGTTGCTTTATTGAGCAGCACAGGCAACAAACATACAGAGTAATTGTCAAAGCACGTTTCACTTTTGGTTCACTCAGTCTCACTGGTTCTGGGTATGTGAAAATCAGGTGATAAACCAGGTGCCTGATCTCCTTGGTGGGCAGGTTAATTTGTCTTTTTTTTGGTGTTACCTTTCTTTCCACATGAGTTCTAACTAAACTGCTGCATTTTAGCTTCCAGCTCTGGATCCGCAGCTTACACCTCACTGTCTAACCAGAATGTATTGACATGTCATTGATCCCCATCTGTTTTTAGTCAGGGAGAGCTGTTAAAAGGACTTCCCCTTCATCCATCTGTTGTTGGACTCTGAATGAACGAGGGCATCCTCAATAACGGCCTTTGATCAGTTTAAAGTCAGTTGTGAGATGTGACACATCATAACTGTCTGGGCTTCTGATATCTGGAGTCTGTGGATTTTTTTTTATATGAAGGAAAACTGCATGAATTCACTTTAATTAAAAACATAATATACTTCAAGCCCAAAATCTTATCGAATCATAGATTAGCTCCTGCATAGGAGGAGAACATTTGGCCCATCATTTAATTGCACCCATATTTAGTGAAAGTATCTTGTGCTCATTATGGACTAGATCAGACCCCCTCAAAATATTTTAAGAAGGTAGCCTAGACCCTAACTTTTTCTTATTTTAAAGGTAAATGTGAAGTGCGTGTTCCAGATGTGCGACTGGTCACAATACTTGATGTTAAGCAAAACACAATTTATTTAAAGAGTACAGTTAAAATACAAACAAAGGAAAGAAGAATTTAGATTAACTTAACTATTGGAAAACTTGAACTGAATAATAGATACAGCACTTATTACTAATTAACTGTTCCAAGAATGTAACATCCTATAA